>NC_090932.1:56475643-56798143 GCF_040938575.1 Ambystoma mexicanum
CAGTGGTAGGTGCCAGGCTAGACTACTGCAATGCTCTTTGCTGGTACATCTGCACAGAACATCTAGAAACTCCAGACGATCCAAAACAAGGCCCTTCAATCAGCTTTAAACATTCCCAAAAGGGAACACATCTCGGCCAGCCGGGTGAACTGTTAATTGGCTCCCAATCCAAGAAAGAATCATGTTCAAGATCCTCTCTATCACCCACAGGTGTATCTCCAGGTCTCACCTGCCCTACATATCCCATAAAATCACAATGTCCCTCTTGTCTGGGCCCACTGTCACACCTCGCTCCCATCGGCTGGTCCAGCCTAGATTCAAACGCACCAAAGTGGGAGGTTCCAGTTTTCCATCCATTGCTGCCAAACAATGGAACTCCCTACCACAAGTCCTGATGGCCAAGGATTCCTACTGGGCCTTCCGAAGAGCTCTCATAACCTGGATGTTTACACAATGGACAACCTTATCCCCCTACTTATGCCACTACAATCAATACTAGGTTCTGCATTCTGCTAACAACCTCTGTCCTCTCCACCTCTCTCTCCTCCTTTGTTTCTCGTGACTGTAAGCACAATGTGCCAATTGGCCATATGTAACTGGTTCCTGCAATCACGCCTCAATGCCGCTGGGTTTTGCATGCTTTACAAATTAAAATATATATATATATATATATATATATATATATATATATATATATATTATTCTCTTGTCTTGCCAGTAATTGATCCCATCTACGGGTCCCTGCCTAGTACCGATTTGCTGGTTGCTTAAGCTTGATGCAGGCATTATTTTATGAAATAACTTATATCATTTGGCTAATAGGTTCTGCATTGTGCTGCAACATGAATTACACAAGGGAGTGACCTATATGGCTGATTTTAAGTCTATTTTAACATTTTAACTTCTGGTGTGGCGGTTGGGCTGCTGTGAGGGTTGGCCGTGATGAGCCTTGTCCATCTTTCTGTGGTATGCTTCTTGGTAGTCCCTTGGGTGGCAATCTAGATTTGCCCCTCGTTGTTGGCCTGGTTTCCAGAGCGGTACATAGATAGCTCAGCAAATTGCCTGTGGGGTAAGGCAGTATCTCTGCCTCTCCTCTGGCCACACTATGTGGTTGCTTCATTTTGAATTTGATTTCATTTATATTATGTTTATTTCCTTATACAGCTGTTGGCTCTGCCGGCACCTGGGCGTGTGGCTGGCCGCCACTTTTCAGTGCTTTATGTGAGAAACCAGAGGCTGCCTTACCCGCTAGTCCACGGGGGATCTCTCTCTCTCTCTCTCTCAGGTGGCAAGGGCATGGCCATCACATTTGGATCCAGACCCTGGGTGTGGACCAGTGCGGGAGGATCACCTGGGTGAGGGGTCTTCGGGGAGTGGGGATGAGCTAGCTGATGGTGAGACACGGTATTCCCTCCCCCTTTTTTTCCATCTACCCAATCCTATTTTTTTAGGATTTTCCAAAGTTCCAACACCCCGCCCCGTTTTAACACAAACACTGGGCCGAGGAAGAGGGTGACTGAGAGTAACCAGGCTAACTCTCTCACATCGTACTGAACATGTCCCGTTAATTGGGTCAGGCAAAGTCAGGCACTTTACCCTAAGTGCATACACCTGGTACCAGTTCGTGTTCCTCGCACGAATAAAAGGCAACACCTAAAGACACAATCTGAGCAAGGCGGCACACGAGTGAAGCAGAACTTCCAGGATGATGGCACACCTACTGGAGCAGAGCAATGGACCAAGGGGTGATAGCAGCGGGCCGAACCCCAAGGCTTCCCTACTGGAGGTCGTTGCGTCTGACAGACCAGGAAAGGCACATGGAGAAGGCCAGATCCCACAAGTGAAGATTGCATTGTTTTTCAAGGACGCCAGCAAAACTCTCGGGGGAACGGCAAATTTGGGGAGGCAAGGCCAAGCCTGTGGTACTGACCTTGACTCGAAAATTGGAAAACTCAAAACAAGAAAGAAGCACAAACAGCCGGTGAGTTGGCAAGCGACCCCAGAGACTGGTATGTGTTAAAGTGAATGAAGTAGCAACATCATATCAGAAGTGAAGGCTGCACGCGTGTGTATGAGACACGAAGAAAGGCAGACCCGTGAATTAACTTTAAAGTAAAATGCAGCTGCCAGATCAGCGATACTAAGTAACGGAGTGGTCCAGTGAAAGGAAGTATCCCATTCGAAAGTCTCAGTGAAAGCTGCATTGTTTGAAGCTAAAGGCGAACAAACCGCAAGAGTGAATGTAAAATAGTGAACATTGAGTCGAAGTGGTCCTGCAGTGGTCTGTAAAGAAAGCCACGCACATTCGAAAGAATTTGACATCCGAAAGTGGTCTGAGCGCTATTGAGGGAGACCCGAAGTATACTAAGCTTGGGGAAGGGAGCAGCCTTGCAACTTTGTGTTGAACTGTATCGTGAGCGGTCTGAGCCCTGCAGAAGGGGACCTACGAGAGCTGTGTGGTGAAAGGTCTGAGCCCAGCATAGGGGGGACCCTTGTGAACATTTTCAGAGAAAGAGACTTTAACGTGGAAAGCCAGGTGGGCCTCAATCCTTGGTTTTGAACTGTGTATTGTGTTGGAGACTGAGCCAGAGTGTGTCATCCTGCCTACAAGGATCACCTTAGCCCATGAGGCCTAACGTGTGGAGGGGAGCTGGTTCAGCCATATTGTCATTGAACACTAATGTTTTCTTTTTCATTTCTCCTTTTTACACGTTTTGTACTAGAGATAGGGCAGGTATTGGGTTTTGTAAGTATAGGCCGTTTTGATTTGCCAGACTCCACTAGGACTGTTTTGTTTATCGTGTGATGGTTGAGACTATTCCCATCTTAGTTATAAAGCAAAATAGGAGTTGCTCCAACCCCAACATTTTCAATGAAGGTTTTACAATTTGTAGCCATTGCGTCAGTGTCAATACTTGTAATGCCATGCCGTCTCTACATTTCCACTCAGCTCACGTTAGTACATTTTTCTTTGGATAATTCTATTATTTTTGTTTCTATTTAATTTATTTGCTTTCCTTCTAAGGCTGCTTTTAGCCAGCCTACCTACCTCTCTCCGTCTTGAGCCAGACCTTCTCAAGTTCCAGAAACTCCCCAAGAACTTCCTCTTCTCTTCCTCTTTCTCTCTCCCTCTCCCCTGCTTACCTCCTTCTCTTCGCTTGCTTCTCTCCCTCCTTCTCTTCCCTAACCTGCTCAGTTAGCTGACTGGTCGCCTAGTGCACCTCCAAAGCCTCACAGGTCCCAGGCTCCCCGCCAGTCCTGCACTTGCCTCCGGGCCCTGCACCCTGCCTGGCACTACTGCAATATGCTCCATAGGAGCAACTACTCTGTACTTAACCCTTGCCCTGCTAGACTGGGCGCACTTGTCCCCCTCCCCTCTCTCGCACTTCCAGTTCTGCGCACCTACTCGTCCTTGACTGTAATGTTGGCAAGACCAGTATTGTAGTTTATTGATCTGTATACCTTCACCCTTTGTTAAGCACTTCACTAGTAGATATGCCTCTGTCTAGCCTAGTATGCTAGTCATTGTTGTTAGATCATTCGGAATCTTCAAGGCCTAAGAATGATGACTGTATTCCCTAGTTCCCTTCCCGCCTTGAAGCGCTTTGAAGCACTTCACTTGTGTATAAGCGCTTTACAAATAAACAATAACATTACATTACAATTACCTTAGCTGGCTGAGGTTGCCTGGCCTCATCCTGCTCACCCGGGGTCTCGTTCCCGGATTGCCTCCCCTCACAGGATTTTTCTTTCATTGCCTACAGTCACAGCGAGTCTTTCCTCGCTAGCTCTACTTCTCTGCTGGAGCTGATTGGCTACTGCCAATTCATGTGCCGTCAGCGCAGCAGAGGCGCCTTCAGCCCACTGAAGTCTCGCCAAAGTCAAGTCCATCTGCGTTCCAGACAGGTTATGGACGCATGTTACTTCATGTGAACAGGTAAAATCTATGCAGGATGTTTTACTACTGCTTGCGCTGCGGGAACAGTCATGCCCCGTAGTTGGATTGACATGCCTGGGTCTCTGCCATCTGTATCTCCAAAGGTAGGCGTGAAGATTAAATGTTTATTGTTTAATGTCTGCTTCTTCGGGGCACATGCTCAGTCCTTCAGGAACATTTGCCTGATCTGGTTTTTGTGACAGAAACTTGGCTTACTGTGGGTGGCCCTTACACTGCCACCTGAATACATCATTTTATAACTTGATCACTCCCCCCACCCCACAGGCCCAAGTGGGTGGTGGGCTATCCCTGATCTAACATTCACGTTTTTTATGCTCAACCTTTATGCTCACACATGATCTTAAAATGGAGGTACTCCTATTAAGGATAGTCCTCTCCCCTTCTCAAGTTGTTCACTTTCCTCTCACATATCAGCATCCCATATCTGATTCCAGTTTTGCAGTGGATTTCTCCGAGGTCATCGCACATTTCAATTTTCATGTCGCGGAGCATATTGTTATGGGTGATTTTTTATTTACACCCAAACAATCCGCTGGACCTGCAGCCGGCTCTGTTGCTGTGCACCCTGCATGATCTTGCTCGACCTCATTTGATTGAGGGGCCTGCTCATGAGTGAGGTAATAACCAAGATCTGCTTTTCACGGCACAGGGGTCAGTGGTAAGTTTTCCCCACCTGCCTGTGGTGTGGTCAGACCACTCTTTAAATTCCTTTTTCTCCTGCTGTTTCTTTCTGCATCTCGTCACCCCTCTTACCACAATTGGCAGTCTACGGATACTTCAGCGTTGACCAAGTAAATTCTGCCATAATTGGAGACGGTATCTGGCCTCACTTTCCATGGCCTGTTCCACCGCGTCTGACACTCTGGCCCAGTTGAAAGTCAAAACCTTATAGGCTACCTTCTGAGCCCTAGTTTTCTCCAGCATAAGCTGGTCTCCGACTTCTCCGTTGACAAGCAGAGCGAAAGTAGTGCGTTTCTTACTGCCTACCATCCCGCAGGGCTCTCTGCCGAGCCACTGCGGTTTTCCAGGCTTCAGTTTTTGAAGCCAAACATCTTTATTTTTCATCTCGATTGCATTTAGCAGTGAGCAAACCTAGGCAATAGTTCAAGCTGGTTCAATTATTATCTACCGCCCCCCTGTCTAATTCCATTGTTCCTTCGCAAAGTTTGTGCAGCTATGTTTTTTCATGACAAGATTGTCATGATCCGTCAGCAAATTGTTAACTCATGGTCTCAGTCTTTATGGTCCTCTAGGCTCGGTGCCCCCTTGTCAGGTCTGACATTTCTTCCTGCGGGAGTGACACTGGCCCACCTGACCCCCTAAGTCTGCTGACCCAACAATCCCTTTTTAAAACTATTATCAAGCTGGCAAACCCAAGGGGAAAGGGGATGTGGAGAAAATAAGAAACTCAGAAATCTTCAACTACTTGTGTCCTCTACTCTCTTTATCGACTGGAATCTTCAGTAGAAGACCTAAGACAAATGACAACAGATTACTCACTTAATTGCTGCTATTACCTCTTGAATCTATCTTTGACCAATTCCTACTCAGTACCTGCTGCCTACGCTGTTATAGCTGTTATGATTCTATAAATACCCCAGACTGCTACACCTCTGAAGGAACGTGTGTTGCTGAGACTGCTCTGAACAGCTACTTCTCTGCTGGTTCTTGCGAGGATATTATGTTTGACTTTACTCTTGGGTAAACAATAATGTCTTTTAAAAACTGCTTCGTCACTTTACTTAGTTAGAAAAGTTTTCACAGCTGTTGGCACGAAATTCAGCAAAATGCCAGTCTTGTAAACTTACTTGCATCACGCGAAGACCTGCTGAGGAATTTCCGCGGCTGCTACTTCAAACAAAAATGAGTCTTTCGGGCGGGCCGCCGGAGGAAAAATGCGAAATTCAAACGCTTCCGTTGAATGTGAGTAACGAGCATGAGTTGCCTTCAGGAGACGCGCACACGATGTCAGCGGGTGCCTTCCTCTAGTGCACATGGAACAAAGCACACCAAACGCGCAAGGCCGAAACGAAAAATCACTCGAAGCTCAGAGTGAACTGCTGAGTTAGTTTTATTAGTAACTGCCTCGAGGCTACCTCCCGCTAGTAAATGTTAATTAAATTACATGCGCAAAACCAAGCACAATGACATTTTCTTATAAGTTACTACGAACATCCATAAACTTCTAAACATGCAAAGGTAGCACTGTAGAACTTAATTTGTAGGTTTTCCTTAGCACTTTTCTACTTGCCTTTAACTCAATCTCTGATCACCTTGGTTTAACATCTGATTTTTATATACAAAAGCACTTAGCTCAGTCTTTAGTTCAGCTTCTCTTCTCAGCGGACTGGACTCTTCTCCTTCTGGTTCTGTTCACGGAAAAACCTCTCTTAACTCTCTAATGACTTTTCTCTGCCTTGAAATTGAAAACTCTTTCTCAAATAATAATTTTCTACAACTATGGGTTTTTTGCTCTATATTTACAAGAACTACAAAAGCTATGACCTGCTCAGTAACACATTTTAATGAAAGGCAGTTTAGAATTCTACTAGGAATTCCAGGTTACATCATAAATAGCATAAACCAATCACTGATGTAATTTGAACCCTCAATCTTGGCCTGGGGAAACAAAGGCTTCCTGAAAAGGGACATTACGGAAACATTTCTCCAAACCAACTCAACCACCCAGGTCCTACCTAAACCCTAGACCATTCCCCCTTCCTACACCTCGAGCGAGAATGCTTAAAGCGCAGACTGTAACATGGACCCCTGACAGCCCTGAAATTATGGCCAAGGAAATGACAAACCCTGACACCGCTCTGACGCTTCGAGGCTTTGGGCGCAATTTCCTCTGTTCAATGCTGAGGATATAATTAGGGCTACCAATGGCCAATGGAGGCATCATCCCTCTAGGGGTTCTGAAGGAGATTATGCCTTGTGTCGGTCCCTGCGTGTCATCTTTTTTTTCCAGTGGCTTGGTTCCTCTTTCACTCAAGCACGCTATGGTAATCCCACTATTAAAACAAATCTTCCTTGGATCCTTCTATCTCTTCTAATTTCCAACCTATCTCTTTAATTTCCTTATTTATGAAGCTGCTTGAATCTTTGTTGATGCATATCCTTTGCTCTTTTCTTGAGGATTCTGGTTTTATTAGTTCTTTTCAATCTGGTTTTCGGTCAGAGGGGTACCGAATTGGTGTTGGTTTCCGTGATGCACGTCCTGGCTGGCCTGGTGGACTGAGGGCTTTCGGGTGTCTGAACACTGATTTTGTTGAATCCATCATCTCCTTTCGACAGTCTATCATTCCATTCTGGCCAACAGGCTGGCCTCTGCTGGCATCGCTGCCAGTCCGATCCTTGCCTTGTTCTGTTCTTCTCTTGCAGATCGTTCCCAGTTTCTTTCACTTCCTCCCTTTCTTTCTGCCCCGTGCCTATTTCTTGTGGGGTCCCACAGGGTTGAGCTCTTTCTCCTCTTCCTTTCAATATCTATATTGAACCTTTGGTTAAACTGATTAACACTTTTGGGTTTAAATGTTACTCTTATGCAGGTGACACCCAGGTACTGGTGCGTCTCAATCCGATGCAGCAGTCTACGGCTGCTTGCAGCATGCCTGCCTCCTCGCCATTAACACCTGGAAGAGTGATAATTTGCTTCTTCTCAATGGCAGCAAGACTGAAGTTCTAGTGGTGGGACCCACACCAGCTCTTTGCTATGGACTGTGAGCTTTTGGCCCTGGGCCCCCTGCCTAAACATGTCCACGCGGTAAAAACCTTGGAGTTAAACTGGCAGCATCCTTGTCCTTCAAACCCCAAGTGAGCTATGTTTGTCAATTAGTCTATTTCAAGCTGAAAGTCCTACGGAAGGTTCTTCCTTTTCTTCCTGAAGGCTTGCGTCCGTGGTAGTGTCCGCCATGGTATCGTGATCATTTGACTACTACAACTCCCTATATTTGGCTCAACCTCTCTACTTACTCCACTGCTTATAGGTTCTCCAAAATACAGCAGCCCGAGTGGCCTTTGGGGACTTCATTCCGGGCTTCGGCCCCCCTATCTTGCCCACGCTACACTGTCTCCCGGTTGTTAAATGGGTGGAATTTAAGGCACTATACATTGTCCAGCATGCCTTTTATGGCACTGAACCTGAGTATCTACAAGCTAGGTTCTGCTCCTATGTTCCCTCACGCTCTCTTTGCTCGGCTTCTCTTTGTCTTATCCAGATCCCTCGATTCCAACGCTCTAGGACCGGGGGTCGTGCCTTCTTGTTTAAAGCAGCCCGACTTTGGAACTCTTTGCCTCTGTCTCTACAGAATACAAAGGACCATCTCTCTTTTGGTCAGGCCTTGAAAACCTTTCTGTTCTAGGCCCTCTTTCTTCTATTGTTATTTTTCTCTGTCTTATCTCTCACAGTTGGCACCATGATGCCTCACTGGTGTCCGTGCACTTTATAAATAATCCATTAAATAATAAATAAATATATTAAATAAAGCACTATTTCCAAGAACTCATTCATCCTGCAGGACGCATGCTTGAATCTCATCAGAACACTCCCAGTTTTTAATCGTTCAGTGGTTGACAAACTGAGTACCATTAAATAGTATGTTAATAACTGTCACAGATGGCATCAAGAACACAACTCTCGAATATGATTCAGGAGTTTTTATTAAAATATTTGAGTAGTTTATCGCTAAGGGCCTCCCCTTTTCTCATATCTCACGTGGGCACCCCCTTTCCCAGGTATCCCTAAATCCCATGGTGGTCAATAAAGCTCGGTAACCCCTACTGTCTAAGATCTGCTTGGCTATAGGTGAGGACCTAAAGGAAATTTCCTACTCTTTCTTACTTCCAACAGGAATTTCTGGGTGGATCCTACCCTCGGGTCCCACAAGAAGAAGGATCTTAAAAAGGAGTGCCTACCATTCAGCCAGGTCTCACTAGGTCTTTTATCTTTCACACTCTTGTGTAGCTTGCCATGATGGTCTTTCCTTCCTTCTACTCTCCTCCCTTCGCTTCCTCCCACTGTCTCACCAATGTTTTGCTGTCTATGGCTACTCTACTCTCCCCTTTCGACTACTGTCCAGTCATCCTTCTCCCACAGTCACCCTCCTTTCACTCTCACATTCATGTTAATCAGTCTCTCCCACTTGCTTACTCCCCTAGACTCTCGCTTAGTTACACTCACTCACTTATCATACACACACTCACATCCGAGTACCGTTTTCTCTCCCCAACCTATACCTTGCACATGCTCTCTGTAATTCTCCTTCAAGCTCTGCTGGGCTGTTCTTTCTCTGCCTGGTCTCTCAGTCCACCTTCTTATCCCTTCACCCCACACGAACAACCCACACTGGCACGTTCCCTACTTCCCCTTTTATTCTTGGACCCACAATGCCCCACCCCCCCTCATTGGTTCTGCCGCTGATCTGGTTGCCCAGGCCAATCAATGACTTGATTTCCTCTTGGGTTAGGTTGGATAAGTGCAATGCTTTAAAGCTCTCTTCGAATGGATTGTGTCCTCCCACGTATTCCTCATCTTAGATATATTTGTATCTTCAGCTTTACTACTTCGGAAAACATTTTTTCCACCAGGGGGCGCTGTGCTCGAGGTTGCGATGTCGATGTCCCTCGAGGGCTGCCGTCGAGCGTCAATGTCATCCACAGTATAAAGGGCTCCAGCTGCCCCTGTTGGCTTCAGTTCCGTTTATCTGACAAAGCGTTCGATTTGTGTGTACGAAAACTGCGCTTGAGTCTTTCGACAATGTCTTCTTCATCAAATCCTTCTACCCCCAAAACTGGCTTTAAAAAGTGCCAGAAATGCGGGAAGAAAATGTCTATTACTGACCCCCATTGAGTTTGCCTCTGTTGCTTGGCTCAGGACCATCGAGTTGACGAATGCGGTTCCTGTCAAGCCAGGACCAACAAAGCTCTCAAGGAACAAAGAGGTAAATTGGCAGTGGCGGAGGAATCCTTGAAGTCCTCTTCGAGGAAAAAGAAAAACTCAGTTGAGTCTAGTGGAAAATCCCGATGTAAATCGAAGAAATCCAGGTCGGGGAGTCGGTCTAGAAAATCTTCTTCGAAGAAGAGGCGCCACCAATCTCCCTCTTCTTCTTCTTGGTCGCCGTCCAAAACAGGGGTTATCGAATGTCCATCAAAGCATGATTCCCCTAGGAAATGGGAGGCCTTCAGAGTCTCGATGATGCAAATCTTTGAGAACGCGGCCTACACCCCCTCAAAGAGGTCACGTGAAGACCATGCCCTGGCTTAATCGAAGAGTGGCAAAAGGAGGTCAGAGGCTAGATGCTCTAAATCCAGCTAAAAAATCGTGAGGGCGTCGTCGAGAGAAATTCTCTGACACCTTGTAAAAAACAGGCCTATTGGTGCATATGGTGTCGGGTACCAAACCACCATCGAAGTCAGTGTTGATGACAGCGTCGGCGGCTTTCTCAATGGCGCTTACATCCAAGGCTCCTTTGACCGCGTCAAAGCCTGTGTCGACGACTTGGACGCCATCGACGCCTTTGTCGAGGTCAACGCTGATTCCAGCACCAATTTTGACGCCTTTGGCGAAGCCAAGGTCTATGCCTCCACAATCCACGGGTAAAATGTTTCACCCTGTGCCTAGACAAGACTTTTTCAAGTCTATGGCTTCTATTTACAAAGAACAATCTTCTGAAGAAGAGATTTCCCCTTCTTGGGTAAAATATGGTACAAGGGATGTTCCTGAGGAACTAATTGAGCCTCACTCCAAAATGGCTTACCTCTATGAATGTCTGCAAACAGCTAGTGGTCTAGACACGTCTCCTGAATTAGAATTTGATAAACCCGATCCTGCTGGCCATGCAGACTTGGGATATGGGAATCTTATGAATAGGGTGGTAGAATTCATGGGGTGGAATAGAAATTCTCCCGTTTATAAGCAAGACGACATGACAGACATTCTCAGTGAAGGTCCTCAAAAGAATCCTGTCCTTCATTTTCACCCTGCCCTTCAGAAGAAGGTTATGGCCACATGGGAAACCCCAGATTCTGGACCAGCGGTAAATAAAACATTTGCAGGAAAATATAGGCCCTCTTCTTCTGACCCTGAATACTTAACTAAACATCCTACGCCTGAGAGCTTAGTAGTCCAGGCAGCCACATCCACTACAAGGCATAAAATAAGCGGTATCGCATCGCAGTTTGCGATATAATAATGATGTTTTGCTGTTCATTTTAGGAATCATGTCGCACCAACTGCGATATGATTTCCACAGCAGAAGAAAAAAAAAAAGATTGTGCCTTTTAAAAGTTCTGCCTGCTGTGCCCAACGTGCACTGCAGGCGAGGCAAAAGCACCCGGGCTGGGCTCAAAACATTGTACCAATGTTTTGTTAAACATTGTACCAATGTTTTGTTAACCCAGCCCGGATGCAGCGTCAACACGTGGTGAGAGGAGGTTCTCAGCCCCCTCTCACACTCTGGCTTAACTTTGAGGTAAGGAGGACGAAGGACTTGCTAGGGGAGGTTTGGGTGGGGGAGCCGGGCCCTGCTTTTCATGCAAATGTCGTGGGTGCAAGTGTCTGATGATAATATTTCTCCAGCCCGTTCGGGTGGGAGAAATATTATTCTCAGCCACTTGCTCACACCCAACACCCGCCATAATAACGCAGCCTGCTGCTCGTAGAAGGCGAGCAGCAGGCTGCGTTATTAAGGTCTGGTGCTGGGTGTGAGCAAGTGGCTGAGAATAATAGTTCTTCCGCCCGAACGGAAGAGGACTTCTATGAGCCGCAGGCTGCGTTATTACGGCGGATGCTGGATGTTAGAGACCAGCTCTAACACCCAGCACCAGGGGAGTCGATTTATGAATTTCCCGGGGGGGCCCAAATACAGTAGTCGTCAAATTGGTGCAACGGTGTGTGGGGGGTGGGTGGAGGCGCGCGCAGCACAGAACAGTGGTAAAAATTGACTAGTATGTACTGCATATACTAAAGTCAAGAAAGAAGGAGATTTAAGCCTTCGAGTTGCATTCCAGTAGGCCATCACTGCCCCTACTCCACCCCTCTATAATCTTCCAGGTTGTAGTAGCCCTCAAAAGGCAGAGCAACACAACTAGGATGGGAGAACGAAATGCCGTCCCATCCTGTGAGTGTGTGAAATGTCAGAGCAAAGACTGTGCTTGTGCCTCCTACCTTTGAGCACAATCTAACTAATTTGGTGCAAATCTCGCAAGTGGGAGCAGGGGAACCCCCCTGTGTGTGTGTGTGTGTGTGTGGGCTGCAGACCCCGGATCACATGCTCACTTCTTCAGTGTGAAACTCTGGCGAAGACTCTTTGGGCAAGCATTCAGGATGGGTCTCACACCTATAAACAGTGTGATATATTGAGTGGGCACCTCACTCCGTGGAGCATAGTATCTGCCGTTGCTGGTAATCTCACAACTGAATGTACAGTTTCACTCTTGGTCATCTCAGTGACCCCATGTATATTAATGGAGTCAGTCTCCCATTTGGGAAGACAATTATATCTCTGTTAAAACACTCTGAATTGTCACTCCAGTTTTCTCTATCTATAGATGCATACCATATTCATTCAATGTGTGTGCAGGGGTGATAACGGGTGTCTGAGAGAGCTCATTCTTTCATTCAGGAGAGATAAAGGGGTAACAACCCCCTGTATGTGGGATCAGGTTCATTTTGCCCCATGGCCCCTCCAGAAGAATTGAGCAGGTTTTAAGACCCTGCTGATTCTGCTATCCGACAGGCTCGAGTCTTCTATCCCTTGCCCCATCACGGCTCCCAACATCCTGAGCGGCAGCCTATGGACAGCAGGCAGCTCCAGACATGCCTGTTGCCAATTGAATGTAGACAGATCTACTATTTAGGCACTGGGAGAGAGCCATGAATCCACATTGGTGGTGAAGAAGCACTCAACATACAGAACACAATGGTATAGTGTTGCAGTCCTGCTGAGAAATGACAATTCTCACTCTTGCATCCTAGCTCTCACACCTTAGCCCTCTCAACATGCACACTACTCTCACACTCACTTATGTTTTCAAATAATGCTACTTCTCACTCTCTCTAGCTGTCATTTTTACTCAAAACTAGGTTTCATGCGTTCTTCCACGATAGCTCTCAATCGCAGTCACGCACAATACTTGCACCCGAGTTCTCACTCACAACTGCGCTCTAATCTTGCATATAGCCCCCCACTCTCCCTTGCTCCCTGTCCCATGTTTCTTGGTGTTCATTGTCACTCTCACTCACCCCACACACCATTGTTCTTTCACACACAGCCTGCAATAAAAGTCTTTCAGAGTTTTAAAAATGTTTACCAGAATCCAACTGCACTTATCTTGTCTGCCATCTCGCAGCCTAATGCCTCTGTTCAGAAGCGCATGGCAAAAGGTCCTGATCTCGATGTACCCTCCCCTTTTGCGGCTAAGCCTACATATCTAGTCTTTTGAACTGTTATCTTTTGCGCCCCTAAATCGCCCACCCCAGTCCCAATTACTTTTTGGTAGCTGGCATTAGTGGAAGATGGCATTTTAACACATGACAAAAACAAATAAAACTCAGAATCATTGCAGATGCAGCCAATGATTCTGCAGTTTTATGCAGGAAACTTGGAGCTCTGTACAGGCGCTCTGGGGCAAAATACATGCAAACCTCCTAATTTGCATAAAGGTGAAAGGCCCCAACGCTTTCCCCGATTGCTGGGCTGGGTGTTGGCAAGTGGCTGCACTGGCATTTGTTCGGCTATCGATTCTCGAGCCCCCTCCACCCCCAGAGTGAGTGTGCATTGTGGATAGGTAATGAGTTGCTTTTTGCCTATTATGTATTAATTGGTCTGCAGTGTAGAGGAAGATTAGGCAGAGAGAACCTTCCCACTGTGACTTAGCAACATGCCTTAAGAGGTAAGCAAAGCCTAGCCCAACTTTATATTCTAAAAATATCTTTTTAATGTAATTCAAAGGCCTTCTGCAAGCAGGATCTGTTATTGGTGCAGGTGGCCGTGCTGGGAATTCATTTTCTCCTGCCCGTTTCGGTGGGAGAAATCAATACCAGCCACTTGCTTGCGCTCAGCCCCACACTAAAACTGTGCTGCAACACTGACTGCATGACCCAGCCACACATCCTTGAATGAAAAATAGAGCTTTGTTTGGCCATGCATGCGGCGAACCTTTACATTTTACAGACATTGCACTGATGTTATACTTCAGAGGTACATAGAAATAATTTCTGCATTCTTGCTAATTCTATATCTTGGGGTACAACTAATTCTGGTGACATTCAATATTAGTACAAAATTGCTAATCAAATTAGTTCATTTGCTAATCAGAAATTTTAACTAGCAAAATCTGCTAATCAATTTTTGAAAACTAATTTATGCCTTGCACTAGACAATCGGCATACCCTTCAATTCCCTCAGATAGGGACGATAAGAGAATTAATGCCTGGCCTCGCAAGATTTTCTCTTCGGGCAGCATGGCCTTAAAGTCATCAAATGTCACTTGCACCCTTGCAAGATTCACATACACACTGTGGGATTGTATTACTGCAGCGGTTGATTGAACATATTCCTGAGGGGGAGGAGAGAGAGGGTTTCCTCGCGATTGTAAAAGATGGAAAGGATGCTATAGGGGAATGCCTTAACTTAGGACTGGACACTGCTGATGGCATTAGCAGGTCCATGGCATCTAGCACAGTGCTACGCAGGTTTGCGTGGCTGAGAAAGTCGGGCTTCGCACCAGACGTGCAGGCCAGACTACTCAATATGCCTTTTGATGGCTTGAGGTTGTTCGGGAGCAAGGCGGATGAAAGTTTGGAGAAGCTGCAGACCTCGAAGGCGGCTTCTAAGTCTCTTAGTGTCTCCATACGACAACCTCAGCAACACTCGTACTCGGGCTTATCTTCCTGGAGGGGTCATCCTTTTTGATTCTACTCCTCATTTGGAAAGGGAAGAGGGCAGGCTAGTCAAAGAGGTCAGCAACGAAAATGTCCTCGTGGTGGAAGAGGAAATAGTGCTAGATCAGCCTCAGCATGGCAACTGTCCCCTCAGCCGCTGCTGCAGTCGCCGCAAAGCCACTTTGAGGCCTTGACCCACAAGACCCCGGTGCGAGGCAGGATCACTCAGCATCTGAACGAATGGCGGGGTATTACTTCTGATGCTTGGGCACTGGAGACAGTAGCTCAGGGTTACTGCCTTCCTTTTCAACAAAGGCCTTGGAACCATCCACCAGGAGCCAACTCTGCCAAAATCCAGACCCGCTCCTTGTGCAGGAGTTTTTAACCCTGCTAGAGAAAGGTGCAAAAGAACATGTATCTGTAGCGGAGAGGTACAAGGGTTGGTTCTCCCCTTACTTTCTCATCCCAAAGAGGGACAGAGGATTGAGACCCATCTTGGACTTGAGAAACTTGAACAAGTTCCTCAGGAAGGACACATTCAAGATGGTAACCCTTTCTCAGATCCTTCAGGCTCTCCAACTCCAAGACTGGTTGGTATCATTGGACCTTCAGGATGCTAACTTTCATATGACAATCCATCTCAAGCACAGGAAGTACATGAGGTTATCGGTTGGCAATTCTCACTATAACTTTCATGTTCTGCCATTCGGGCTGACCTCCGCCCTGAGGGTTTTCACCAAGCTGATGGCTGTAGTGCAGCGAGCCTCAGGAGAGGGGGGATTCACGTCTGCCCTTACCTGGACGACTGGTTGATCAAGGCGAGTTCACCCGAACAGGCCCAGGGACATCTGACCATGACCTGCCACTTCTTACACAGATTGGGCTTCTCCCTCAATTACAAGAAGTCACAAATGATATAATTCCAAAAGCTCCAGTTTATCGGAGCAGTCCTAGAAACTTCCTCGGGGAAGGCCTCACCTCCCGAGGTGAGAGCTCTACACATTCTGCAGATGGTAACAAAGTTCCAAAATGTCCAGCATCTGCCGGCCTTCGATTTTCTGAGGTTGTTCGGCCTCATGGCCTCCTGCATTTTTCTGGTGCCAGAGGCCCGATTGAGAATGAGATCCCTTCAATTGGCCCTCAGAACTCAAAGGTCTTAATCTTCAGGGGATATGTCAGACCTCCTACAAGTTCCGTCCAGATTGGCTCAAGATCTTCTATGGTGGACTTGCAAGGACAATATCCTCAAGGGGGAATCTTTTTGGCAATCATGTCCGGAGATAACGGTGGTGGCGGATGCCTCACTCACAGGATGGGGAGCTCACACCAGCGATCTGACAATCGGCGGTCGTTGGTCTCCATCGGAGTCCAAACTTCACATCAACCTGGTGGAGCTGAGGGCAATCAGACTAGCGCTGGTGGCCTTTCTGCCCTCTGTAGGGGGAAAGAATGTCCTGATAATGACGGACATCACAATGGCCATGTACTACCTCAACAAGAGAGGGGGTGTAGGGTCACTACCACTGTGCAGAGAAGCAACGCAGCGCTGGTTCTGGGCAATAGAGAAGGAATCTCTCTATCTGCAGTTCACCTAGCCGGAGAGAAGAACACGGTGGCGGACTCTCTAAACGGGCAGAGCACAGTCTCTGAGAGGGAAATAGCTCAGAAAGTCCTTCAATATATCTTCGCCCTTTGGGGAACCCCTCAGGTGGATCTGTTCGCAACCAGTGTCAACCGGAAGTGCGATCAGTATTGCTCAAGGGAATTTCCTCCAAGAAGAGCTGTAGGGAAGCGTTCGTAGTAGACTGGGAATTTCCACTTCAGTGCTCGTTTCCTCCATTCCCCGTGATTCCTCACGTAATCAGGAGGTTGAGAAAATTCAGGAAAACCATGATCCGAATTGCCCCGGATTGGGACAAGAGGACGTGGTACCCGGACCTTCTGGACATGTCCATCTGCCCTCCAATACGTCTTCCACAAAGAGAGGATGTCCTCTCACAAGAGGAAGGTGGGGTTCTCCATCCAGAGGTCAAGACACTCAGCCTTCACGCATGGTTTCTGAGAAGCTGAGACATAAGGATTGGGATCTCCCGGATGACGTAATGGAGATGTTGCTTTCGGCTCGATGGCCAGCAACAAAAACCTTGTACCGGTGACGTTGGAACAAGTTCAGTAACTGGTGCAAGGACGAGAATGTGGACCCATTCCTATATAATACACCTATGGTACATTCTTTCCTTTTATACTTGGCCCATCTGGGGCTTCAATACAAGGATACCTGGCAGCGTTGTCTATTTTTAATTTTAAACGCTCCTCAAAGAAGTGTCTTACTTCAAGATGCCTTTGATTGTACAGTTCCTGAAAGGTCTGACTAATGTGTACCCTCCAGTCCCATTTCATATACTCGTGTGGGATTTAAATTTAGTTTTGAAGTTCCTTACATGCATTCCTTTTGAGCCATTGCACTCTTGTCCGCTAAGGCTCCTTACTTGAAAGACAATCCTTCTAGTGGCAATTACATCAGCCCACAGGGTGAGTGAGTTGCAGGCTCTTTTGTAAGCCTCCTCACACCATCTTTCATAAGGACAAGGTTATTCTTGGAGTCAAACCCTCGTTTTTGCCTAAAATAGTCTGACTTTCACCTGTCGCAAAAAATTACTCTGCCTTCTTTTTATCCTCCTCCTCATGCAAGTAAAGAGGAAGAAAGACTACACAGACTGGACCCCCAAAGGGCTCTCAGTTTATATATCGCTAGATTGGCAAAATTTCGACAAAGTGACCAACTTTGCGTTGGAGATACTGGATATAAATTGGGACTAGCAGTAACAAAACAGACATTATCCAGATGGATAATTTTGTCAATTACTGAATGCTACGGATTAGCTGGAAAAGAGCCTCCAGATGGGCTAAGGGCTCCCTCAACTAGGAGCATGGCAACTTCGACGGCTCTCCGGAGGGATGTCCCAGTGCAATATATTTGTGCAGCGCTTCTATGCACCCTTTTGTGAACCACTACTTTCTAGATTCCACCTCATCACAAGGAGGCCTATTTGCTAAGGCCGTTATACAGTCCATGATTAGTATTATCTATTACTCCCGCCTTCAAATTTATACTGCTTTGGGAGTCTATCTAAGATGAGGAATACGTGAGCGGACACAATCGGTTCGAAGAACAAGTTACTTACCAACTGTAACGTTCTTTCGATTGGATGTTCCTCCCACGTATTCCTCATCGATCCTCCCAGCCTACCCCGTCGTACAGTTTACGTCAATTGCACTCCAAATTCCTTGAGATCTTGAGGTCTAAAGAATGCCTGGTCAACTACTCAGCTGGGTATATCGAAAAAACAGAACTGAATTCAACAGGCGCAGCTCGATCCCTTTATACTGCGGATGACGTTGATGCTTGACAGCAGCACTCGAGGGACATCGACACTGCAACCTCGAGCACAGCGCCCCCGGGTGGGACCTTTTATTTCCTAAGCAGCAAGGCTGAAGATACGAATATATCTAAGATGAGGAATACGTGGGAGGAACATCCAATCCAAAGAACGTTACAGTTGGTAAGTAACTTGTTCTTTAGCCTCAACCCCTTCTCAAACACGAGTCTGCCAGTGTTTTGGATGGCGATCTACGAACACTAGTGAATTTCAAAGACTTTAATAAGGCGTCCTGAATGGTTATCATAATTGTTGCAGGGTCATCTTCTCTATTCATGGATTTGTTAGACCTCTGATATCAAACAAGTGCTTTTGGTCCAGTTTTAAGATCCTGATTTCCTAGTTTCCTACTTTCTTTTGCTCACCTGCCCTTCTGTGACCTTTGCAGGGAGATTAGATCTGGTGCAGTTATAGCTCATCTGTGTCCTTGGGGTGGGGTTGTGGTTACCTTACTTTGCCTCTTTTGCAGAGGCCTGATCAGGACTCCATAGAGGGAATTGCCGGTATTACTGGCACCGGTAACACTGGTGCCAGCAGTAATACTGGCTGTTTTTTGCCAGTGGGGACTGATCTACCACCAGCTCTTGGCTGGAGGTAAATCGGTTAACCCCCACCGGCAAACTTGTAGTTTGGTGGGCCGGGAACGTCCTGGTAAACTGAATTACCTGCACGTTAATTCCGGACTGCCAAACTTGATGACCTCTCTGGTCTTGGATGCTGCAAATGATTTCTCTTGAAGTTTTTTTCTTTTTGTTTTTTTTGCATTGTGGGTTTGGTGGTTATCTTCTGTTTCTGGGTGGCCTCATTTCAGGAAATGCCTTTGGGATGGGTTCATTATCAATCTCTAGTATTTTCTGTGTGTGTAAAAATAACCACCTATTCAGCACTGTACACTTATACTCAACCCTACAGGTGTTAAAAGTATCTCTGGAATGCATGCTTCTGCATGTGTCTCTCAGTGGCTGTACATGGATGAGTAGCAGATGAACTGAGTTTCTCCTCACTTATTCTTGTGATAGCAGGTACCTCTATTGTTCTGTGTGGCATTTGCCCGGCTCCACTTTGAAGTGACCCTTTTTTCTGTGGATCTTAACGCAGCTTACTAGCCTTACTCCTCTTGCCACTGCACGACCTTGGATAGGCCAGGAGTGCATCTCATACTGCTAACTTTCTCTTCACTGTCTGCTCTCTTCATTGGCTCACCACAGCTCAGTCGGCTTCCCTGTTCCTCAAATGACGCATTGTTGCTGCAGCCATTGCTCTTCAGCAGTGTTCCGGGCGAGTGAAATGTTGGTCTGCTTGTGGTGAGGGAGAGGTGTATTATTCGGTCCTGGCATCTCCGATCTGCAACTTGGACTTGGAAGAAGAGGTGGGGGTTTCATAGAGCTTCCATGTCAGGAATCACATTCTAATCTTGGTTAATGGGGCTATATGTCATTAAGAAAACTGACAAGTCATGGCTGCAAGGTTTTGAATGAAGCATAACTACTATCATTGCTTTGAGCAACCCCCCAGTTCATTGTATTTCATCCTGCCACGCCATTACAACGGGTATGCAAATCAGGGTTGGGCCTACTCCAAAACAGGCAGGCCAGCCCGAACTGCTGGTCATGTCGCTTCTACACGAGATCACATGAAACCGACACCTTTCCGGTTCATCAATGAGTTGTAGATTGGTCTCTAGGCAGAGCCAGATCAACATCCATATCTGGGCTACACACCTCACTTAGAGGGACTTTTGCCAAAATGAACATTGATAGCTGGAAAGTTTTGAATAAAGACTTATCATTGGCATTGCTCTGGGCAACCCTCCGAACCGCTATTTTCCAGCTGCCATTCCACTGCAGGAGGTGAGGAATCCTATGGAAATCAGGCTTCATGCTATCCCAAAATGGAAAGTCTAGCCCAAAATGTTAGGCAACATGCTTTTTGCTTGAGGGCCCAGACATGATTCGGTCTCATTGGGTATCATTTACTTGGGACAGCAGGCGTGGGGGGAGGGGGTGTGGTATAGGGAGGGATGTCTAGGCATTCCCGGCGCATTCAGGCTGCAAAACTGAAGAATGATGGCTAGAAGGTTTTGAATGTATCCCAATGACTGGCATTGTTCTTCATTTTTACCCATAATGTGGCCATGCAGATGTTTTGGATTCTATCGCCCATGATCCATCACCACTGACTGTACTGTTTAGGGACAGTGGGAATTGAAAGTGTGGAGAGACATAATGCGAAACCAATACCTTGTTTTTTTGTCAGCCCTGCTATTATAGGTCACTAAGACCCGGTTTGCCCCTTGAATAGCTGCCAGAGACCTATAGTTGTAATATTCTGCTTTCTCACTGCTTATGCTGGGTGGCATTGGTCAGGAGAAGTATTGCCCTTCAGGGGTATGTGGCACACTTGTAACGCCCACCTACCCTCAAATGAACTGTTAAGTAAATGGAGAAACTAGGACTGGTTCTGACTGTTGGGCTCACTGGGCACCCATCACTGTCTTCTCCTTTTCCAGTTTGGGGGTATGGGCCCCTTTTTCATTCCACTTTCATACCAGTCCTTCACAAACATACAGCTACTTCCTGCCCCTCTCTGGTACCAACCAAGGATCATACCCTCACATTATGCCTGTTTGGTTGCCTGTTGCCTCTGCAAAATAAATGCTGTGTTTGTGACGTATGATCTGCATTAACCGTATGTGTTGAAAGCAACCATGGTCTGTTAGTAAGTGTAGCATGTTTTTGATTTCCTTAGGATGGCCGCTCGATGCTTCTGGGATGCCGACACTGATAGCTATGCTCAAGATGTTTTCATGAATGTAAGTATTTGATTATTATAAATACTAGCCATAACCCCCACCCCTGCATTGCCCGGGTCTGCAGCTGACATTTACGTGGGGGTCTGCTATAGGCTTGTGTATGTTAAATTGGGTCCTATCTTCCTATTTGTGAAAAATCGTAAAATCGTCAATCTCCTGGAATCGCTTTTACGGATAGCACAGGGCCAGATCCCGCTTTACCCCTGTGCAGGTTGAATGGGCGGGGTTGCTCAAATTTCACTATCGCCAGTACACCCCAAACTGGTATGCCGACCTTGGGCCACATTACAGAAACTTTGCACTGGTGCAAATGCAAAGTTGCACGGTATTAGCGCTGCAGCAAAGTTGGCCCTATTTCTAAAAATACTGGGACATATAAGAAAACTATTTCACCATGACACGTTCAGTTTAGTGTGGTATAAGCACCCGGGCGAAAATTGCCTTAGTGCAATAAAGATACATTTTCAATACCTTTTTTCACCAGGGCAGTTTGCCCTAGTGCTAATACCATTTCGTGTTAGCATTAGGGCAAACATTGCCCTGTTTCAATAATAAGTGAAAATGTATGTTTTTATCTCTCACAGAAGGGGAGCCATAGGGCCTCAATGTTAGACCTGGATTCATCCAAAAGGTGCGTTAGATATTCCATATTGTATATTGCTCAGATCTTTGCCACCCACTCCCTTTCCCCAGGCATGCACAGGTTCTTCCACAATTGGGCTAGGCAACATCTAGTGGCATTCAGCATGATCTGCAACATATGCCCCTCATCCAACTCGGTCTTCTCCTCTAACCATACCCCAAAAAGGAGAAGCCACAGCAAGAGCTCCCTGTGGCGCCCTAATTAATGCCAGATCCCTAGTAGCACACCCCACAGAAATAGCAGATCAGTGGCGATGATTATGATTTCCTTGCTATCACTGAATCCCGCCCTCCTCTTAGCTATACCGGACAACTATGAAATCATTAGAGCAGACAGAACCAACGCCAGAGGCGTTGTATTGCTCTCGTCTACAACTCTAAGTTGCCCATGAGAATTACACTCTCCCGCTATGAGTTCATGTGAATTACTTGCAGCTAAACTCACCATCTCTGACAAAGACACCCTTACAATCCATCTCATTTACAGACCAGCAGGTCCTATCGGATCATTTGAAGAGGACCTTTCTGCCCTCCTTTCCGAGAACACCAAATTGACCTCCCAAATACTCATGCTTGGAGATTTTAATTTAGGATTTAATGACCTCAATGATAACCAAGCCCTGGCCATTGCCAACGTATTAACCGAACAGGGGCTCAAACAAAGAAGGACCCTAGCTACCCACGACAAAGGGAGAACCCTCGACTGGGTTGCTGACTATAACTGCATCACTTCTATTATATCGATAACACCCTTAATCTGGACAGATCACTATCTGATATCATTCACTGTGCCAGCCACTACCCCTAAACCGAAGGTTATTCCTCTCGCACCATCCCTCCCCACAAGGAATAAAAAGAACATCACTGCAGATAAGATCATTCCACTTATCATGCCGACTCTCGACCTACTTTCTAACTCAACTAGTTCAGACAACCTCGTACATGCCTATAATAATGCCATGCATGACAAAAGCCCTTCATACAGTTGTGCCACTTAAGTTAAGGAAAAGCAAACCAAAAGCCCATCTGAACTCTTGGTTGACGACCCTACCTAAAAACTCTGAGAAAGGAAAAAAAAGGAAGCTTGAAACTCTATGGAAAGTCAGCCCTACTGATGAAAATAAAATCAATTTGATTAACCTAACATCCCTTTACAAAAAATTAATTATACGTGCCAAACATGAATCTTACAATGAGAGGATTAATAAAGCCAGCTCAAACACTAGGGAATTATTTACCATCCTCAGGGAACTGGAAGCTCCCATCCCACAGATAGATGACTGCCTCAAGGACAAACCTTGGTGAACAAGCATACAGAATGCCCTACAAAATAAAATCTCCCTACTTACTCCAAAGCGAAATTGCTGACAAAAAAGCCACTCTACCTAGCATAGTCAAACCTAGCACTACTACAACAACCATAAATAAACCCCCCAACCAGTTAAAATTTTCCCAAGTCTCAATCTATGAGGTTGAAAGTCATTCTATCACTCAAACCGTCTAATTGCCAAGGAGACCGCTGTCAGGCACAGATCATCAAAGACGCGGCCGAGACTTCTCGCTTTTCATAACTAAACTTATCAATTCCTCATTTACCTCTGGCACATCCCCTGCAACCTCAAAGAATCTTGGGTCTTACCCCTCCTGAAAAAAACAGACCTTAGATCCCTCTATCCCGACTAACTACAGGCCCATCACTACTGTACATTTGCTACTCAAGATTCTCGATGAAGTGGCATATATTCAAATTCAGGATTACCTAGAGTCAAATCATCTCCTTGGAGTCCGACAATCGGGCTTCAGACCCCAGCATGGCACTTAGACAGCATTAATAGTCTTAAAAACTCAGATCGACGAACTGAAAGACAAAGGAAAAACAGCCTTGCTGCTGCTCCTCGACCTCTCGCTGCGTTCGACTTGGTGGACCACCAAGTTCTCTGCAACCACTTGTCCTCCGCAATGCACTTCTCACATAGTGCCATTCTCTGGATTAAATCCTTCCTCAAAAATAGGACCATGCGAGTCTTCTCACCACTTTCAGCAGCTAACCCAATACCTATAACTTGTGAGGTTCCCCAGGATTCTGGTGTTTCCCCCGCATTGTATAATCTATTCACAAAGCCACTGTTCGATGACCTAGATCATCTGGGTGTCACCTACACTAACAATGCAGATGACACCCAGATCCTCATACCCCTATCGGGCGAATATGAAAGGGACCTGGCTTTGGTGAATAAAATATACCTTATCATTCAGGCATTGATGGCCACACATGGCCTATGCCTGAATGATGACAAGACCGAGTTGCTAATACTTGGCTCCATTTCTAACATCAATAAACTAGGGCAGAATTACACCACCTTCAACATTGATGGCAACTCTATCAACGTTGCAAAAGTAGTAAAAACCTAAGGTTTTTACCTAGACTCGGGCCTCACACTCAATAAACAAGTCCGCTCCCTAGCGTCCACCACAGCCTACACATGTAAGATGATTAGAGCATGCAGACCATTCTTATCGAAGGTAAGTTGCACTACCTTTGCGAGAGCGCTCATCTTATCCAAGTTGGATTACTGCAACGCTCTCTATCTAGGGGCCAACAAATACCTCATCAGTAAAATCCAAACCCTGCAAAACAATGCCTTAAGAGCCGCTCTTGGTATACCCAAGAGAGAACACATTTCACATCTGAGGAGACTGACCAAATGGCTCAACACCAAACATAAAATCCTGCTCAAAACATTACACCTCATGCTTAAATGCCTCAACCATATAGCCCCGATTTACCTCTCCGAGAGAATCAACAAACACTCCTCGTCCCGCCCTACTAGGACCATCAATTCAGCACGCCTATTGGTACCTAGATTTAAGCTAAAAAGGGAAGGGGGGGGACTAGCTTCCTGGTCATGGCAGCCCAGGCTTGGAACGCCCTACCCTCTCCTCTGAGAGCAGACCAACCCTTCTATATATTAAGGCGCAACATTATAAACAGGCTTATCACCAATGACACCCGTGGCCAACCTTAGTCCGGCATAGAACACACTGGAACGTAGACTGTCTCTGTTCTGATCCCCAGGCTTTCTATGAAGTCTCTCTTTCACTCTGTATGTTGTATATATACTCCTGCATATGTGTTTACTGTATTTCAAATGCACTTTCTGCACCACTATAACATAACACATGACATTACAATTGGCGGTGAATCCCCCAATGGGAGGAGAAGATTGGTTCAGTGCGCCATGAGGCCGCTCAAAGTTTGTCCGGGCTCACCTCGATTCCTGGTACTGTTCCTATTGCTCCCACTTCCCCCATATTTTCAGACACTTCAGTGCACCCCCAAGCTGTATAAATTTGCCTTTCCAGGCGCGCCTCTCCATTTCATTGGTCCATCGGTCTATGTTTATCCTGTCTGCTGAGCCCCAGGTAATTGCCGTTAGTCTCTTCCCCAGCCCCAGTGCCACACTCAGAAATGTTTTTCCATATTTAGTAAGGTCTGTTTCGCCCCCTATTCCCAATAGAATGATCTTGGGGTCCTTTGGGATTGGGGCGCCCAACACTCTGGAAAGGCGCAATAAGCACGTTGTCCAAAATTCTTCCAGCACCCCACATTCTCAGATCATATGGTAGAAGGTGCCCTCTGCTCTTTTGCAGCAGAGGCAGGTTGTATCGTCGTCTCCCCCCCTCTAGATATTTGTGTCCTGGAGTAGTAAGACCTGTGTAGGATTCGGAGTTGTATCAATCTGATTTTATCATCTATGCCAATGTCTCGTGGGGACATTCATTCCTCCACCCATTCTTCTGCTTCTAGTGCCCCCGGGTCTTGCTCCCATTTTCCTCTGAGGTGTGTGAGTTCCCTAGAACCAAAGGAGTTGATCGCCTGGTAGAAGGTGGAAATCACTTTGGAGGGGATTCGGTGTGGGAGGGTATTTGTCTCCAGAGGGGAGCATGCAGGTATGTCGGTGAGGCTCTGAAATTGGGCTCTGATAGCGTGTGTAAATTGGAGATACCTAAAGCGTTCCATGGGCATTAATCCGTGTGTCGTTTTCAGCGCTTCGAAGTCCCTCAGCCTTCCTTCGTGAACAATGTCTGACAGTGTGGATATCCCTTTTCTCTCCCAGGTGTCAAAGTGGCCCATTCTCTGAATTTTGGGAAGGTGTGTGTTGTGCCATAAGGGTTGGATCAGGGTTGGTCTTCCCTCCCAACCAATGTGTCTATGTATTTCCTTGCAAATTCTACAGATGTGAAGGGACCCCCTCGGGACACCCTTCAGACTCTTGTTGTCGTAAAGTATGTGTAGGGGGCGGGAGGCCGGTATCTTATTTCGACCCAGATGTGTGCGAGCGTTGGATCCCCATGCAGCCATTCGTTTGCCACTCCTGCCTGTGCAGCCCAGTAATATATACGGATATCGAGCAGTCCTATGCCCCCCTCCCACACCGATCGGCGGAGTGTTTTAAGGGCAATGCAGGGCTGTTTCCCTCCCCAGAGGAACGTGCGTAGGGACTTATCAATGTCTGTGACTGTGGCAGCCAGAATTGGGAGTAGGGCATTTTGGAGAACATACAGAAATCTCGGGAGCGCCAACATCTTAAATACTGCCGCCCTGCCCAGGAGTGAGAGTGGGAGAGATTGCCAGTGAGAGACGTCATTCTCAAATTTTTTCGTTATCGGGTGCAGGTTCAGTTTGAGGAAGTCACCTGGTGTTGCACTTATCTGTATACCCAGGTAGGTAAAGCCCAGTATTGAGACAGAGTATGGGCAGGGTTCTGGGATCGCTTCGTCTCCCCCTTGAACAGAAGTGTTGGTATTCCTCCAGGGTCCTGGTTACTATCGGACAGGAGATTGCTGGTTTGCTTAGGTAAATCAGGAGATCATCCACGTATAGTGGGACGCGTTCCTCACCCCCATTGGCCAGGTGAACCCCGTCCATTGTGTATCAGTACGTAGCCTAATTGCCAGAGGTTTAATGGCAAGAAGGAATAGCAGGGGCGAGAAGGGGCAGCCCTGTCTAGTCCCCCGGCTCAGCAGGAATGTCCTGGATGATTTCCCGTTGACCCGCACAGATGCTACGGGGAAGTTTGACCCATGACATTAAGTAGTGCCCAAGTACACTCCATTATATCCCATAGGGCGTCCCATCCCACCGAATCAAAGGCCTTTTCAGAGTCGACCACAAGGAGGGCTAGCGGGCCTGAGATCTCAACTGCCCGGTCTAGGGCCACCCGGACCCTGCGGAGGTTCATTCTTGTAGATTTATCCGGCATGAAACCGCACCGATCTGGGTGGACCAGGGACCCGATCACCCCGAGCAGCGTGTTTGCCAGGACTCTGGCTAGTATTTTAGCTTCCCCGTTAATTAATGGTATGGGCCTGTACGAGGCACAGCATTCTAGGGTTTTCCCAGCTTTGGGAATCACTACAATGTTTGTTCTCCAGAGGTCCGCGGGGAGGTTGCCCTGTTCTCTACTGCGGAGGAACATGCTATGCATGTGTTTCTTCGTTGTTCCGCTCAGTCGTTTCCAAATCTCCATCGGGAAGTCATTGGGGCCAGGGGTCTTCCCCATCTGTAGCTGTAACAGAGCTTCCCCGATTTCTTCTTCAGTGATGCCAGTATCTAGTTTTTCTATTTGTGGTCTGGAGAGTTGGGGGATCGTGATCAGATCTAGAAAGTCTGGGGTGCTTGGTGTGGGACCCTCTGTTGGTGGGGAGTATAGTTGTTCATAGTAGTTTGCAAAGGCCTCCACGATATCGGAGTCGCCCGTTAGCATTTCCCCCTCCTGGGTTTGAATGGCCCATACTTGCCCTTTACTCTGTTCCCATCGTTGTAACCAGGCCAGAGTCTTGCCAGCCTTGTCCCCCCGCTCATGTATCTGGCTTCGAACTTGCCACTGAGTGGTTCGGGCGTTGTCTAGGGCCCTGTCTTTCAGGATTGCCTGGGCTGTCACTAGGGCGTCTTGTGCCTCACGGATTCCCGCTTCCAGCAGTTGTTCTTCCCGCTGGGTTACTTGGGTCTCCGCTTCAGTGACTGCCTCATTGTGCCGTTTTCTGTGAGCAGCTACCAAGGAAATTGCCTCCCCCCACAGGACAGTTTTGAATGCTTCCCACTGCACGGTTGGGCAGGCAACTGCCTCTTCATTTAGGTCAAAGTATTCCGACATTTTATTAGTGACGTCTTCCATTATTTCCGGTATCCCCAGATAATGGGCATTTAAAAGCCATGTGGGATCCTGCTTATGTTGTATACCTTTAAGTTTAATCAGTAGGGGGAAGTGATCCGAGATCCTTATTGCCAGGAATTCTGCGGAGACTAGTCGGTGGGCCCTGTTCTTTGGGGTGAAGATATAGTCAAGTCTGGAGAGGGATCTATGCGCGTTGGAGTAGAACCAATAGCCCTTCTCTGATGTGTGGATTGTCCTCCACGTGTCCGATAGCCCCATTGCGTCTGCAAAGGTGCGCAGCTTGGTCGGGGTGTCTGCTTGGTCCCCTGTGTGTTCTATACTGCACGATTTCCATGACCTCATTAAAGTCCCCACCTATTGCCCACAAGTCCGCCCGTTCCTCTAGCATTATGGCTTGGAGCTGGGTGAGGAACTCCGCCGTCAGCATGCGGGGTGCGTACACTGCAGTAAGGCCCCAGGTCTCCCCCCACATCTCCCAGAGTACCACCACGAACCTGCCCCGACGGTCCGTTCTCACTCCTTTGGTCTTAAATGGGACCCGCTTGTGCAGGAGGATAACTCCCCTGGAACCTCTGGAGAACCCTGCAAGGTATGTGTGTGGGTAGTTGGATTTCCTGGAAAAAACGCTGGTAGTACCTATTAGGTGAGTTTCAGTGATAAATGCAACGTCTCGGGAGTGCCGGTTAAGGTATTGGAGTACCAGTTTTTGTTGTAAACACGACCCCAAGCCGTTCACATTCCAGGTCAGCAGGGAGATCTGTCTCATTTGTGTTACATCTGCGTGTTTCCTACAGTGTGGTGATTCTGGAGGATGTGGTACGTCTTCAATATCCCTGTCTTGTGCAGTGCTTTGCTCTGTTCCGGGCTCCAGTGCCCCTTTATTATCCCTCTCGCTGTACTTTCGCTTTTGTGTACTTCATATGCAAACCTTGAAACTGTAAACTTAAGGTCAGATTATTTTGAGTATAAGTGGGAATACATGGGCCCCTAAGGCATACCAACTCCCCTTACTTCTGCAGCAGGGGTGGTTCCGGTTTGTTATTTCACTGGTCTGGGATGCCTTTTGTGTCTTTGAGCCTTTTACCTTAATAACTAGAACTCCTGAACTCCCCCCCCCCACCCTGCAGTTCCCACCAACCAGAAGCACCTGTCGCCCAAACCAAACGAACCATGAAACTAAATTGTGTGGGTGGTCAGAAGGACTAGCTGCCCCAACTCGTGCAACCTGTAACTACTCTGAATTTAAGTAGAAAATCTGCCCAAGAAACCAAAAAAAAAAGGGGGGGCGGCGCTCCCTTCACCTCCTCCCCGCCAGGGCCGCCCGGCCTCGAAGTTTCTTCCTGGTTCTTATGAGCCTCGTTCTGTGTAGCCGGGTTCTCATGTGGGCCCCTTTTTGGCCGGTATCCCGGCCTTCCCCTGTCCGTCCCACGTGGTGGTGTAGACTGCTCAAGGGGTTGGCAGTCGCCTTCGTCGTTCCTGCGGGGTGTACCTCCTCTCGGGCTGACGGGGCGTGGGCTGAGAGAACCTGCGTTTCAAGCCATTCTCAGGTCTCCCGGGGGTTGTGGAACACCTGGACCACACCATTCTAGTACACTTTGAAGGTTGGCATGAAGAATAGCGCATACTTTGGATGAAGGCGCTATATAAATAACACATCATTATCATTACTTAATGTTCAGGGACATCAGCTTTTTTTTGACAGTCTCATACGATTGCAGTGACTTCTAGACCTCTCTTGTGTAGTCAGGGAAGAAACAAATCCAGTTGCCATTGTAGGTGATTGGGCCCGTTGCTCTCGCCATCTGGAGGAGCGTGTCCCGGTCTCTATAGTTCATAAGTTTAGCGATCACTGTGCGCAGGGGGGCCCCGGGAACCGGTCTGCCTGTCGGGACCCTGTGCCCTCTTTCAATGGAAAATAGTTTTGAATGTTTTTTAGGGGCCATCGGTTCTGCTAGCCAGTCCTCCAGGTAGAGTTCCATGGAGGGTCTCTCTTCTTTCTCGGGCAGACCGAGAATGCGAAGATTGTTGCAGCGGGACCTTCCCTCGCTGTCCTCGGCTGTGTTTTCCAAGAGGGTGATTTTTTGTTCCATTTGTTCCCGTCGGTCCCCTAGGTTTTTAACAGTGTCCTCAGTATCAGATATTCTTTGTTCTGTGTCTCCTACCCTGGAGGTTAGGTTCCTCCGGTCCTGTCTCAGGAATGACAGCTCAGCGGCCAGGCCGTCAATTTTTGCCTCCACCGAGGTCCGGGAGTCGCTGATGGCTGCCATGTGTGTAAGCGACAGCGCCAGACCTGTGCCCCCACTCATGGCGTCGTCTTCCCCCTCGTTTGTCGGTCCGGGGAGCCTTGGAGAGGTACTTTTTGTATATTTGTCTATTTTATTCTGCATCGCCCTTCTGCGGGCTAGGTCCTTCCCCATTCTTGGTTCCGTCGTAGTTTCTCACTTCGAGTTGTTCCCTGGACTGTGGGCCGTTGTGCCCCGGATCATCTTGGCGATATGGTCACTGCTTATCTTCTGTGTCCAGAGGGTTCCCGTTCGGGCTGTGCACCCTATCCGCAGGCTGTTTTGCTGGCATACCCCCCTCTGGATTGTTTGCAAGGCTGTGGGTCGTCATGTCCTGAATCCCCGGAGTGGGGTCTATACAGCTGGTATGCCCCCCTCAGAGTTGTTCAATGGACCACAGGTCGATATATCTTGAGTCTCTGCCTAGCTTCATTATCTGGAGGGTTCCCCGTTCGGGACGTGCGCCCTGTCTGCCAGTCTATGCTTCTGGTGTTCGTGCCTGTGTGGGGTGATGGCCGTAGGTTTTCTCCTGTATGGCCAGGGCCTGTCTGGGCCAGGGGCGGTGCGCCAGACAAGTATTGTCAGCCCGTGTTCCTAATGTTCAAATCAAATATGCACTGCTTCAGTCCCCTGGTCGGCATAACCCGTGCAGTGAATTCTATGCCTGTCTGGAACGCAGACCTCATACTTCACTGGTGTGGGGTGGCCTCTGCCCTCATAGGCTGCAGCAGTGTCTGGCCGCGGGGGCTGTGGGACCGGTTCACTCCTCCCCTCCGTCACCCACAGGTATAGCTGGCCTCCGGACCTACCTCCACAAACGCCAGTTGTGTCAGTGGGCACCCCTCAACCCGGTCGCCCAACCGCTCGCACGCAGCGCACAGGGTGGGAGGGTGCCTGGCTGCAGCCCTGTTGTCGTGGGTTCTGACTGATTTTGCAGGGCTCTGCCCCTCCTGCAGTGTTGGTCACCAGGTGGGGCCCCCGTTGTTCCAGTATGAACCTCCAAGCCGCTGGTGGGGGATGGACAGTGTGGCCCGTTGGCCCGATGTTCCCCTCAGAGGTAGGCGACTTCCGCTGGTGTTATCTCCATGTTGTGGTTGGGGGTAGGCGGGGTGCACACTGTATGTATCCCCGGCAGGTATAGGAGGCCCCCAGGCTTATTTCCCCTGCTGACAATTGCGCCTGCGGGACACCCCTCGACCCGAGCGCCCAGCCACCCGCACCCACTGCACACGGTGGGCGTCGGGGAGGGGGGACCCCGTGTAGTGGCGGTGTGCCGGGACTCATCGAGTTGGAGGAGGGGGGCCCCAACGTGTGTGTGTGGCCGCAGGCGTCGCTTGGCCGCTGCACTCCGGTTTAGTTGGTCTATGACTTCTGAGTGCTGTTAACCGGCCTCGGGAACACGGCGGCCATTTTGTCCCCAGCAGTGCTCACAGCTAGCCGCTAGCCGCAGTGGATCTTGAGGGCGGTGTAGGAGGCCTTAGACGGCTCCGACTTTTGTCAGGCTTTCAGGGAGGTAGGCGCGGGTACAGTTCCCTACTTGAATGTTATTTTGGCCAATTTCTGCTCCAGGAATACGGCAGGATTTTACAGGATGCGGGCGGCCAAGGCGGCTCGACGGAGAGTTAGATCAGCATCCGACGCCCCCTGGTGCCTCCTCTCTCTGTCTTGCTAGTCTTTGGTGGCTAATTAAGTGTTTGGGATGTAGGGCTGTAGAATTCCAGGTTCATTGTCTTTGACCTTTGTCACAATTAGATGTCATAACTCTGTTATGTCGCTTCGTCAAGTTGGGTCTGCTACATCTCGGGCAAAGGTGATTTTCAGCTGGGGCAGGGGCCCTTGGGCATCCTCTCCGAGTCCCAGCTAGTTGGAGACTCCTCCTTAGATCCGGAGGAGAAAGGACCAAGCGTCTCATGTCCCTTATCTCTCTCTTCCCAGTTAGTGAACCTCTTGTTCTGCTCTCTTAGGTTGAGGTAGTTGGCTTTTAGGCCGATCTTCACGAGCTGAGTGGGAGGGGTCTGCATGCCCACTGCTCCTTGGAAGAACCTTCTCTGTTGCTGAGCGATGGCCCCTTGAAGCGGCTCTTGAAGTATAGTTGGACACCTTCCAGATTGAGTTTGCCGCACAGTTCCATCAGAGTTTATTTCTCAAAGGTCGTACCCCAGCGTCAAGAGGTTCGCAATTGCGTGAAGCAAGATTCGTTTTAACACCGGAGAGTCAATATGGAGAAAGGAACAATATTTTCGCCCATTTGGGTTGGGTTCAACAATCTTTGTCGTCCGAGTAAATTTGTCTCGAGCTTGCAACGTACTCCATTAGTTTCATTTAAAAAAAAATAAAAAATTATTGAATTTAGCTGAGAAAACTCTAGCTTTAAAAAAAAAAAACAATCTCATTTGTACATTAGATAAAAGTACTGTTTCATTATAGTTGCCCCATTTAGAATCAGATTGTCCTTAAATCCAAGACTCTTTCCAATTTGAAGGTTCGGCTAGAGTGTGTTTTTGTTACTTTGTGAGTTTGAGTCTTTCTGTTTGCTCCAAGTTTGTGTCCTGGTTGCTCCCGATCTGTTTTTTCATAGTCATGGGGAATATATTGCTCTTTTTTGCGAGGATCCCGTTGGTTGTGGTGCTTATTAGACGCGCTGTGTTGGAATCTTGCACGTTCTTCCTCGTGGTTATTTGTGACTTGGTCTCAATCTGTCTTCGGTCTCGATCTTGTATCCAAGGAGGCGTTCCACTTGCTGCGTGATCTTCTGTCGCCAGTGCCACTGGGGGAGCGCGTAAAGCCGAAACTCCCTTTCACTTTATGTATTATTAAGTGTTTTTTATCCATGGTTCTAAAATTAGGAGACGGCTGATCGATGATCATAATATTTTTTTTGGGCTCGAGGGACGATGCGCCTTCAGGCGAATCATCCGCTTTCCTTTTTTGATGTGGCGGGTGTATCCGTTCCGGTTCGTAGTCTTCTATCGTATAACGACTCAGTTCCATCAAGTCGATAGAATGCTCCTTGGGCTCTTTATCAACAGGGTATCTGATTCAATTTCACTCTCTAGACATTGTGGTCCAGTTGTCTCTCTTTTTTTGATGGATGTGGGCCTTCTGTCGTTCTTTTACGAATTTTAAGGATCACATCTCTTTTTTCTTTTATTACTTGACTTGTCAAGGCTTCTGTTTGTTTAGAGTGGGCTATTCGCTTCGGTGGCATTTTTTATCATCTTTGCCTGGGACATGTTGGGTTTTTGCACAAAGATTCTGAAGGTAGCTGGTTGAATGCCTCCTGTCTTCGTACGATCAGCTTGTCTTAATTCTTGATTTTGCACAAAAGCTTTTTGTATCTTATCCATAGGGACTAAGGCAATAGAGCCATTGGTTCTCAATCTTACTGTGGGGGATTGCTGTGCCGAGCTGGTCAGTTTCTGTTTCTCACCTTGTAAGGTTGTGCATCAGGTGGTATCTTGGTGACTCTTTGTTTGGTCATAGTGGGGTCCATTAGGGTTTCCAATCTAGTTTCATTCAATAAGATGGGAGGAGCGACCTTTAGATTAGATTATTATCTGCATCCTTTGTTTGGGTAGTCGTAGACTTTTGGTTCACTTTTGTTAAGGCCGTAAAATTAAAATCCGTGGCCTGGGGAGCAAGCGGTCATATTGGAGCTTCCTTGGCTTGGGTCTTCCTTACTGGATTTTCAAGTGTTTTGCCGTTACATAACCTTCAAGGTAAGACAGTTTTGTATGCATTAGAGCCAGCATGGTAGTTTGGTATTTTAAGATATCGTTCAGTGCTTCGTAGAGCTTGCTGAACTGTGCCAATGCTATGGTGACAGTCGACATTATGGTTAACAAATCAGGCTTTTTAGACGGAAATTCTTTAGGCGTTGGGGTAGAGAGCTCACTCAGTCTTCTGTTGTGAGGCGGTGTTCTCTGGGACATATGATGCTTAGGTGTACATTCAAAGTGTTTCATAGATCGGGCTGGAGACAACCCATGATCCTTTGGGAGTCTCTGTGGGATCTGTGGAGTTTCAACACTGCTTTCTCTTAAGTCAGTGGTTTTCATTGAGCAACCAACCTGCTGAATCAGGCTTTTCTCCCAACGTTCTGGGGCTGGCTGGTTAGACTGAGTGTCATACAAAGGAAGAGATTCCCTGCTGACGGGCCTCAAGACCAATTTGGAAGTGTGCGCAGGTTCTAATGCGGCATTTCGGATACCTGGGGTCATTGTTATTACGTTCCGAGTGTTCTCCTCAGGTTTGCTGAAGTGCCATCTTCGGGGAATGGATTTGGGCATTTTCTGGCTTGCCGCGAGTTCCATTCCCATGGACGACTTTGCTGCTGGATCTTGGCCTATCCGTAGGAGGTAGCTAGGCTGTGTTTCGTCTTCAAAGCCTTCCAAAATCTTGGCATCCGAGAGTTCATCTGCTACCCGCGTGGTCATTGCTAACTTTTTCTTAAAGAAATCCTCCAGTATGTTAGGTGGTAGCGGTAAATGACAAGGCAGGGCCAAAGTTGCTTTTGTGTTTGGACATTTTATTCTGAAAGTTGGGCGTGTTATTTTCCTCTGGTTCTTTGCTTTCATGCAGGGTTGTGGATTTGAAGTTGGTTATCCCCCTGACCGTAGTTGTTTCTTTCTGGGCTTAATACCGCCCTTCATCTTGTCAGGCGCTGAGCTAATCGTAAGAGCTCTGTCTGTGTCCTCTGACAGGGGCTTTAAAGCTGCGTGTTCTTGCACAGACGATTTGGTCGGAAGCGGATAATCCAACGGCATTTTGACTGGGGATTCACTAGAAATGTTTTTTGCTACTTCTTCAGACTTGTTTAGAGCTTCCTCTGGTCTATCTGACAAAGGCTCAGGATGGTCAAAAGGGTGGACTCACGAAATCGTCTGTATCAATTATCAGATGGATGCCGATGGATGTTCTTAGTTGGATAAGGGCACCATCAGAGCCGTTATCCCCTTGGATCGACACCCGGGGGCTCGTCCGAGGCTGTGCTTCACTTAGGGTTGCGGTACAGTCTGTTTCACCCCCGCTCTTGCCCTTCACATTGTTTCTTCTCGTCGGCTCCAGAGCCGGGGTGTTCTCGGTTCTTTGTGGGTCTCTGGGAGACTGAAGATGTTCTGTTGGTTGACTGGGTTCCTTGCCCCACTCGTTCTGAGGACCGTGTAATTTCTAACTGTTCTGGGGATTTAGCGATCTGGACAGCTCAAGCCGTGCGGGCAGTGCCGGAAGTTGCGTCTGTTTTAGATTCTGTAGTTGATCGAAAAGGACTGATGTGCCCTTCTGCTGCCATTTCTCCCGAAATGTGCACAGGGATGCAGAGGGAGCAGAGAGGATTTGGAGCGGGCGGCATAGCTAAGTGAGTCAGGCGTTCTCTTACCTGGATCTGATGGCACATCGTGTCGGTTCCCAGCGCTAGTCGCAGGGTCAGCCATCTCCAACAGGTGTGACTGTGAACTTCGTAGAAGGCGGCCTTCTTCCTTTACGGCAACCATAGTCTTCCAAGGACTGCACTCGACTCAGATTGTTGCACAGGAAAGTTCAGCAAGTAGGGACTGCCAAAGACTGCACTTGACTCAGCAGTGGACTCCGCAATTCACATCATGCCTCACTGCTCTGTTTTCCGGAATACAGTGTCTCAAGCAACAAGCCATTTTCAGTTTACTTTGAGCTGTATGGCTCTGTTTCCCAGAATGCAAGGTCTCAAGCAACAAGTGATTTCTCAGTTCACTCTGGACTTTGTTTCCATTTCTCAGCATACAGCACTTTAAGCAGTGAACAATGTCCCCGTTCACTCTGGATTGTCCCAGCGTGCAGTGTTTTACATACACTGTTTCAATATGATTACTGATTTGGCCTCTCCAAAGTGCCTTTGGACTCTTACCAGACATACGATTTGCAGAATCATTCAACAATCTAATGCCTGGTCCCTTTCGATTGTTACGCTTGATTTAGCTGATGTTGTGATGAGAAGGAAAGTGAAAAGAGGAGACATTTTTTAAATTGAGGCCACATTTTGACCTTAAGCAACCAAAATGGCAGACGCAGACCAAGCAGAACGGACCCCACAGCTTCCTTTCAGTGATAATCATCAATGTTAATAAAACAATCTTAATGGAAAAGGCAACAAGACTGAATTAATGATTGGCATGCCAACCATCTTTATTCAAACTGCCCTTTGAACTTTTCAAATCATTATGGTCACAGAAAATTAGAACATATTAATAATGCACAACAGAGAAAAAAGCCAATATTTTACACTGGTTGGACACTGGCTTGCAGAGAATGTGGGATTTATTTTCAGAAAGTAGTAGTAGTGCGTCATTAGTATGGTCCCAACCAGGGGTGTTGCTAGGTCTGGAAAAGGTCTGGGGCTATGCTAATGCTGGGACTGTCGAGACTCTGGGCTAGCTAGCCTTTTGGTTGTAGCCCCTGAGATTCTATCTGGGGCTACAACCAAAAGACCAGGGGCTATAGCCCCCTCAGCCCCCCCCCTAGCAACGCCTCTGGTCCCAACGCGCTGTAGTTTGAATGACCTCTGGGGACTGGAGTCTAGTATGCTTGGATGCATATAGGCCAGTGCTTAAGATATGAGGATTGTCCAAGTTCTTGCTAGCCACCCATGTCGAGCTGGCATGTGAATTGGTGGTGGAAGTGGTCTGCAGGGGGTAAGCGAGAGAAGGATAGAAGTTGTGTGCATCTACACATTGAATTTGTCGTGAACGGTAGCTGCATTCTTATGGCAGAGGTGTGCAAAGTGTCTTCAAGCGGTGTATGATGGCAGATGCGTGCAGGTCTTCGGTGGTGCCTTCGCCTAGTTCCCCTATGCATGGAGAGAAAAGGTTAAATGCATGGTCTACATTCTAAGCAGTGACCCAGAATTAATATGACTCTAAATCACCTTGCTTTAATGTAGGGCTAAATTCTACATGCTCCTAGGATCAGTGTAAAGGTTACATCAACATTCTTATAGATTCAATATCTGGCAATATTCTACATTCTTCAAGATTCCAAGCTTAGCTAACATTCTCCATTTTTGCCTATGTTCAGCATCTTTGCTAGATGGTACAATTAGCTTAGATTCCATAAAGGACTGTTCTGCGTCAACACCGGAAGTAATATAATGGATGCATTTCGCAAGCATCTGCAATGAAGTCATGGGTACCTAGGATCAATACTCTGGCTGTATCCTTCATCCACCTAGGTTTGTCCCTGGCTGCATTCTTCAGTCATAGTGTCTGTACCCTGGTTGTACTATGACAATCAACTTTAAAGAACACAGTGTATGTAACTTGGTCACCTTTTCCAGTGCAACCACTGACCATGAGTTAGGGCATCGTGTCTTACCTGGCCATTGCTGTCAATTGGTTTTCGATGCCTGGGTGGGGCCTCCCACCAGAGTAGGGGCAAGCTGTGGATTGGATTTGTCCCTGATAACCTCCCCCATCCCTGTGCTGGTTGCCCGGGCCGGAGCATGCTGGTTGAGCCATTGAATGTGAGTGGTCTCTGGTCACAAAACTCGACTCCGGTAAAGAACTGGAGCAGGAAATACAGGTTGCAGGAGGGAAAACCCAGGTTTTTAGGGACTTCCTGATGGTGAGGTGGTCCTCTTGGAGGCGGGGGTTGAAAGGGAGGAAGTTCCAGATTGTGGGTGCGAGGGGCGAGGGCAAGAAGGAGCCTTGCTGCAGAGTTTTGGATCTGTTAGAGCTTTCTGAGCTGGGAGGCCGGGGTGTCTTGGTAGAGGGAGTTGGCGTAATCTAGTCGAGAGAAGATGATGGCCAGGATTGCAGAGATTCTTTGAGGGTAGAAGAGATGGGGAAAGATGTGTCTTAGAATACAGTGGTGATAGTAGCAAGATCTGGAGACAGTGTTGATGTGAGGAGAGAGAGTAAGGTCCAAGCTAAGGGTGCATACCAGGTTCTTTCCTGAGGTGGATGCTTCAGGAGGGTGACCAGGGGTCAGTTAAGGGATGAGTGTTGGCTTGCTGCAAATCAAGATTTTGGTTTTGCCCGGATTGGGGAGGAGGTGTTTGGCCGTCATCCAGTGGTCGATATCCATGAGGCAGGAGGTAAAGTTTGAGTGCAGAGAGGCCAGAGAGTTCGGAATCTTGAAAAGGATCTGAGTGCCTTTGGCATAGTTGTAGCAGGTAAGGTTGTGGGAGCGTATGAGCGTAGGGAGTGGGCTTAGGTAGAGGTTGAAGAGGACTGGGAGAGGTATGCTCCCTGAGGGACCAACTGAGAGACAAGGCGGGAGGGAGAGAAGGAGGGAGGATGGTGATCTGTGTGCAGTGAGAGGGGAATGAGGAGATCCATCTTAAAGCAGAGTCCCTTGTGTCTAGGGAGTGAAGTACTGTAAAATAAATCTGTAGTGTTGTATCGAACATATTTTATTTGACTGTGTAGGACATATACTATCATCCATTTTTAGGAGTGCACAATGTAATGGAAGTTTTTATGTTTTTCTTTGAGAACAGCTTTTAGGTCTTGTGCGTCCAGATGCAAATCCCCTCAACAGTGTTTCAGTGGAGAGGGAACTCTTCCTGGTAGGAAACCCTACAGATAAAGGGAAGAATGAATGGGTCAAAATAATGCTCTTCCGTGGCTCTGCAAGAGAAAACACAGCATTCCTAAACTGTGCCCAAAATCGCATCCACACACATTAACCCTATGCTCAGCTGCTTCGGAAAATGTTTTCTCTCGGCGGAGGGTGCTGTGTGTCGAGACGGCCGACTCAATGTCCCTTGAGCGCTTCCGTCTCGGCTGATGTCACCGTCGAGTACATATACTGTTGGCTACATTTCTGTTTTTCGCCACCCATATGCAGAATTACCAGCCTTGATAAGTGCCTTTCAATTATCAGACCTTAAAAGAGCGCAAGGTCTAAAGCTCGGAAATTCTACAGTGAGGTAGGTTGGGAGGGCGATGAGGAATAAGTGGGAGGAACATCCAGTCGAGAGAATGTTACAAGGGGTAAGTAACTTGTTTTTCAAATGGAGTGTGTCCTCCCACGTAGTCCTCATTTTACGATAGACTCCTAGAGCAGTATTATTTTCTTTTGGAGGAGGGAGTAAGAATTGAGAGTTATTGTTTGTCCATAATGGAGCATGGAACTGTCTTCCCAAATCTTCCTTCATTGTTAGAAGTGTCTAAACAATGTTTTGTGGAAGGTGGACCAGGTAGCTGCCTCAAGATGTTCTTTATCTGAACTCCCTCTGAAGGGCAGAGGAAGTTGCCATGCCCCTAGTGGACTGAGCCCTTAAACCTTCTGGGGATCCTTCCCAGGTTGCCTGTAGAATTCAGAAATAGCCAGTATGATCCATCTGGATAGTCTGTTTGGTAACTGACAGACCTAGTTTATGTCCTGTATAACCAATGAAAAGTTGGTCGTGCTGTTGCAACTTTGCCATCCTTGAAATATAAAAGCTTAGAGCTCTACTCTTCCTTGCTAATTTTAGAAGCACGCTTAACATCATCTCACTTACCAAAATGAAACTACCCAAGTGCAGTTTGAAGGCTGTCATCTAATGGTTCAGTAGCAATCTCCTCATCTTGAAAAGGGTGGCTTGAAACCTTGACCACTAGTGGCAGTGCTCCCTTCTGGAAACTCACTGCAGACATGACAGAAGAGGATATGCATCAACAAAGCCACAAACTAATTGAAGACATTTCCCATATTGTCCATCAAATCAAAATGCCTACATTTTTTAAAACACCCCTAAAGCTACCTGACAATGCAGAAATGACTCATTTCTTTCCTCCATTCCAATATAGAGAATAGCCCAGATGCCTTTGCAAACCATGCACTCGACTCGCCCTTCCCTCCGATCACACCTGAGATCCTATAATCATCCCGTCTCCCTTAGAAATCATTGAGAATGAAAGACGTGATAAAAACAGCCAACCAAATAAAAGCCTGCAGAACCATGGCCTGCAGTGTGCATCAAGGATCTTGTCTGTGAGAAACCTGAAGGTGTCTCATCCGCTAGTCCCCGGGCATCTGTCATCCAGGTGGCCAGGACACAGCCATCGCTATTGGATCCATTTCCTGTGGGTGGACCAGTGATATATGATGATATGATATGATATGTTATTTATAACGTGCTTAATACCCAGGAATTGAACCTGTGGTGCTCCGTGTCGTCTTGCTTCCAAGGAGAGCATGTTGCCCTTGAGCTATCCTCCCAAGACAATGGGGGAGGGCATCACCTGGGGGGACAGTGGGGGAGGCTTTCCTGAATGGGGGGTCTTCGGGAGTGGAAGTGGGACACCAACGGGGGGAGAGATGGTGCTGTCATGATGCCTACCCCCGGGGATCCAGATCAAGTCCAGCAGCCCCGGAAGCAGGCATCAAGTTATTCCAAGCAAGCCCAACAAAACCTGTAGGGGCCATTTGGGTGCAGTCCTGGTGTCTGTGGCGCCAGGCTCATATGGAGAGTCAGTCCTGGCGCCATAGGCGCCAGGCTCATAGATTACAACTTATCTGATGCAGACCATGCTGCAGAGCTCCAAGCCAAAAGAGGCTTGAAAGGGACTACTTTACCTAGGGACTATTTTTTTTTACTCGGCTGGGGTCGGGGAGGAATACTTACCTGGGACTACTTTGGGGGCTATTTAGACCACGCCCGAAGAGCAGCACACGCTTCGCGTTATTCTGCATCCAGCAGCGTAACGCTCACCGTGCCTGCAAGTCTGCATCCAGTCTTCTGCTACGCCCGCCTCAAGTCTGGAGCTCCTAGAAAAAGGGAGAAAGAAGGAGAAAAGGTTAGAACAAGAGCAATACCTTTTGATCCTTACCTGAATTCCCGATCCACCGCGCCTTCGAGGTGGAAGAAAGAAGTTTATGCGCGTCGCCTCGCCTGCTGCAGCGCCGCGCTGAACTCACCGGCCTTCGCAGCATCTTCAATATTCACCGCATCCTTCTGCATGTTCCCGCCACACTCCGGCACCTAAGGGGAACAGCAAGGTGAGCCAAGGGAATAAACCGAGGCAATATTAGTTAACCCCCATAGACTTACCTGATTTTACCGCCGGGGGTACTATTCCACTTCACGGGTCGGCACAGCTTCCACCGCATCTTCGCCATACCCCGGCCCCTAAGGGGAAACAAAAGGACAGCAAGGTGAAACAAAGGGACAAACCAGGGGAATCCTCCTCACCACAATAGACTTACCTAATTTTACCGCCAGGGGCATTATTCCCTGAGACTTCATAATTTCTCTCAGCACCTGAATAAGGGAGAAAGCAACAGGTTACATACTGACATTATTTTATCGAACTGTGTTGGATAATACAAATCCTTGCCTGAATGTTACCGGTTGTCACAAGGAACTCTTTGCTAGGGTCAAGCTGCAACCTGCAAGGAATCGGACGAGAGTGAAAGTCAGACATTTGAACTCTTACGAACTATATACCTACAGCGTCTTGCCGGAAATCTCAGAGTCAGTATTGTTCTGGAACTCACCTATTCCTTAGAACCAGTGAAGCAACTGGTTATCTACGTGCCCCTGCCCTCAATGCAGGATGGAGAGCTCATCTTTCCAAACCATCAGGTGAGACTATAAGAGGGGACATTAAAGGTGGTCAGTGGGGAGAACAGCGGGGGTGGGGGTTAACGCTCAACTCCACGGGTGGTTAATTCCCTTTCTCCATTTGCAGAAGAATACTCCTACGGGCCAAGCAAATGAAGCTAGGTGGGCCAGTCCAGTCTGTCATCTCGGCACTACGCATCACATTGGAGACCGCAGCTGTCCAGTTCAGATCGACGCCCCTGTGGGAGCCAGGTGAGCGTAACAGGTACCCCCTTCTTTATAGCACCTTTTCCCGATCCTACCCTGTAGGATACTTATAAAGCCCCCCCCCTTTCCAACATGAACACTTTCTTACACCGTGAAAGACAGCGGACTAACACCAGAGCTGTTTACCTGACATGTCCCAACACAACAGGCAATTGACAATAACTACACACACCTGACGGCCCTTTCCCTTTCCCATAGTGATAAAAGGCGGAGCACAAGAGCATACTTTGAGCAAGGCCAACCGCACAAGGAGGCAGCTATTCCAGGACAGCAGTTCAAACGGAGAACAAAGCTGGCGAGACTGGAAAGGACTATAAGGAGGGAAGTGCCCTTGCTCTTTTCGACCCAGACCCGCAAAGCCTCCGTGAAAGGATTTATAAGACGGGAGCTACAGCTGACATGTGGTGTAACGGATGTCAACGGTGCCTGGGACCCTCCCACGCTGATAACCAAGGTGGGGAGACGCGCTTGCTACTGTGGTAACGTCCGTGACTCCAGAGACCAGAAACAAGGAGTTCAGCACAGCCGGTGGGTCGGAGAGAGAACCGATTGTAAACCGGACAGTGTTGAGCGAAGCTTGCAAACGGCAACATGATATGAACCAAGAACTTGGGTGCTACTGAACTTTTAAAACCCAGGGAAAGACCAGCTACAGAGTGGTCCGGCGCCATTTGGGCGCTCATTCGAAAGACTCCGGCTGGTCCCCTTTTCTTGTGGACATTATAGCCACAAGAGGCCATAGGAAAGGCCAGCATAGAGAGTTATGGTGGTTATACAAGGGTCGAGCAAAAATCTCTTGTACAATTGAAAGTCCTTAACCCATTAGCAAAGTTTTGACATGGTGAAACATGTGTGTGCGCCCGGCTGAGGCAAACGCCATGCGAACGATAAATGTGTGAAGCTTGACTGGGGGCTGGAAAAAGCTAAGTGAAGTGAATCCCGCAAGGTGTTATAACAAAGTGAACTGTGTTAAACTGGCAAATGTGAACCCGACTGAGAGAGGCCAACGTTGCAAAAAGGATGATAGTAGCCCCGTTTGGGGGGGGGGATCTGTGGGTGAGGGGAAATCACCCACCTGGAAGATTACTGAAAAGAACAATCATTTTGTTGTTTATAGCATATCAGCCCCTCTGAGGCAAGAGACTTGGTGTAAAAGAGACCTGGTCACAGAAGGCCCTGATTTTTTTAAAACTAACTGTAAGCTTGTGCTGGAGAAGCCCAGGAGTGTGCTGTGCTCGAGTCCTGCCTTGTCCCGTGCTAAACATGTGGGCAAGGGACACCCCAGTTCTACCATCCTGACTTATCATTTTGTGAACACTTCTTTCTTTTCTGCTGAACATTATCCCACACTATTTTGTAACTTAGCGGTAAAGATTGGCAATAGTTTTTTTTTGTATGGGCCCTTTTTATTTAAGACGCCACTAGGACTGCCTTATTATTATTTGGTGGTTATAGCTTGCTCCTATATTACTTTTAGTTTTAGATTAGGCGTTTTTCTCAACCATTTACACAGTTTAATAAACACCCTTGAACTGTGCTCACTTAGGTCTGTCTTTACTGTTGCCACCATGAGTTCCTTACACCTCCCAACACTGGCCACACAAGTTACTACAAACACTATGGAGTCGGGTGTAAGCTGCTGTGGACAGGGTGCTATACTTTGGTGGCCCTGGGGAGGCCACCTCGGACAGGATGCTGTCCCCAGACGTGATACATGGTGATTCCTGCCGCCCCCAAGCCTCTTCACCAGCCTGCTCACCATCCCACAAACCTAGACATTTTCATTGCAACAAACTGCGGGTAACGAGAACCCTGCAAGCCCAGACAAGTGCTCCACATAGATCCCCACAGGGAGCCATCACCAGAGGGTGTGGTTTGCACGCAATTCCAGGCAGATGATGGCATGCTCTCTGTATTGTGAGAAATAGAAGAATATGCCTGTGAGCATAGAGACCAGAAGCAAAGGTGTGGGGCAATCAAGGGACATGCAGAGGAAACCTTTGAGTACCGGGTGCAGTCAACGTCCTGTGCTGCAGTGTCCCCAGAACATAGATCCTGATAACAGGAAATTGTGGCAAAATTAGCTGGTACCTCTGCCTCTACACAGAAAGAAAGTCAGGTACTTTGGGACTTGGTTCCACTCCGACCTCTACTTCTCAGATCAGACTGAACAGATCTACATTAAATTACACATCAGTATCTAAGAAATAAAGCAATAACAGCAGCAAAGTCGCTCCAAATGACAAATGAAGTTAAGTAAGTTGTTTCAGTACTTTTCAAGAGTTTAGAGTTCAAAAATCAAATTTCATGGGGAGCTGCAGAAGAGGCAGTCTTTGGGCTGAAAAAGTGAAGGTCCTCCAGCCAAAAGTTAGACTTTGAAGATATCCTGGAAGGAAGATTGCAGGTGTGCATCGGAGTTTCAGAGGCAGACAAAGTTATGTTGTGTTCCAATGGCCAGAGAAGAGCTCTGCAGGCTGTGTATGTCTAGAAACCGAATAACAGGACAAATGCTGTATTTGGAGCCAAAGGACCCTCCTTAGGATCTTAGAAAGCCTGCTGGAGTGTATTACAGAAGACAAATAGATAAGAGTGACGTGCAGACTCTGCCTGTGGCATCCCAGTCTGCAAAGAGCCAGTTCCGGGATCCAGGATTTGCCAGCAGAACCCCCTTAGACCCTTTGTGACAATACGTGCGGCAGACCTTTGCAGGATTTGGCTGCTTTTAATGGATTGCTTAGTAGAGCCTGTATATAAGATGTTGCAATAATACATTTTTGACTCAATTTTGGCCGTAGCTGAAGTGGCAAAGTGTGATTCTGACCTAAGAGGTCTTAGTTCTTCAAGGTCCATAAAATGATCGTTTGTGGAGCTTACAATACTACTAATTTGTGGGGCCATGAACAGCAAAGAGTCCAAAATCATACTAAGTGATTTTGCCTTGTCCGAAAATTTGAATGGAACAATTGGGCAGTGTTATTTCCTGGGTTGATTAGATTTTCCCTCCACCGCATAGATGCTGGGGGAATCGCCACCCGCTCTGTTTTAGATTTGTTCATTTTAAGGTGCTTATGGGCCCATGTTGGGATGTACGTTCAGCTCCCTTGCCCGCCCAAACGTTTCAGGCTTAGGAAGATCTGTTAGTGCATGACAAAGTGAACACGCACAGCTACAGGGGGGTGGAGATCATAAGTGGGAATAGCAAATGCATTTGTTTCATAGTAGTCATAGAAGCTTAAGTAGGCCCAGGTTATAGGGCACGAGTGACATTGTGTAGCGTAATATGGTGTGTCTCAATGACAATGCAGACAATTAAGATACAGGGCTTGGGTTCAGGAGATACTGAATCACTGCCATATTAGAAGTGAGGCCTAGCACGGTGTATTCCCCATTGAAGGTGTAGTAGCATATGATATGATAGGTTATTTATAACACGCTCAATACCCAGAGGTTTCTAAGTGTGGACCTGGGGATCGGACTGTTTTGCTCTGTGTCGTTTTGTTTCCAGGGCGAGCACTTTGCCGTTGAGCTATCCTCCCGAGACATAGCAATGAAGAGTCCAAATAATGTTCTCCTTCCCAAGCCACAGCAATGGAACCAAGAATTACAGACCTTCTAGACGACTAGATAATAGTGTAATTGTATCGAGCTGTAGCTAAGCACGAGCAGGGCTGCGCCCCTCCCGAGGACAAACCATGGGAACTGGGGTAAAGGTCTTGAGCTGCCACAGTGTCCAACCTAGATTTAGGGTACTAGCGCCCCCATAATAATGGCCATCTAATTTGAACTGCCAGACGACCATAAACAGAATACCTAAATCCATCAGAACTTGGTTGATTAGTGTGGTCCTCAAGAGGCCCAGAAGAATCTCGAGGGATGAGCAGCTGTTAAGGGGGAGCAAGGAGTGAAATATCCCGTGATTTGTGGTACGAGGCGCAAGAGGTGATGCCAAGAAATGTAGTCCAACGACAGGGAGGCATGGTGGGGGCGCCCGCATGTCTGGTATCAAGAGAAGCGTACCATTATTCCAAAGAGCCAATTTGACTTCAAAGGTATACACTGAGCTCATGTTAACGACCAGGTGCACACCATGTGTCTAGCCAATGGGGAGGGTAACATCCCAGGTAACCCGCCAATCCGGTGGCGGGGAACCAAGATGACGGAGTAGGGGGACCACGTGTTAGAGGGCAGGAGTAGATTAGAATGTGGCCAATCGGTCACTATAGGGAACTGGTAGTATGTATATAGATGGTAGCCAATGAGGGTGGGGGGTTAACACTATATTTTGTTTACATCATGAGTGATGCTTTCTTCCTTTAAAAATGTTGTGGCTGCTTTGAACTAACAGAGAGCTCCGTGTCCGTTTGGTTCTATGGGACCTTCTGTCACATTTTGCCTAGCTTGTGTTTTATTTGCAAAGACGTGCACCAAGCTCCCACAGTGGGGGAGGGGTAGAGTAGCCCACGGTGTGGCACTCCAAAGCAGGGCATGTGCCGCCCTGGTGCAGCACCATCCCCCACTGTGCGCCTGGGTGTAAGCGGGTTCCCTGCAAACTTGATGACTACAGCGAACAGAAGTCCTTGCAGCAGAATCAACATTGATTGACAACCCCTACACTGGCTATGAGCTGCAGGTTAGGACTGCCTCCCTGATGTGATGAGCACTGAAACCGGTAGGCGAACACCATTGGGTGAGTTTCTGAATTGTGTAGGGAATCAGAGGGTGCCTCTTCCTTCCTGTACTGTTAATGTTCTTGGATCTCTGGAGGGTGAAAGCTTTGGCGTCCAATAGGGTACTCTGGGCTTATTGCTTAAATAACAGCTTGACAATCCATATTCCTGGCCACCCCCTACTTTAGGCTTCAGTCAAGTCTCTGTTTAGTGACAGATTAATGGAAAGGAAAAGTCTCCCAGGTTTCCTCCCCTGGGTGACGATGATTCCTGACATTGTGGGCCTTGAATGGTTCCCAGGACCCGCAATGATCCTCCATTCTGGCAGTATGGTCCCTGGGGTACACCACTGTCTGCCCCCGGCGTGGCAAAGAATTATGAAATCTCAGTAGGTTTGCCAGTCCTCTCTTCCTCTGGCTTTCTGAAAAGGAGAACAGCCAATGTCCTTATCCACAATATTCTCTCCATGTGTCATTCAGTCTCTTGGGCACAGCTTGCTTAAGTGGATGATGTCATGGTACCCTGTGGGTCTCTCCTCTCTGGCCTAGGATGTTAGGTGGCATTTATCCAGGATCTATCTCTTTTTCTCTCTATTCACCGCCTTCACTGTGCTTGGTACACTCTCCTCACCACTGCTCTTCCTCTTCTCAATTCCGTCCTCTTTTACTGAACTTTCATTGCATTTTCTTGTCTTTTCTTGTGGTTTCCCTCATCTGGCCTGTGCTGTACTATCTTCTTGTTGGCATTTCCCTCCTCCAACCTCTTCTGTACTCTTCTCCTTTGTGATATTCTCTTCCTTCACTTTCTGTACTCTCCCCTCCTCCTCACTCTTCTTCTCCTAAAACCTCTGCACTGTCTTCTATTCCTGATTGTTCTCCTCAAATAAATCCCTCCTGCAGCCTCAACTCTCTCTGAACTTCCACTTTCTCCTGTTTCTTCATCTCTCTGCATTCCTCTTCGTCCTCTTGCACTTTCAGCTCTTAATGCAACCCTTCCTCTTGTCAAGCTGATTGGCCCTAGAGGACCGCGTACCTGTAGTCTTGGTGGATGGTCTTGCAGAGGCCGCCAGTCTGGAGTCCGGAAACTGATGAAATAGCGGCACGAGGAATCAGCCTCTCCACCACCCAAAAGAGGAACTGGGTGAAGGATGGACCGACCCCCAATGTCACGTTAAGTACTCTCCAGAAAAGCGTGACAAGAGGATTGAAGGCTCAGCTGGGTGACACCACAGTCCAGGTAGAGTTGGTTGTCGAGACCATGAATCTTCCAGGTCCAGTGTACAGCGAGGTGTTTGCAGTTGATAGAGGAGTTCGATTGGTGCAGATGGTTCCAAAGGTTTGCAGGATAAAGTTCGGAGACAGGCAAGACAGGAAGAGTGAGAACAGCTGAAGGCTGGCTGACTCAGGGCAAGACCCAGGTAAGTACTGGAGGTTGGCAGACCCAGGACAGGCCACAGGTAAGGGCTGGAGTCAGGCAGGCCCAAGGTAGGCCACAGGTAAGGGCTGGAGGCAGGCTGGCCCAGGACAGGCCACAGGTAAGGGCTGGAGGTAGGCTAGCCCAGGACTGGCCACAGGTAAGGGCTGGAGGCAGACTGACCCAGGACAGGCCACAGGTAAGGGCTGGAGGCAGACTGACCCAGGACAGGCCACAGGTAAGGGCTGGAGGCAGACTGACCCAGGACAGGCCACAGGTAAGGGCTGGAGGCAGGCTGACCCAGGACAGGCCACAGGTAAGGGCTGGAGGCAGGCTGACCCAGGACAGGCCACAGGTAAGGGCTGGAGGCAGACTGACCCAGGACAGGCCACAGGTAAGGGCTGGAGGCAGGCTGACCCAGGACAGGCCACAGGTAAGGGCTGGAGGCAGGCGGACCCAGGACAGGCCACAGGTAAGGGCTGGAGGCAGGCTGACCCAGGACAGGCCACAGGTAAGGGCTGGAGGCAGGCTGACCCAGGACAGGCCACAGGTAAGGGCTGGAGGCAGGCTGACCCAGGACAGGCCACAGGTAAGTGTGGAAGCAGGTTGGCCCAGGACAGGCCACAGGTAAGTGTGGAAGCAGGAACAACGAGGCGAGCAAAGCGAACCGCGTTGAGACGCGACTCGCTGAAACTCGCGGCCTCTTTTATGGGCCGCCGGCGCCCGAGAGGCCTGGAACGCAAGCCGTTCCGTTTCCGGACGCCGGCGGACCCATAACGAGGCTTGGAAAGCAAGCCCCACCAAGGAGGTGAGCCCGGTCCACGGCGCATGCGCGGAACCGAGAGAGAGGTCTTCCGCGCATGCGCCGAAGGCCGCCAGCCCCGTAGCCCGTCGCTCCCCTCCCGGCGAGTCCCCTCCCGGCGAGTCCCCGAAAGCAAACGCGCGGGTAGACTCGCCAGGAGGAAATGGGAGCGGTAGACCCCAGTCTCCCACGTGACATGACACTATGCCCCCTCCCAGGAAGACCCGGAGCACCAGGTTTCCAGGGAAACCGTACGTAGAACTCACGTACCAGCCGGGGAGCATGCACGTGTTGGCGTGGTTCCCATGTACGATCACAGGCTGGGTACCCCTTCCAGTCAACCAAATAGTGGAGCACCCCTCTACGGTAACGGGCATCACAGATCTCGTGTACCTCAAACTCTGGGACGCCCTGCACTAGAACAGAGGCCGGACGAGGAGAGGTGCGGCCATAAGCATCGGTCACATAGGGCTTCAACAGGGACACGTGAAAAACAGGATGCACATGCCAAGAAGAGGGTAGGCGAAGACGGAAGGCTACAGAGGACAACCGTTTGGTGATAACCAAGGGTCCCAAATAACGAGGGGCCAGTTTGACGGGCAAATTGCGGAGAGGCAAGTTCTTGGAGGACAACCACACCTTGTCACCCTCCTGGAAGTTGGGTTCTGCACTCCTTTTCCTGTCTGCCTGTCTCTTCATCCGATCTTTGGCTTCACTTAAGATCTTGCGTGCCAGTTCTTGTTGGTTCCGAATGTGTAAGACCAGACCATCAGCAGAAGGAACAGTACTAGATGGAACTGGTTGGAAAGGCATCAACCGAGGATGTAAACCAGTGGAACAGAAGAATGGGCTGACTCCGATGGAAGCATGAACGGTGTTGTTGTATGACACCTCGGCCAGATCTAACCCATCTTTCCAATTAGATTGTGTGGCATTGGCATAACAACGGAGGTACCCTTCCAAGGTCTGATTGGTCCTTTCGGTTAGCCCATTGGTCTGTGGGTGGTAGCCTGAGCTTAGAGCTCTATGTATTCCCAGATGACTACACACCTGTTTCCAGAATGATGAAAGGAACTGGGTTCCTCTATCCGATATGATCTTCTCTGGTAGGCCGTGCAACCGGTAGATGTTATGCAGAAATGCCGAAGCCATTTGAGTAGCTGTAGGGATCTTCCGGAATGGGATGAAATGGGCCAGTTTGGTGAAGCTGTCCACAACCACCATTATACAGGTGTACCCTTCCGATGGAGGCAAATCCACAATGAAATCGGTAGCGATTGTATGCCATGGATAGGGAGCTATTTCGGTGGGCATTAACAAACCCAATGGTCGTTTTCTGGGAACCTTGCACTGGGCACATATTGGACAGCTGTCGATGTACTTCTGGATCTCAGTCGCCCAACCAGGCCACCAGAATTGTCGGGATATCATCTCTCGAGTGGCTCTGACCCCACGATGTCCTCCTATGGGTGAATCATGGAATCCGTGTAGAATGCCCCTTCTAACGGCTCCTCTGGGTATGTAGAGTCTTTTATGAAAAAACAACAGTCCCTCTCGTTCTGAAACTGATTGCTGACTAAGAAGGGTCGTTCTTTCGGGATCCAACCGAGTAGCTTCCGCGATGGACTTAAGGTGAGAGGACAAGGCCAGCAGAAAATGGCGAGGAGAAATCAGTGGAAGTTCTGGGCAATGCGTTCCATCTGCATTTTCCAGAGACCTGGAGAGAGCATCCGCCCTTATATTGGAAGTTCCCGGGATATAAGTAACATGGAACTCGAACGGAGAGAAGAAGAAGGCCCACCGGGCTTGACGAGGAGTCCGACATTGCAGGGAGCGAAGATATTGCAGATTGCGATGGTCTGTTCGCACCTCCACAGGAAAGCGAGCTCCGAGGAGAAAATGTCTCCATTCCTCGAATGCGGTCTTGATGGCCAACAGTTCCTTTTCAATCACCACGTAGTTTCGTTCGCTGGGACTCAACTTGCGAGAATAATAGGCAACTGGATGTTCCACTAACGTGGCTGGATCTTTCTGGAGAAGGACTGCTCCTACCGCGAAGCTGGAAGCATCGGCCTCTACGATGTAGGGCAACTCTTCCTGGGGATGGCGCAGGATCGGGGCAGCCATAAAGGCTGATTTCAATACGTCAAATGCCTGGGAAGCCACGGGATCCCATTCGAAAGCGATCTTGCTGCTAGTTAGTGTGGTGAGAGGCGCTGAGATCTGCGAGTAGTGTGCAATAAAGCGCCTGTAGAAGTTTGCGAACCCCAAAAAGCGTTGGAGAGCCTTGATATCGTGTGGACGTTTCCATTCTTGTATGGCTCGAATCTTCTTGGGATCCATCCCAACTCCTTCTTGATTGATAACAAATCCCAAGAACTCAATGCTGGGTTGGTGAAAGCTACATTTCTCTGCCTTGGCGAACAGATTGTTGATGGACAGCCGATGAAGGACCTCACGAACGTGTTCCACATGCTCGTCCAAGGATTTGGAGAATATCAGAATGTCGTCCAGATAAACCCAAACGGATAAACCTAACAGATCACCAAAGATGTGGTCCATGAATCGTTGAAAAACAGCGGGGGCATTACATAGGCCGAAAGGCATAACCTTGTATTCGAAATGCCCAAAAGATGTCTTGAAAGCTGTCTTCCACTCGTCCCCACTCCTGATGCGCACCAAATGATAAGCTCCGCGGAGGTCCAATTTGGAGAAGATTCGCGCAGTATGCAGGGTTTCAAGGATACTGCGAATTAATGGTAAAGGGTACCGGTCCTTGGCTGTTATATCATTCAACTGACGATAGTCGACACAGGGTCTCAATGTGCCTTCTTTTTTCTTTACAAAAAACAGGGGAAACCTTGCAGGTGACTTTGATGGTGCAATGTACCCTTTTTCTAGACTCTCGGACAGATACTCCTGAAGAACTTGCTTCTCGTCACGGGTCAACACGTACAACTTCCCATGGGGTATAACGTGGTCCGGTAGCAGGTCAATGGAGCAATCAAAGGACCGGTGTGGAGGAAGGGGTATGTTGCCGGGTTCAGAAAAAACCTGTTTGAATTCGGAATATACCTGTGGGACCAGAGACGTGGAACATAGATGAACCCCATTGTTGTCCGTCTTTAGAGAAGTTGAAACGGTCATGGTGGAAACCGGTAACTTGCATCCTTGAGCGCACCTTTCGGATGAAAAGGTTAAGGTCTGGGTTCTCCAGTCTATCAAAGGATTGTGATGTTGTAACCATGGTAATCCCAAGACCATCTTGTAGTTAGGTGACTTAATAACATCAAAGGCAAGTTCCTCGTAATGATCAGTAATCTGAAGAGCCAGTCCGACCGTGAACTGACTAATGGGTCCTGAAGACAAGGGAGTACCATCAATAAGCTCCACCGGTAGAGGTGTAGGTCTGGAAATGAGTGGTATCTTATGTCTGGAGACGAATGTTTCGTCGATATAGTTGCCGGAGGCCCCACAGTCCAGTAGACCGGATACGTCCAGGTCTTTGTCTGGTAATTTAATCCGGACCTTTAGGGTCTGTAACACCGCTGGTTGCATGGGCCGATGGATGGAACAAATAACCGAAGGGTCTGAGGAAGAGATGGGACCTGTCGTTGCCCTTCCTGTATACGACAGGTCTCCTAGTTTCCCAACTTCTTCTTTTGCGGACGTAAAGAACACGTACTCAAATAATGCCCAGCCGCTCCACAGTAAAGACACATACGCAAAGACCTCCTTCGTTTCTTCTCTTCTTCCGACAAAGGCCCTCTCATGGCTCCCACTTGCATGGGCTCAGGTCCGGACTCGGTTGACCCAAACGAACCAGCGGGTGAGTTGGTCGTCCGGGGACCGCTTCTGTCAAGCCGACGTCTCTCAGCCTTTCGTTCGGTTAACCTTTGGTCAATACGGAGTACTTGATCAATCAAGAGTTGAAGGCTCTCTGGTTCGGGGATGTGGAGTAACTCGTCCTTGTACTCCTCTCTCAGGCCTCGACGAAACAGAGTCTTTTGTGTAATTTCGGGCCACTGAGAGTCAGTAGCCAAAAGTCGGAAGCGGCTGATGTAGGTGATGATGTCATTGCTTCCCTGTTTGTAGTCCATCAATTGATTCTGTGCGACGGAAGCCAGGTTAGGCGTCTGGAATACCTCCAGGAAGGCCTTTTCAAAGGCAGCAAAGTCATTCAAAATAGGACTGTTCGTAACCACAAACGGAGTTGCCCAAGCTAATGCGTTCCCAGTTAGGTTCCCCAAGATATAGCCAATCTTGGCCCTATCGTTGTTGAAGTGGGTAGACCTGAAGAGAAAGTGTATCCTACAGTGGTTACAAAACTCCGCCACCCGTCTAGGATCTCCGTCGAATTTGATGGGTGATGTGTGAGCCAATGGTCCCTCTATTTGAGAAGAACTGGGTGCTCCTTGTGTTATCAATTGACGCAATGTTTGATTCTCTTGATGCAGGGCGGTCATCTCGGCTCTGAGTGCTAGCAACTCGTTCCTCATATCTTGTGATTCATCCATCTCTGAATCAGAAGGCAGGCGTCTCAATCTGTCAAGCTGATTGGCCCTAGAGGACCGCGTACCTGTAGTCTTGGTGGATGGTCTTGCAGAGGCCGCCAGTCAGGAGTCCGGAAACTGATGAAATAGCGGCACGAGGAATCAGCCTCTCCACCACCCAAAAGAGGAACTGGGTGAAGGATGGACCGACCCCCAATGTCACGTTAAGTACTCTCCAGAAAAGCGTGACAAGAGGATTGAAGGCTCAGCTGGGTGACACCACAGTCCAGGTAGAGTTGGTTGTCGAGACCATGAATCTTCCAGGTCCAGTGTACAGCGAGGTGTTTGCAGTTGATAGAGGAGTTCGATTGGTGCAGATGGTTCCAAAGGTTTGCAGGATAAAGTTCGGAGACAGGCAAGACAGGAAGAGTGAGAACAGCTGAAGGCTGGCTGACTCAGGGCAAGACCCAGGTAAGTACTGGAGGTTGGCAGACCCAGGACAGGCCACAGGTAAGGGCTGGAGTCAGGCAGGCCCAAGGTAGGCCACAGGTAAGGGCTGGAGGCAGGCTGGCCCAGGACAGGCCACAGGTAAGGGCTGGAGGTAGGCTAGCCCAGGACTGGCCACAGGTAAGGGCTGGAGGTAGGCTAGCCCAGGACTGGCCACAGGTAAGGGCTGGAGGCAGACTGACCCAGGACAGGCCACAGGTAAGGGCTGGAGGCAGACTGACCCAGGACAGGCCACAGGTAAGGGCTGGAGGCAGGCTGACCCAGGACAGGCCACAGGTAAGGGCTGGAGGCAGGCTGACCCAGGACAGGCCACAGGTAAGGGCTGGAGGCAGACTGACCCAGGACAGGCCACAGGTAAGGGCTGGAGGCAGGCTGACCCAGGACAGGCCACAGGTAAGGGCTGGAGGCAGGCGGACCCAGGACAGGCCACAGGTAAGGGCTGGAGGCAGGCTGACCCAGGACAGGCCACAGGTAAGGGCTGGAGGCAGGCTGACCCAGGACTCGCTGAAACTCGCGGCCTCTTTTATGGGCCGCCGGCGCCCGAGAGGCCTGGAACGCAAGCCGTTCCGTTTCCGGACGCCGGCGGACCCATAACGAGGCTTGGAAAGCAAGCCCCACCAAGGAGGTGAGCCCGGTCCACGGCGCATGCGCGGAACCGAGAGAGAGGTCTTCCGCGCATGCGCCGAAGGCCGCCAGCCCCGTAGCCCGTCGCTCCCCTCCCGGCGAGTCCCCGAAAGCAAACGCGCGGGTAGACTCGCCAGGAGGAAATGGGAGCGGTAGACCCCAGTCTCCCGCGTGACATGACACCTCTCCACCCCTGGTGCTCCATTGATTTCTAAACACCCCCACTCACTGTGTCTTTCCAGGGATTTTATAGAAGCTTGCTCCCTCTCCCGCGCACTGGGCTGGTATCTTTGGTCTGCGCGTGTGACTGGTAATTGTTCTGCACTTGAAATTGGTTGCAAGGTTAAACCTTGAGTGTACTCCATGATATCCTTGCAGCATGTTCCACACCATGGACCAAACCATTAATTGGCTGATCCGCCATCTTGGAAGTCACAATTGCTTGCATTTCTAGTGAAGCAAAACCACAAAGTCCGTGGAAGAGCAGGTAGTCCAGAAACTGCTGTGTTCTGCTCACAGGTGATGGCGCCCTCGAAAATGAAATTTATTTTTAAATTGAAGTTGGCAATTCAAATTTATCATGATCAATACCTACCTCCCATGATTCCGCTTGGAAGCACACCATGGCGGTTCTATTTCCCTTGCACATGGAATGGCTTAAAGGGCCAGTATTAAAGGTGCTAATTCAGCACCAGCCAGTGAGATGCACCTACAAACTGCGAGAGTAAAGAAGGGGGGCAGTGAGAGCAGCTGCACGGGAAATGACACCAGTACATTAAGCCACAGCCGCCCCATACAAAGGGCTTCACCAGGAACAGTAGGAGGTAATGATACACAGTCCAAGATACTATCCTATGATCAGCTAACGAAGGGGGAAATAGCGCCATCATAAACACATGTAGTGGGGAATTCCTTGTGGCGGGCTGGACCTGGGAACCCTCGACCTGAAACATGGGACCAGTACGACAGGGATCTGCAAAGGGGGGTGGGGCTTAATCTACTCATGAGAAAAGCATAACTTGTATTAGGTGATGTAAGTATGGGCGGTCAGCCAAACCACCCGCCCAGCATGATAGCAGGGAAAATGGCTCTTTTCCAGTGTACCTGTAACATGACCGCTGATGCCCATCAGCAGGCGGCTATGGGAAGGGCACGCTCGATGAAGTGGCGTTTCTGGATGTCCCAATCATATGGTAAGTTCTTGAGCACTGCAGAGTTAGCCAGCCTCAGAAGTATCAATTACAGAGCTTGCCCAGGTTATCATCCAACAGGTATTGTGTGAATGTTCCCTTTCCCACCAGCTGCTGGGTGTGAATAAATGTGCAACCACATGAGATGTAGTGTAATGGGAAACTGTTAAACTGTTTGCTTCAATTACGCCTCACTAATCAACGTAAACTTCGAGGAGGTGGTGTCTACGAATCAATCGGATCCCTGGGAAACATCGTAAAAAAGTGAACTCTCCAACTTGCAAGTGTTTCGATGAATATACAACCATTGTATTTCTGGATATAAAACTACTGTTCTTATTCCATTCAGATGTGCGCCTTTTTGATCAGAGCCTATCCACTGTTCTGTTTGATTTGTGCTCACCCAGCTGTAATGAACAGCGTTGCTTCTTGCCCGGTGTCTGCTCCACTTTTTGAGTAGGTGTTTATTTTTATGCTCTAATTGGTGGACCCCTGACTACACTTTTGAAGGACCCAGTGAGATATCTCTGTTCACCCCGGACAACTGAGCGTATCCAGGCCGCCCTCTCTGGGAGTACCGATCTTGCGACCGCAAACTCATTGAGGAGGCCCTGCAGACGCTGAGTTTGCAAAGGTCTGTCAGGTCGCGAGCGACATCCTGCGCTCAAGTGTAAGGGTGAGCCTGTGGTGGAGGCTCAGTGCTGAGGGGACTCAAAAGTATCCAGGACGCGAGTATAAACGTACAAGAAGACGCTGCACAATAGTGCTTTTTTACAGAGTGGGAAGGGTAGATTCTTTTTATGGTGTATAGAACGCATCCTCAGGTGAAGAGAGGACGATCGGCCGTAGTAGTGTAGATATTGGAGCATCCCACCCGATAGGGAGTAGTCGCCGGTGTGGGCACACCTGCGGTAGAGCAGGAGGGGTGCGTAGTGTGTGGTGAACTCCATTAGACAGGAGTGGCGCATAGTGGATGCGATTTCTATAGTTGTGTCATTGGGGTACAAATTGTGTTGGGTTTTTTTTGTGCGTAGAGAGGGTTACACGTGTGGTAGTTCATCATTCAGTAGTGAGGGCTTGTGGTGGAAGAGTCTGCACCAAGAGCTCTCTTGTGTAAACTAGCAGGCTTTGTTATTTTAACACTGTGCACTCTTGCGCTAACATAGGGAATGGTGAGCCCGTGGAGAGGACTGTCCAGTACTAACATTGAGTGAGTGGTTGGGCCTAAGGAAAGGGCCATTGCCGACAAGTGGAGTATCTGGTCGGGCCTGGGGTAAGGGCGTGAGTGAACGTTGAGCGGTGTGATTGGGAACAAAAGGGGGAAGAGCTGGGACAACAAGAAGAGGGTGGAACACAAGGCAGTAGAATCAAAAGAAAGGAAATGGTGACGATTAAATGATTAAGCGATTAACGATTAAAATACAACTTTCCGTGGGCCGAGGAGACTGCAGGACAGTGTTTCCATTCGTGGCCAGGGGATCTCGAACCTATTAATGAAATATAAATGATCTAAGCTAGAGAGCAGACAAACATATTGGGTCTCTGGAAATTATACAAGGAGACTAAAGGGGAAAAACTGAAGAAAGAAGAAGCGATAGTGGGACGGGGCGGACTGAGTGCACTGCCCCTGCCTTATGGGTTATACCCCACCCTGCGACCAGCTCTAGGGTATACTAACCCTCTGCGGGACTCCTCAATGGCGATCTAAGGAAGTCATGGTATCAAACAGTAAAACAAACACAAGTGATAACAGTTCCAGGGCGTTTATTGAACTTCAATTGGGTTTCAAAAATGCCTAGCTAAACCTAAATCATGCTACAACCATCAAATAATTACACAGTCCTAATGTCAATCCGTACCTCTAAATACAAATAGTGTGGGAAACAATGTTATGCAAAAGAAAAGTGTTCAAGAAATGATATGTCAGGATATTCAAGCCAGTGGCTTCCCTTCCCCATGTTTTCAGCACGGCAAAAGATGGCACACTCTCAAGCTTAGCACAGTCTCTGGCTTTTCTAGCACGAGGGAGCAGTTCTAAACTTCAACATCATGGCCTTCTGTGCCAAAGTCTCTTTGCCATTCAAAGTCTCTTCTTGTCATGGCCACAGGGCAAGAACCACAACTGACATCACTTAAAGGGTCCAGTTGGACAGTGTCTTGGCGCCTTCGGTGCCAGGCTCATGAGAAAGTGTGCTCTGCACACTTTTTTTCTAGTGCACTTGCTACTTCATCTCTTGCTGAGCCCCCACGTGCAACCGGGCGGGCGTGGCCATTGGAATGCATTGGGCTACACATGCAGCATCTTCTGGGAGTGGCAGGGTGGAGCCATCAAGCAGAGCAAAGGGGTGTGGCTGGGACCAGGCTATTTAAGCCTGCCCCACACGCATGCCAGTGCTTCGCTTTAGTCTGCTCATGCAGCGTAACGCTCACCGCCGCATGGAGCGCGTCTTTCCTTTTGCCAGCAAAACCATCGCTGAAGCACATCTTACCTGTTTTCCAGCAAAACCATTGCTGAAGCGCATCTTACCTGCTTTCAGCAACACCATCTACAATCGCCTAGAGCGCCCCTACCTGACTCCAGCAATACTACCGCCTGCAGCGTTCCTTACCTGTTCCGGAGTTCGAACACTTACGCTGGAGTTCTCCTCCGCCAGCATCCTCGCAGCTACAGTCATTCATCACCCGCCGACAGGTCTTCGGACAGCTGCTCCTCGTGAGGCGTCGCCAGGCCATACCTGCAGAAGAAAAGGATAATTAAGGTCAGAAACCACATACAGACAATTCGCTAAGGTCGTGCACTACATAACCCTCGCGCTGACCTTAGGGCTCAAACTTATCATCTATTTGGAACATTGTAGACTCCTCAGGGTCCTATTCGGGCTCACTTCCAGCAGCGCGACTCGCTGGGCCTTCATCACCTAATGGGGAGAAAGAAAGACATTACTAGGTATATGAACACTAATCATGTGAAAAAAACATTGCAAACGAATACGGGCAATAATCATTGTTGATGAACACTTACCTTAGAAGTGGATCAGTCACAGCCGGTCTGGGCTGCCACGCACAAGGGCCAGTGAAGGAATTAGGCCTAATTAAAGCGCCCCTGCACTTGAGAAGCAGGACGGAGAGCTCATCATCATAGTTTAACAGGTGAGACTATATGGGCAAACGCATGCTCACCACGTTCTGGGAAGAAGGGTTCGAGAACTAAAGCCATATAACAGCTTCCTCACAACCTTTCATATCCTTACAGAGGCAGTTCCAACCATCAGAGTAGTTCACAACACCGGAGCAGGGGAAAAGCCTGATCCAGGGAATCCAGATCCTGGTAGGGCTGCAACCATGCCCCAACATCCCCGCAGAGACTAGGTGAGTGTAACACTTCTTCAGAGGGCCTGATGTAACATGACAAATATCAACGTTCTTTTCTTTTTAGGATTTCACACATACAAATTCTCAGGTGACTTTCTGTTCACCCTGGGCCCCCCTAAGCCTGGCTCAGATCCACTTTAATACAAAACTATCAATTGATCTCCCTCTGCCAGACTCAGACCAACTTTATCAACTTTGCCACAAACTTCTGTTACTGTATCATCATCGAAGACTTTCGAATGTGCGCAGGATTTTGCTGACCCATCGCAGGACCACTTCGATTCACAATTCTCTACAACTTTCACTTTGGAGCTGGATAATTTAGAGACCTTTGATTGAGCACACACGTGGTGCCGGACCACCCTGTCAAAGGTATTGTATCTTTGTTTCAAAATTCAATCACTCATGAGCAGTTCAACTTTACTTGCGTCTTACTTGCGTCTTTTATCATATGTATTTCAAACAAGATTTGTTCCAGCGCTCACCATACAATGTTGCTGCTTGCAACCTTGGCTTCAGCACAGACCGGTCCTGTATCAGTCTCCCCAATTCACCGCCTGTGTTGTTTTCCCTGACGCTGCTTTGTTCTTGGGGCCAAGGACAGTACCACCGTGGCTGATCACTCTCCCTGCCTTGATTCTGGACGCGGGAGGGCCGTGGGTATCTGACGCACAATGCAGGCTTCTTCAGCCTGTTTTCCTGGTCTTACTCTTTCCAATCTCGGTGACTCATGAAAGCAACGGCTTCTAGTTGAAAAGGTCAAGGGATCCTCCTTCCTTGCAATCCCCTTCTGTTTTGCCGTCTTTCTCCTCTTGTTAAACTGCCATCTTGCAACTGCTGTTTCCTCGTGTGCTTTGCCTCGCTCAGATTGAGCTCTTGTGCTCTGCCTTTTTATCAATGTGAGGAAGCTTAACGGAAGTCAGGTGTGTGTGATGGCCAGTAATTGCCTGAATTGGCTGACTTTGCCTGGCCATTGAATTGGGACACGTCAGGTAAACGGCTCGGGCGTTAGTGCGTTTTCTCTCACAGCGCGCTGTTAGTGAGAAAGTGTTCATGTTTTAAAGGAGAGGGGTTGTTGAGTTCCTAAATATTCTACTTGGTAGGATGGGGTAAAGGTGTTATAAGCAAGGGGATACCGCATCTCACCATCCGGTGTCGCACTCCCCGAAGACCCCTCACCCAGGTGATCCTCCCGCACTGATCCACCCCCAGGAATTGGGTCCAAAAGCGATGGCTGTGTCTTGATCAACTTGATGACAGATCCCCAGGGACTAGTGGGTGAGACACCTTCTGGTTTCTCACAGAGACCAGGGGAAAACAATGGGGGGAAAAAGAGAAAGAAGCAAAAAGAGAGGAGGTGCACACACGGGGCGACATCTAGCAGACATTGAAAAGAATACACGCCAACAGGTGGATGCGTTCTTCAGTGAAGCAGAATGGGCGATGGAGGAGGAGGAGGAGGAGGAGGTGAGGAGGGAAAAGTAAGGGGATTAAGGGATTAGGCCTACCAGGAAGAATACAATTCAAATTAGATGGGGAGGACAAAGAAATTAAACAAAACGATGAGGGGGATGAGGAAGACGCAGCCTCAGACGAAGTGTTATTGGCAGACGAATGGAGTGACGGGGCAGTGACGAATGGACACCTGAGAAACCTAGGAGACTGGGGAAGAAAAGAGCGGAAACAGGACAGTGACGGTTGTGACGGGGACTGGTCCACCTCCTTACGCAGTAGGACCGGGAAGGTAAAAATAGGGTTAACACATGCTGTCGGACCGGGAGGGACGGGACCCAAGATATGGGTAATGCTGTTACTACAGAAGGCACGAGGGTCAGCCCATTATGTGCTCAGGTAAGCAATGGACCGGGACAACCTAATATGTAGCTTGCCCTCCCTTGTAGTCTGGGCTATTAAATGGATACAGGAACTCGAGAAAAAGATGCAGGGGTGACACTGGCCATAGGGGATATGAACAGTTTCTTTGCTGCAATTTATTTTTAAATGTCTTTATTGGCATTTGTGAGTAAGCTTGTACAAGGATAAGATTCTGAAAGCAGTTACATTCAAAATGCAATAACTGGCGTAAATGTGATATGGTGATCAGCTTATAACCAACGACAAAACTATTAATAAAGAACAAACAAACTAAGGAAGAAAGGGAAAAGAAGAGAAAAGAAATAACAATAACAGTAACAGTGACTGTCCCAACTCTCGGTGTGGTTTCTTAATCAATGTCGCCAGGTTCGGGGAGTGGGTCCGGAGGCGGGTATCGGCTTTGCTCCCTCAGTACAGTTGCTGGGTGGAGCCCTTGGGTGTGGTGGGCTAATCTGTAGTGTCTGTTGCTTTCTAGGATGCAAGGGGGGTGGGTTCAAGGAGGTTTGTAGCTCGTTGCAAAGACCATGTCTCTAAGGAGGGCTTTCCAGGCCTCCAGCACATTGCTCACATCGTCGCCGCCACATTTGTTTCCCTCCTCCCAGGCTACAGTCTCAGCCGTAGTCCATCTTTCCATTTCCCTGATCCAGGGGTCATACCTGGGGCCCGCTGGGGCCTTCCAGGCCATGGCAATTGTTCTCTTAACTAGAAGGCAGGCCATATCCATAAGCTTCGTCAAGTGTTTGATTTTACCAAGTCTCGGATAGGTGCCCAGTAGGCACTCCTTGGGTGTCCACTCGTAAGTTTCTAGGCCAGCATTCCTGCAGGTCCGTTCAGCGGCCTGCCAGAGTTTCTGAGATTTGGAACAGGTCCAAAACATGTGAATCATGTCCGCCAGGTCTGAGGAGCACCAGGGGCACCTTGAGTCCGCTTTGTTGTTGAACGTGGATATCCGGTGAGGGGTCATATACGTTCTGTAGAGTACGTTCAGTTGGATCAGTCTAAACCTGGCGTTTCTGGATACCTCCTTTGGATATATCAGGGCTCTCGCCCATTCGGCCTCTGTGATTTCAGTCCGGAGGTCTGCCTCCCATTTTACCTTCAGCCGGGCGCTCTTTGGGTTGGGTCGATCGTTCAGTTGAGTGTACAACCTGGACGTCGGTCTCCATCCGTCACCAACGTCATACATTTCTCTCAGGAGGGGGTGAGTTTCTGGTTCCTCAGGCCATGCGACCCAGTTCTTTCTGGCCACATGTCTCACTTTTTGGTACCAGAGGAAATGGCCCAGTGGTAGTCCATCTCCTTCTCGAAGCGACTCGAAGTCCCTGAAGAGGCCATCATGAAACATGTCCCCCCATGTGTAGAGACCATGGTTCTCCCATCTCCTCATAGTTGCCAGGTCGGTGGAGGTTTTGCAGACATCCGTCATCATGGGGGTGTCGGGTGTATAAGAGCGTTGCAGGCCCGCCATGGATCTCACCTTGTTCCATACCCGCCTTCCAACCTCTAGTATAGTGGGTGGGTTGGGGGGTCCAAGTCGGGGGTTCCAGAGTAGCTCCTTGGGATACAGCGGTGAAGAGGAGTGGGATAGAAGTTCTAGCTCAGCTGAAGGTTCATCTGAGAGCCATTTTGCCAGGTGTGTCGACTGAGCCGCCAGAAAGTATCTCTGGAAGTCGGGGAGCTGAATGCCGCCCTCTGCGTAAGGGAGTGTGAGGGTATTCAGTGTGAGTCGGTGCCGGGCTCGTCCCCAGAGGAAGTCCCTGATCAGAGAGTCGAGTGTCCTGAAAAAGGGTGGGGGAATGTAATACACCACGTTGGTGAAATAGTAGAGGAACCTGGGGAGGATTATCATTTTAGCTATCGCCGCCCTCCCCATCATGGAGAGCGGGAGCTTTGACCAGAACTGTATGGATCTCCGCACTCCGCCCATTGCGGCCTCCGTGTTGGCTTTGTGGGTGGATATTGGTGAATGTGTGATGTTGAGGCCTAGGTATCGAAAAGTGTCCACCTGCCAACGGATCCCGATCTCAGGAAGCTCCTCCTCAGGTTTATTTTTCAGTCTTGCTAGTGGGAACGCGCAAGACTTCTGCCTGCTAAATCTTATCCCCGAGTATCTTGCAAAGTTGTCCAGAACATCCAATACAATCGGGGCATTCTCCAAGGGGTCGCGCAGGTATAGGAGGACGTCGTCGGCATATAACGAGATGATGTTGTCTGATCCTCCAATGCTGATGCCAGCGTCAAAGAACTGCTTCCTGAAGTATATTGCCACCGGCTCCAGGCCTAGAATGTACAGCATTGGAGACAGTGGGCATCCCTGTCTGGTACCCCTCTGGATGGGCCAGGCCCTCGATATCATGACACCCGTTTTAACTCTTGCCAATGGGTCGCTGTACAGGACCTCTATCCAGCGGATGAAGTGTTCGCCAAGTCCGAACTCCCTCAGGGTTTCGATCAGCCACTCCCAGTAAATAGAGTCAAAGGCTTTTATGGCATCCAGTGAGAGTACTGCTAGATCTTCCTCGCTTTCGGACGTCTGTGAAATGATATGTTGGAGCCTCCTGAGATTGGCGGAGGTGTTACGCCCCGGAACGAAGCCATTCTGGTCCTCATGTACCAGGGAACCGATCACCCTCGAGAGCCTTTTGGCCAATATGGTCGTCAATATTTTGCCGTCGTAGTTTAGGAGCGCCAGTGGGCGATATGAGTCACATCTATCGGCTGGTTTGCCTGGCTTGAGCATCGGGACGATGAGGGTTTCTCTCATAGTGTTAGGGAGAGTGCCCGACTCGTATGCCTCCGTATATACTGCGTGTAGTATAGGAGAGGTGATCTCCTCGTAGGCCTTGTAGAATTCTGGGATGAGTCCATCTGTGCCAGGAGCCTTGCCTGTGGAGAGGGATCTGATTGCATCTGTGATGTCCTCCACCGTAATAGGCTCCCCAAGTTTGTCCTGTTGTTCCTGGCTCAGCCTAGGCAGTCCCACCTCAGCCAGCGTATCCTTTATATCTGCTATGGGGACCTTCGTCTCATGAGTGTATAGGTCGTTATAGAATTCCGTGAAGGTATCATTAATCTCTTGTCGTGTTCTGCAGGTCTTTTCGTTCGTATCTTTGATCTCCTTGAGGGCCTGTCTCGGGTGCTCTTTCCTGCATAGCCATGCGAGTATTCTGCCCGGTTTGTCAGCTTCCCTGTGGGCCTTCGAGGTGCGCACAGAGAAGTCAAACTTCGAGAGTCTTTCCCATGCCTCCCTGCAATCCTCTCTGATCAGTTTCAGTTCAGCCTCCCTTTCGGTGGTTGGTGGGGCGCCACTTTCAAGTCGCTTTATTCTCTCCTCCACGACCTCCAGTTCTCTCCTCAGTTGTCGCCTGATCCCGCCCGCCTCGGCGATTATCTCCCCCCTTGTCACTACTTTCAGCGCCTCCCAAAGCGTGCTCCACTTCTCGACCGAACCCTTATTTATCGCTAAATATTCTTCCAGCTTTTCTCTTAGGGTTTCCTTGAATGCTGGGTCGGTCAAGGCATCTGATGGCATGCGCCACGTCGGGATGGGGGGGCGGGGGCCCTTGAGGGAGAGCTGCAACAGCAAGGGGGAGTGATCAGATATTGTTCTGCCCATGTATTCTGCCAATTCAACTTGCGGGGTTAGTTCGTTGGCGATGAAGAAGTAGTCCAGTCTCGTGTGGAGGCTATGGGGAGCCGAGTAGAATGAATATGATCTATCCGAGGGGTGGAGGTCTCTCCAAATGTCCGTCAGGTGTAGGTCTGCCACCATCCTGGGGAGGGCCCCAGGAGAGGCGCTATGGGGCATGCGTGGAGCTGTCGATCTGTCTAGTTCCGGGTTCATAATAGAGTTGAAGTCCCCCCCCCATATGAACGTATACTCTCGGTAGTGCAGCAATTTTGCGCATAGGTCCTTGATGTGTGAGGGTATATTGTGCTGGGGAAAATACGAGTTTACTATACACAGGGGAGTGTTCTCAAGCATGCCCCACACTATTGCATACCTGCCCTCTTTATCCAGCTCCGTTCCCATTTGTTGAAATGGTGTGTCCGGGCTCACCCATGTATAGACTCCTCTTGCGTACTTTGAGAAGGATGCGCCGCTACCCTGGCCTCCCCAGTATTTCAGGATTTTGTCTGTGGCCTCCAAGGTGAGATGTGTTTCTTGCAGGAGGGCCAATGATATTTTTTTCCTCTTTAGATAAGAAAAAATCCGGTTTCTTCTTATGTATGTTCCCATCCCTCTAACGTTCCATGTAATTAGCTTGAGTCTTGCTGCCATTGCATAAGTGGGTTCCTCGATGAGGGGAGTGCCACCCCTTCTCCCAGTGTTGCATGAGCCGTATTGTAGGGTGGGTGATGAGCCATTTGTGTGGGGTGGGTAGGCCCGCCTAGGCCCAGGAAATCTTTATTCATCCGGGTTGGGACAGTCATAACAATAACAACTTGGAACAAGTAACTAAAACTAATGCACCCAGCTTCAGCCACCGGGGTGGAGTGCTCGGGGGCCCTCGCGCCGTCCGACCTAGTCCAGGTCTCTGGCGCGAGTGGTTGTGTGCAGGAAAGAGGTCTGCACTGGTCAACGGTGGGTCCGTGGTCTGTGTCCATGGGCGGGAGGTCGAGTGAGCCCGCAGTCATTTAGCGTTCTGATGTGGTGGTTTTTCTTCAGTATTGGTATAGCCTCGGTTCGGTTTGGAGTATAATACCAAAGAAATGGGTGCTCCAGCCGCGTTAGTATGCGGTCAGCTTTTTGGGCGTGCTAAGTGCGTTCCTCTAGCGTGGTTTCTTTGGGAGCCTCAGCAAGGTTATTGTGTTCCATCCACATAGTGGCCGCTTCTGGTGATTCCAAGAATATTGCCCGCCCATTGTGGATTACTTTTAGTCGTGATGGATAGAGCAGCATGTATTTTATGTTCAGTGTCCTCAGCTGGGCCTTGATGGGGACAAAGGAATTCCTTGCTCTCTGCACCGATTGGGTATAGTCGGGGTAGATGGTAATCTTTGAGTCACCCCGCTCGATTATACCTCCTTCCCTCGAGAATTTCAGGATCACCTCTCGGTCGCGGAAATTGAGGACCTTGGCGATGATGGGGCGGGGGTAGGATCCAGGCGGGGGGCGCTTCTGGAGGGATCTATGAGCTCTTTCAATGGCGAATCCCTGCGAGAGTTTCGACACCCCTACTTCCTGCTGTATCAGGGACTCCACATAAGCCGTCGGGTCCATGGTCTCCGACCCCTCCGGTACGCCCAGGATCCTGATATTGTTCCGTCTGGCCCGACCCTCTACTTCTTCGGATCTCGCCTCCAAGAAGTGCACTTTCCGTTTGAGGTCCGCTACCTCTTTCTGTAGAGACGTCGTCTCATCTGAGATGTCCTTCTGGGAGGATTCGACTATGGTGACGCGCTCCGTTAAGTTGCGGGCATCTTGCCTGATAAGTTGTATGTCCGTCTTAACCTCCCCGATTTTCGTATCGATGAATGTCCTCAGGGCCGCGATCGCCTCAAGCACTTGATTATGTCTGGTCTCATCCCCAGGGGCATCTTGTGCTGGTGAGGTCTTCGGTGTGGATTGAGCAGCAGGCTTGGATGTTACAAAGGGGTCCAGAGTAGCGTGCTTGGCTTTGTTCCTCGCGGCAGCCATCTTGCCTCTTTGATGCCGTCGCCACCCTCTCCCCCGTGTCTATCGGCCGCGTAGCGATCTTCCTCCTGGCCCTTCTTGGCTGCTGCACCGGGTCCTGACGGTGCCCTCGAGTGGCCCGAGCCGGGGTGCACTCGACTGCAGGGAGGGACTGCTCGAGTCAGCGAGTCGCTGGCTCCCGGATTCAGTGCGAGCCGCTGGGTTATCAACGTGAGGCGGCCGCCATCTTGTGTGCCTCGCCCGGGAAGAAGGGGGAGCCAGCGCCGGGTCGCGGTAGAAGCTTCTCAGGCCCCGATTTTCGTCGGGGTTGGGTGGAAGACAAGGTCTCCCGCTTCGGCCGCCGGTGGATCTCCTCGGATGCGGTGTCTGTGGGCTGAATCACCTTGAAAAGGATCGGACTGCTGCGGCCCAGACGGAGCTCAGGGAACTCGCGTCCTCACTCCGTGGACATCAGGCCACGCCCCCCCTTCTTTGCTGCAATATTAGCATAACAAGCAGACATAATTTGAAACCAGGCTGGCTATAAAGGAATGAAATTGAACACCAATGCTCATGACGGAGCTTTGTTTAACAATTGTCAAGCACATGCCTTGAAGGTTTTAAGAAGCATGTATCCAGACAGCTAAGACCTAGGGACGGTGATGGCTTATAAAATGACAGGTGATGATAACCCAGCTGAATATATAAAGCGAGTTCAGAATTTATGGACCCAAGAGACGCGAAGGTCCTGGGATGAATGTATAACATTGTTCTATCACATAATAGTAAAAGGACTGCCAACAGAAATACAGACTTCCTTGAGTAAGATAGTGGGTATAGAAGCTAAGGGCTGGCCTGAAATACAAACAACAGTAGTACATTACTGTAAGAGGAAGTAAGAAAGCAAGAGGCAGGTGGCCGAGAATGCTGCAAAGGCAGAAAACAAATGAGTAAAAAAGAAACTGGCCAAATACACCATGAAATCGGCACTATTAGTGCGAGACGCTGCCACAGTGGTGCCGGCACCACAAGGAGGGTTTCCTCTAGGACAAACAGCACAACAAGGAGGGTACATGCAGCCGCAGTATGGACCACAATGGGGAACACCACCACAGAGGAATTACATGCATTGGGGATACTTTCCAATCTGAACAGGGTTTTCACAACGGGGAAGAGGAGGTATCAAGGAGGTTTTTGGACCATGCTACATATGTCGGAACATGTGACACTTGGCACACACCTCTCCATTTGTGCAACAGGCTCAGGCACAGTCAATCAAAGTAGCGCAACAGCAGGGGCACCAGTGGCAGTAGATGCAGTGTCCTCCAGGGCAGTTACAATCAGCGCAGATGCCGGCACAGCAGGGAGGAGTGCAAACCCAAGGAGGGGGGGACACCCAATTTAGGGTTAATGGTCTCAGCGATGGTTGGGACACCCGCAGTAGCAGGGGGGAACCACAGGGGTGCTAGGGTAAAACGTGGTGCACCCATTACACAGGGGACAGCGTGGTAGGAAGGAACCCTTTCCCCTTCCTGCCAAATAACACACAGCAATAGGGGGGCCCACAAAAAGTCAGACCGTTTCCAGTCCTAGCAGTAACTGACGACCCAGATGAGGAACCAGAGGTAGCAGTGAAAATAGCACCAAGAGAGTTCTCGTTTCCTATAGATACATGAGCAACCAAATCCTGCATCAAGGAGGGAGGGTACCTGTTATCTAACAAAGTGATGGATATGCAGGGCTTTTCAAATGGATTGTGTCCTCCCAAATAGTCCTCATCTTTAGATAAATATCCTTGCAGCTGCTTTGGGGAAAACAAATTCGGCAGAGGATGCTGCGCGTCAATGCGGTCAATTCAATGTCCCCCGAGGGCTTCCAGCTCCGTGTCAACATAGTCAGTGTATATATAGCATGCACAGCACCCGTTGGCTTCAGTTCAGTTTTTCTGCGATAGCTAATGCTTTGAGAAATACAGCGCTCTTTGGTTCTTGTCAGAACTGCGGCACTCGAGTACGATGACTTCGTCTCCAACACCATGAGCCCGAAGACCGGGTTCAAAAAATCTCTAAATAGCGACTGTGGCGCCAAGATGTTCCTCGCGGATCGTCATTGCCGTCCTATGCTCCACGCCAAGGCACCACAGACACAGTTCTGTGGTGCCTTGGCGTGGAGCATAGGACGGCGGACTGTGGGACCTGTCAGTCCATGACTGGTAAGCCTCTGAAAGAGACTAAAGGGAAATTAGCGGTGGTTAGGCCCCCAACTAAATCCCCCTCGATGACTCCGTGGAAGAAACAAATGTCTGACTAGTCTCGAGACGTCTCTCATCGAAGGACAAAATCGAAGAAACGTTCACGCTCCAGGAGCAGGTCGCACCATACTTCGTCCTCATCGAGGAAAACGAGGAAAGAGCGCTATAGATCGCCTTCGATGATAAAATCTAAATATGCTGCTTGAAATCAATCTATATATATATTTCGCATTTGTTGACTTTAGTGTCACGTTTGATTTGATTTGATAGGGCATTATTATATCAGTAATTACAACTGCCCTCCGTCCCTATTAACTTGATTATGTTCTTGCATACGAACACCACCATGCTGGTCAGGCTAACTCTGGATGGAACCCTATCAACCAGCATTCCAAAACAGAGGGGTCTTAAGCAAGGGTGCATTTTAGCCTCCACGTTATTTAACATGTTCATCCTTGATGTAAGAAATGCATTTCTACAGACAATGAGTGATGCTCCAAAATTAGGCTGCCAACAAATAAGTTATCTCCTATACGCAGACGCTATAGTTCTCTTGTCCAAAACCCCAATTTGATTACAGAATCTGTTGAATACTCTAAATAAGTATGTTCTTAAGAACAACTTGATAATAAACACAGCCAAAACTCAAATTCTGGTATGCAAGAATAACATAAACACCAGGATGAATCTGTACCAGTGGAGTTTGGGAAAGGTAACCTTGAGAGCGTACTGTCATACAAGTATTTAGGAGTTACTGTAACGAATACATTGAAAGATCATGAACATGAGTTGAACATAAAGTGCAAACTACAAGCCTTGATATCGCAAGCTAAAGTATTGACATATAAATTTGCGAAATATTCATACAAACATATCGCCATGTTTTATAAACAAAAAGCAATTCCAGTACTTACATATGGCTCAGAAGCCTGCTTACCAAATAATCACAAGTTTTGGGACATGCTTGAATCCAAGTTTTGGAAACCGATATTACAACTTCCAAATAGTACCCCTCTTTCTGTAATTCGTTTTTGAGCTAGGTTTACCATCGTTATATTTACAAGTACAATGGAAAATCTGCTCAATGTTGAGAATATGTTTGCTACGTCTGCTGTCGGCAAATGTTTTGGGAGTATTGGCACGTTACTTGTTATCAGCAAAGGACACTTTTCCAACTGTATGGTACCAAAGCACATTAAATACCCTTGCAGATGCTGCTATACCTATTGAAACGTTAATACATAATCCCACTCAAGCCAAAATTAAATTATCTCAACATGATTGGATCATTACACTAGACAAATGTGCTACCTTTAAGGATTTTGACATCAGTCTATTTGGGCACAAAAAAGTTGGGATATTAGCGGACTACCTTTACAAATGTCCATCCCCATATATACTCAAGCAATATCTGCGCTTTAGGCTCAATTTATGGCACACCCGGGATATATTAGCCAGAAGGCGACAAATTCCCCAAGAACAAAATTACTGTTGATGGTGTAGTGATAAGTCACAAAAAGAAACCCTCCAGCATTGCCTAATATCTTGGCCAAATCTAGCAGCTAAACGCAAACAGAGTCACTGCTTCATTAACTCCAATGGATCAGAGAACAGCATGGCAGTGGCTATTCACAAATAACAAACTAACAGTACGAATTGCAATTATTCAGTATCTCAATTCAATTTTTAAAGTTGAAAGCAAGTGGGATGAAATCTAAAAAGGTTATAAGGGAAACCTTTGAGAGTGGTTAAACGCTTGATAGAACCAAACAAAAATGGAACAAATCCTGTCTTTGTATTTGATGTATTGTATTACTGAAGAGTAATGTATGTCTTTAGATCTTGCTTTCTGTTTTAATTTGATACTGCCTCGCATTGTAATAAGCAAATTTATAAATTTGTATTTTAAAAATGTAAATGATGTAATAAGTATTGATGTAAAATCTCTACTTTGTTTTTGAAAGGTTCAATTTTATGAACCAACCAAAATAAAAGTAGATTGCCTTGTACTTCTTCTTCTGAATCTTCTCCCGTGAGAAAAATAACCTGTCCAACCAAATCCTCCACACCAGCTAGGCGGGAGGAGTTCAGGCATGCTAAAAATATTTGAGAGAGATCCCCCGACCCACTAGAAAAAAAAAGAAAAAAGTAATGCTCCTGTCAAGCTGTCAAAAGCCGACGGGGAACGAGCTAAAGCCAAATCCTACACACCCTCGAGCCTGGGACACAGGCCGTAGATCCCTCGAGAACCGTTGAGGTCTCCACATGACTAAAACCCATCGAAGACTCCATCGAGTCAAGGGTCAAGCCCTTCGTGGCTCCGTCAACATCTAAATCAACATATACATCATCAAAGTCATCAACGCCATTAGTTTCAAGACCATCGACTCCATCGGTGCAAGGGCCATCGACGCCATTGTTGCCTTTACCTTCAAAACATGTAGTAATTACAAAGGAAATTGAAAAAACATATAAACCTTTGCCAAGAAAGGATTTTTTGGAATCCCTAACCTCTATTTAAGAGGAACATGAGCAGTCGAACCAGGACACTCTCCATTTGGCACCCCTAATGTCCCAGATGCTCTTATTTCAGAAATGTCTAGGTGAAAGGATTTATATGAGAATCTTTAAACAACTAGTGGGATTGACACATCACCCGAACTTGTCAAGCCAGACCCGGCAGATCAGCTTTATTGATTTCCTGGGAGGGGGCGGACGTGCACCACCATTCGAGCAAGACGACCTAACGGACATTCTCGAAAAATTGTCCACAGAAGGATCCCGTACTTCCTTTTCATGTTGCCCCACCAAAAAAGGTTTATGGGAATTTGAGAGGCTCCTGAATCTAGTCCAGCGGTACATAAGAACCTAACCAGAAAGTACAGACCTTCAAGTAGCGATGCAAGCATCGATCCGAGCTACCTATCTAAGCACCCAACACCACAGATCCTGGTAGTTCAGGCATGAACATCTACTTCCAAACAGGCTGCATACCCAACCATCCCACCAGACGGGGATGAAAAGCGTTTCGACGCTTGGGCTAGGAAGGTATTTTCTGCTGGGAGCATGGCCCTCAAGTCTGCATATGCCACTTGCGCCTTTGCAAAGTTTACATTCACCTTGTGGGATTGTGTGGCAATGGTGGCTGATCATATTCCCGATGTCAAAGAAACAGCTTCCTGAATATTGTAAGAGACGGGAAGGAAGCTATGTGTGAGTCTCTTCAGTCAGGGCTGGAATCCGCTGATGGCAAGCACTGTAATACGCAGCTTTGCGTAGTTGAGGAAGTCGGGTTTTGCACCGGATGTGCAGTCTAGGTTCCTTAACATGCCCTGAGAAAGCCTGGAGAAGCTGCAGACCTCGAAGGCGACAGCCAAATCCCTTGGTGCCGCTATCAGACAGCCAGAGGCATCTCACCCCAGTGGACCATCTTGGAGGGTTAGGTCCTTTCACTCTTACTCCTCAGTTGGAAGAGCGAATGGACTCGCAGGTCAAAGGGCCAGAGAACACTCCCCCCCTCGTGGATGAGGGAGAGGTGCAAAGTGCGCCCAAGCAACGGCTACCTTCCTGTCAGCTGCTCCTTCAGCTGCCTCAAAACCATCTCGGAGGCCTTAGCTGCCAAGACCCAAGTGGGAGGTAGACTCTCACGGCATCTGCAAGAATGGCGGGGTATTACTTCGGATGCGTGGGTGCTAGAAACAGTAGGCCAGGCTTACTGCCTCAGGACCATCCACAGGGGAGCCACTCGTTCAAAGTTCCGGATCCGTTCCTTTTGCAGATGATTTTGAGCCTGTTAGAGAAAGGTGCTATAGAACCAGTACATGTGACGGAGAGGAAGAAAGGGTGGTACTCCCCCTTTTTCCTAATCCCTAAGAAGAACGGAGGATTGAGACCCATCTTGGACTTGAGATGCTTGAACAAATTCCTCAGGATGGACAAGTTCAAGATGGTCACCCCTTCTCAGATCCTTCATACACTCCAGCTTCAGGATTGGATGGTGTAATTGGACCTTCAGGATGCTTATTTTCATGTGCCTATTCATCAGAAGCACAGAAAATACCTGATGTTCGCCGTTGGCGGTTCTCATTATCAGTTTTGAGTTTTGTCATTCGGCTGACCTCTGTCTGAGGGTTTTCACCAAGTTATGGCAGTGGTGGCAGCGAGTCTCAGGAGAGGGCAGATTCAAGTCTTCCCCCTACCTGGACAATTGGCTAATCAGGGCTACTTCTCCCAAACAGGCCATGGAACATCTCAGCATAACCTGTCACTCTCTCCACAGACTGGGCTTCTCCCTCAATTTCAAGAAGTCCCATATGATACCATCTCAATTACTCCCAATTCACTGGAACGGTCCTGGATGCATGCATGGATAAAGCCTTGCCACCCAAGGTAAGCGGTCAACACATTCTGTGGATGGTCACCAAATTCCAAAGTGCCCATCATCTTCCGGCCTCCCATTTTTTGAGGTTGCTTGGCCTCATGGCATCCTGCATTTCCTGGTGCCAGAGGCTACCCTGAGAATGAGATCCCTTCAATGGGCTCTCAGGACACAGTGGTCTCAGTTCTCGTGCAAGATGTCAGACCTACATCAGGTTCCAGGCAGGGTTGCACAGGATCTCTTGTGGTGGGCCTGCGAGAACAATATTCTGAGGGGAGAACCTTTTTGGCAACCATGGACGGAGATAACAGTAGTTACGGACGCCTCATGCCAACGATCTGACAAACAGCAGTCGTTGGTCTACATCAGAGACCAAACTACACATCATTATTTTGTAGTTGAGGGTGATCAGACTTGCACTGAAGGCCTTTCTGCCCTCTGTACGGGGAAAGAAGTCCTGATAATGACAGACAACACAGTGGCCATTTACTACCTCAACCAAAGAGGGGGCGTAGGGTCAAGATCACTGTGCAGGGAGGCAATGCAGCTCTAGTTCTGGGCAAGAAAAACAAAGATGTTCCCAGTCTCACTGCGCCAAGAAATTATAATTAGTTGTTTGTGCAAAGAAAAGCCTTTATTGTTTGTGCGAAGAGAAGCCTGACACGTGTTTCAAGCTGTGTACAGCTTTTCATCAGAGGCTTAGGTTGCAGCAATAAGAACTCCACATTTAGAGTAGGATAATTCCAGATACAGTTCTCAAAATGCCTCACAGTTGCGGAAAGCTCAATGACCGCTTGTTTCAGTCTACTCGTGTTACCATTTGTAGTTGAGGGTGATCAGACTTGCACTGAAGGCCTTTCTGCCCTCTGTACGGGGAAAGAAGTCCTGATAATGACAGACAACACAGTGGCCATGTACTACCTCAACCAAAGAGGGGACGTAGAGTCAAGATCACTGTGCAGGGAGGCAATGCAGCTCTAGTTCTGGGCAATTCAAGAAGGAATCTATCAGCAGTTCACCTAGCCGAGTGTCGAACATGGTGGCGGATCCCACGAGCAGGCAGAGCACAGTCTCCGATGAGTGGGAGCTAGCTCAGGAAGTCCTTCAAGAGATCTTCACCCTTTGGTGAACCCTTCAAGTGAATCTATTAGTGACCCCAGTGCAAAGTATTCTGTTACAGGGAATGTCCCCCAAGAGGAGCTCTAGGGGGTACGTTCATAGTGGACTGGGGGTTTCCACTCCTGTATGTGTTTCTTCCAGTTCCCGACATTCCTCATGTGATCAGGAGGTTGAGAAAGTTCAGGAAAACCATGATCCTAATTGCTCTGGATTGGGCCAGGAGGACATGATACCCAGACCTTCTTGACGTGTCCATGCTATGATATGGCATTTATAACACATCTGTACACAAGTGTTTCTAGGCCCTTCAATGACTCTTCCACAAAGAGAGGATCTTTCTTGCAAGAGGAGGGTCTGGTTCTCCAGCCAGTGGCCAAGACGTTCAACCTTCATGCATGGGTTCTGAAGATATAAGGATTGGGACCTCCCGGATGACATAATGGAGATTTAGCTTTCGGCCAGAAGGCCAGCAGCGAAATCCATGTACTGCTGCCGTTGGAACAAATTCTGCAGCTAGTGCACGGAAAATAAGGTGGATCCTTTTCAATGCAGTAGACGTATGGTGTGGACCTTTTTATTACACTTGGCAAATCTGGGGCTCCAGATTGGAACAATAAAAGGGTATTTGGCAGCACTTTCAATCTTCAAGCACACATCTAAAGATGTATCATATTTCAAGATGCCGTTGATTATACAATTTCCTTCTACACCTTTTCATGTGCCGGTTTGGGATCTCAATCTTGGTTTGCAATATCTAATTTGTGCTCCCTTTTGAGCCACTCCATTCATGTCCAACATTTAAAGCCATTCACCTCCATTTACTATTTTGCATAAAGACAAGGTTGTCCTTGGGGTTAAACCTTCTTTTTTGTCATAAATTGTATTTTCATTTATCCCAGAAAATTGCACTACCAAAATTTTATCCACCGTCTCAACCTAGCAAGGAAGAGGAAAGATTACATAATCTCAATCCCATAAGGTCTTTGAGCTTTTATGTCTCATGGATGACAGAAATACGTCAACATGACCAGCTTTTCATCGGATACACTGGACACAAACGGGGGCTTCCAGTTACAAAACAAACTTTGTCCAGATGGATAATTCTTGCTATTACAGAATGCTACAAAGTGGTTGGAAAAGATCCCCCTGAAGGCCTGAGAGCTAATTCCACAAGGGGCATGTCGACGACATCTGCTCTCCAAAGAGGGGTTCCTATAAAAGACACTTGTCCGGTAGCCACTTTGTCTACTTTCACACATTTACAAAGCATTACTCTCTAAATTCATCGTCTATCCAAGAAGGAGGATTTGGGAAAGCTGTCCTATATTCAATCCATGACGAATCTTAAATCTGAAAGTTCTTACTCCCTCTTCCAAAACCTAACACTGTTTTGGAAGCCTACCTAAAGATGAGGACTATGTGGGAGGACACAATCCATTCAAAATTACTTACCCCTGGTAACTTTCTTTCGACTGGATGTTTATTTATTTATTTATTTTAATTCTTGATAACGCGCCAAATCGCCCGCAGGCCTCACAGGGCACGAAAAACAGTACAAGACCAGAACGATCAGAAGAGACACGGAAGATCAGAGACCAGAGATTGGCGGCATACTAGAATGATGACTAGGGTGTTTTGAAGAGATGAGTCTTAAGGTTCTTTTTAAAGATAACCAGTGAGGTGGAGCTCTTAAGTTGAAGAGGGGGAGAGTTCCATTGAGCTGGTTCAGTGACATTGAAGTTTGTTTTTCCAAATTTAACAGAGGCAAAGTGGGGCTGACTGAGCCTGATCTGTTCAGTCGACCTGAGAGCACGGGCAGGGAAATAGCGCTGGATGCACTGTGTCAAGAAGATGGGTGCAGAGTTGTTCAAGCATTTGAAAGTGAGAGTGAGAATCTTGAACGGACCCTGTGCTTGATAGGGAGCCAGTGCAGGTTCCTATGGGCTTCGGAGATAGACAAGTGCCTGGGTAAGCCCAGCACAGCTCTGAACGCGCCGTTTTGAGTGGTCTGCAAAGCAGCGATGTTGCCAGCAGAGGTGCCTGCTAAGAGGCTGTTGCAGTAATCCAACCTGGAATTTACTAGGGCAGATGCAAGGAGGGACATATTGCTGATGGATAGGAATGGACGCATTGCGCACAGTTGCCTATTGATCCAACCGCATGCAGCTCGAGTTTTGGCCACATGTGGGCGCATGGAGAGTTCGGAGTCAATGGTGACGCTGAGGGTCTTAACGCTTTGGGCCACAGGAATGGAGACATTGGCAGTCGTAAATGACGCATATTCTTTTGAGAGATTCTTTAACATGTGACTAGATCCGGCCAGAAGGATCTCTGTTTTATCGGCATTCAATGCCATGAAGTTCTGACTCATCCAGGAGTGGATGAGGGAATAAATTGCAGCAATGGCTAGAGTAGGAGCCTGAGAGTTCGAGGATGACCTGGGTGTCCTGTTCCTCCCAGGTATTCCTCATCGCCCCTCCCAACCTACCCCACAGTAGAATTTCCAGGCATTATGCAAGAGGAAGGCGTAAAAACAGATCTGAAGCCAATGGGCGGTGCGCGCGTTGTGTGTGTGTGTGTGTGTGTGTGTGTGTGTGTGTGTGTGTGTGTGTGTGTGTGTGTATGTGGATATATATATATATATATATATATATATATATATATATATATATATATATATATATATATATATATATATACACCGACAATGACTTCAACCCTGAGATGGAAGCCCTCAAGGAACATCAAGTCGACTGCATCGATGCACAGCGCCCTCTGCCAAAAACCTTTCTTCTGAAGCAGCTGAAGCTGGAAGGATATCGATCTAAAGATGAGGAATGGGTGGGAGGAACATCTCGTCGAAAGAACATTATCACCAGGGGTAAGTACATTTTTCTTCTTGGCCGATGGTCGTGGTTCCAATAACAAAATATTTACCATTAACCATAGGAACACCACCTCGTAGCTGCTTTACTGTACTCCAAAGAGACACCCATCAATATCTTGGGGAGAGACCTGCTCAGCAAACTGAAAGCAAACAAACGGGATGGTGTGCTCCACTCCCGGAATTTACTATGGCCGGGTAGAAGCTCTCCTTTTGGCAGTACCTTGCAAGCACAGCCACTTTACCACAGCATGTTCCTGTACAGGGTCGAAGTTCTGCTAGGATGGGTCCGGGATTACAGGGAAGGTGTTCCAACTGGCTTTGGAATTCCTATCCCGACCACAGTGCCCGAAGGATGACTTAAAGGGGAGAACAATGGTGTTACGGCTGGAATAAACAGTAACATTCAAAGACATGGTGATTCTATGTGGAACAGACGATGACAAAATGGAGTGGCGAACAGTGCTGTGCATTGATTCCACCTTGTCAATTCCAGGAATATCGGATCAAGAATTGTTCACCGATGAGTATGACAGTGAAGAAGGAAAATCAACACAGAGGAAGATCTCAAAAGGGTGCCGAATAGGTTGTGGACCAAGGTGACCACGGCGATGTGGGAGTACTGAAAGGGATTGAGGCAGTAAAAATTAAACAAGGGGCCTTGTTGCCCCGGGCCAATCAGTACCCATTGACCAGAGAAGCAGATGAAGGGATATGCTCCACTTTGCACGCTTTATGACAGCAAGGAATAATTCAGACATCCACACCAACCTGTAACACAGCAATCTATCCGATAAAGAAACCAAAGGGTGGGTCATGGCGTTTTATCCAGGATTTGCACCCCCTAAATGGAAGTGGTGGAAGCAGAATTTCCTGTGATTCCAAACCCCGCCAAAATAAGTGCAATATCCAAGTGAAGGCAAAGTACTCCAGTCATTGACAGGCTGCGTCTAGATTCCCGTGGCCACTAGGAAGTTTGTTTCCCCTCTCGTGTTCACTGCATGGCGAACCAGTCTCTGCAGTCCTCTCTCTCTTGCTTTTCTCCCGAGCCTGCCGGCTTCACGTTCGTCTTAACATCCTCACAGTCCCTCAGTCAACCCCGAGAGGGCCTGACTTCCCCAAGCAGCATTTGTTCACTCCATGCTGGGTAAAGCTTTTAAATGTCCTGGGAACCTATCACACGCTCACAAACACTGGAGCGTTTCTGGTGCTTCTCATCCCTTGTGATCTGCATTACTCCATTCAGCCTCCTCATCCCAGTCTTGTTAGATGTATGGGAGCTGTAGGCAGTTTTTGATGCCTTCGGCATAGAGTATTGGAAGGTGTTACCAGTAGGTCTTATGGATGGTTGAAGGGAATCAGTACAATATGCCATCAAGGCATGGGGAATGGAAAGGGTATCCATAGAAGGGAAATGGGGGATACCATGTCTCACCCAATGAGGTATCGTCCCTCGCAGGGTCACCTTCCCCCATGTGATCCTCCCTCATATAGCTGCCCCCAGGGTCAGGATCAGGATCAGGTATCGGCTGCCATCCCTTGGCCACGTGGGGAGAGGTTTCCCCAGGAGGAGTGATGACATCATCAGATTCATCCCAGGACCCTGAACTAGCCAGAATGTTCACAAGGACCAGGTTTCTTAATCAGCAGGGGGTTCTGCTGGGCCTGCAAAGGGTTAGATTGCTTGTTACTATTTTCTCCTGAACCATGCTCAGTAAACCCAGTGGCATCTTGAGGAGGATTATCCCAGGTTCAGGATGCAAAGTAACATGAAGGAGTGATTTTCTCTTACCCTAGTAATTTGAACACTGATCCACAGCCTATTAGACAATGTCCCTTAAGGGAATGCCCTGTCCTTCTCAGGTAACCCCATCTTGGTCGACCAGTAGTTGTCATGCTCAAGAGAGGGAGTAATGGACTTCAGAGATGGACTAGGGGGCTTGGAGGATCTTTTGTGTACCTCCTCTGGGGTTGCATCATGGAGCAGGTGGTAGCACCACGCCCCCAAGGTCTCCCCCGCCCCATCGACCAGCCTCTGACATGTTACTTTGTTAGAATGCTTTGTCATGCTGCACACGAATGAGAGCTCAACAGGTCAGTTACTTATCCGCTCTTTCGGAAGTGGCGTTTTCCCCATAGACCTCCGAACAGGGAAACCTCCTCATTAGATTGCTCTCCTCCTTGATTGATCATTTATACCCTTTTCCACTCTTGTATCGAACATTGGAGAAATTCAAGAGGCTTTACATCTCAGGCTTGATAGCGTTGTTCTTGCCTCACCAGATCTGGTTTTCAGAGCTGATCCTTCTAGCAGAAGTCGAGTATCTGTTGCTTCCTTGGATTCTGAATCTCTTAGTTGAGCAGTGGGCTGAATTCTTCACCTATGATCTCTTGCTAAAGTTGGGGGCCTAATACCAGAACAGCTAGCTTTTGTGCACTTGGGTATCATGCAAGAAAACATTACCATAATGTGCGCAACGATGGAAGGACCAACTTGATAGCAGTAGAAGAACAAATGGTTAAGCTGTTTGTCATTGGACCCACTAGAAGTAAATCAATCATTTGAAAATCTCATTGGATGATTAGCTATCTTGCGAGTAGAAGTATCCTGGTAGAATCCTGTGGACACTAGGTTTCAGCTATTTCAACTTGCTAGAGTCATCCAGAAGAATGGACTTCCTTGAAAAATGAGCTGGTGTGAGGGGGCGTGGCTAAGCGCCATGTGTGATGGCCGCTTAAATCGCACGATCCAGCTCTGATCGTTTATTCTTTTATTGTATTTCTCTTACTGGCATATAATGTCCCCTTTATCTTGCCTCTGGTACTTTGTAGACCGCCCTGGTGGTCTGTGGGATGTCCTTTTCCTGAGCCGTAGCGGTGCCCGGAGACCTGCGTTGAAGGTGGGCTGGGCCTCACAAGCCGTGAAGTCCCGTGTCAAGGATGCCGACGTTCTAGTCGGTTGTTGCGGACCGTGTGTTGTGCACGGCACGTTGAAAGAGCCTGAAGCTCCTTTTCTTCACCCCATGGGCCGGGTCGCCTGTTTCTGCGTATCTGCATGAATTTAAAGATACACACACCCTTTTGAAGTGCAAATGATGAACTTTAACACTTCAAACTAAATTCTATATGCCTATTTAACATTCTTTAACACATGTGGCGCAGTCTCTGCTCGTTATCTTCTGTTAATATCTGTACAGAAACCAAGGCATTTTTATAAATTAAATTACTTGCTTTCCTTAAAAAGCAGATTATTATTCTAACTGCGCAGTTGATGAATTACAATGGACTCATAAGGATAATAAGCAAATTCCTTCATGACCCTATGGACAGATAATTAAAGATCACATTTTACCACAACTCTGCACTGTTATTGGAGGAGTCTTGAATGCTAGACTCCCATCGGATATGAGAGTTTCCTTCATCAGTTAGCATGCATTGTGGTTAAATATTTTCATGAATCAATTGCTGGACTTTGGCAAGTTACCTCTCCTGCAACTTGTCCTATTTACAGAAGTTACATTGAGTATTGAATGAGTAGTTCTAACTGCTCAAAACTGATGCCATCCTACGCGCATTTGCCTTGACATACCATTGTCTCTGGGCATTTGTAAAAAGGACATCTACTTGAGTAAAAATTGCATTAAAAGACTAGTGAGGAACAAGTGTACGATATGTTGTTGGTGCGCTGGTCAACTTACTTTTAACAACATGGCTTCAAAGAAAAATCAGGTTAAAGAAATACCCATCTCTCCATCAAACAAGAGACAGAAAAGTGAATCACCGACACCTAAAGAAGACACTCCTGAATCTACCATGCAAGCCATTCTTATGGAGGTCAAAGCTCTGCTGAAACCCGTTATGGAGGCAACCAATATCAAATTGCAACAAATTGATGACAAGTGGTCTGCTTTTGAAGCAAGGATCACTGAGGTTGAGCAGAGAGTTAGTAATAAGGAAGATGTCATGGGCAGAGTTCCAGTTCTGGAGAATACTGTCCAATATCAGCAGCGGCATACCGAAAATGTGGAGATTCGCATTAGAAGGAACAACCTACGAATTGTTGGATTGCGTGAAGGCATTGAAGGAGACAATACCATCTTGTTCCTCAACACTCTCCTAACAAAGCTCCTAGCACTCACGTCATCTGTTCAACTAAACATCCAGAGAGCCCATCGGATTGGTCCAATGAACTCAATACAGCCCTCTACCAGTATAGTCAACAATTCATCCAGAACCATTATTTTTGCTCTACTAGACTATGTGCTTCTGATCCTGGAAAAAGCTAAATCTACAAGACAACTTGCGTCGAGTGGTAGAAAGATCTTCATTACCCAAGACATTGCTAATGCTACAGCGGCTAGAAAGAAAGCACTAATTGCCCTTAGACCTGCTCTGAAGAGAATGCGAGATATGGCATCATACATCTGGCCATTGTCAAAGTAACCCTTAATCACCGTACTTATACTTTTCAAGACCCTACTGCTCTAAGACAATTCACCGAAAATCAAAGAAGAGATGATATGGATACATCTAAACCACCTATGTGATTTCTTCTACCTATGCTTCCTTAATTACCACTTACCTTTGCCATAACGTTTTATATTTCAGAGCGGGGTGTGAGGGCGGCTGTCTCCTGAGGCTCTCCCACCACCTTTCTTTTTTTCTACTCCGCTTGGATTGGAGTGGCTGCTTCCTGTTAGCCACAATTGTTTTTGATAATTTTTTTCTCCGATTTCATATTATCCATGCTGATTTTGTTGGTCTCCCAACTCCCTTTATGTATCCTCCCTCATGTGTCCCTGTCAAGTGCTCTTACGAAATCTACTACCATCTTAGAAACCATGCTTAATTCTTGGTTTAATATAAGTCCAGAGCGTTCATATACAGCCAGAAGCATCCTTAATTTCTGTTTCATGTTTATTACTGTGTTGTAATTTTGTACATTCAATGTAACAACATGGAATGTTAAAGGGTTGCATAACCCTATCAAGAGACAAAAAAATATTTCTCACCTCAACAGACCCAAACCCTCCATTGACTGTATTCAGGAATCTCATCTTTCTAGCGCAGAAGCGGCTAAACTCAAGCGTCATTGGGTTGGTCAAGTCTTCTCGAGTGCTGCTAGTGGAAAGAAAAATGGCGTCATAACTCTAATTAATAAGAAATTTAATTGTCAAGTATTAGCAAATGAATCTGATGATATGGGTAATGGTAAAGCATTTAGTTGACTCCACTGAATTTACTGTCCTTAATATCGATGGACCTACATCGCCAGAAACCTTGTTCTGGGTGCAACTTGAAAACCACGTCTTTCTCTCTAATACTAATCTAGTTGTCTGTGGAGACTGCAATGAGATTATTGATCCTCACCTAGATAGGAAATCCAATGCCCGCTATAAACTTACCAAATCCTATAAGCAATTAACCAATTTTATTTCAGAGTTAGGCCTGATCGACACCTGGCGGATTATGCATCCTTCCGACCCTGAGTTTTCATTCTTCTGTAGCCCTCATAAGACTCTATCTAGATTATATTATATATTTATATCTAAACCCCTCGCAAGCTGCCTCTGGGCGCCAAAATTGATTGCATACCATTATCTGATCATGCACTTGTCCATATACAACTATCATCTCTGCAAAAGTTTAGAAACTCTAGTAGATGGAGATTCAACTCAGCTCTTCTCAAAGATGAAGCATTTGCTTCCTTTATAACACAACAGCATGATTACTATTTCTCAGAAAATCTAAACCAAGACACCTTAGTCTCTAACAACTGGGACTGCTACAAAGTGGTCCTTCGAGGACACATTTCCTTTGTGGCCAATAAAAAGAAAGCACTCAAACAGGCATGGGAGAACATTTTGAGAGAACTTGAAACCCTTAAATCTCAATACTTGCACACCAACTCTGAACTAATCCTAAATTCTATCATCAAATTAAGAATTCAGTATAATATTATAACCCAATATTCCTGTACCAGTTCTCTAATAGACTAAATAAATCCCTGGCCTCTTACCTGAAACTTAAAAAAGGGAAATCCACGATAGCAGTCGTTGAAGATTGCTTGGGTAATCAAACGTTTTCAGATAAAGATATAGTTAAAGTCTTCTCTGATTTCTACAAGAAATTGTATACTTCTCAAGCATCCCCTAACAATGACATCATTCAGAAGTTCCTTTATGATATACCTCACTCTTCATATCCTTTAGCTAATCTTCAGTCGCTTAATGCCCCTATATCTATTTGTGAAATTCACAAAGCCAAAGACCTCAAGAAAGGGAAAGCTCCGGTTCTCAGTGGATATCCAAGTGATTTTTATTTACACTTCAAGGATATTTTAATACCCAAGCTTAATTAACTTTTTTCCAAATGTATCCAAGATGGTGAGGCTCGGGGATCATTTTCAGATGCTATGCTCATAGTATTTCCCAAACCTGGTAAAGATCCTGAACTTCCCCAAAACTATAGGCCCATCTTCCTCATTAACACGGATTGTAAAATCTTTGCCAAAATCTTAGCTAACAGACTCCTATTGGTACTGCCGAAACTAGGTAAAAAAGATCAAATAGGTTAAATCAAGAGTAAATTATCCTCTTCTAATATAAGATTGGTTCTGGACTGTTTGGACTCCATTCAGGGTTAAAAATGTCCATACGCTGCAGTTGCCCTTAAAGCTGAGAAAGCTTTTGACCAAGTCGAACAGAATTATATGTTCGAAGCTCTCAAATGGCATGGACTTGAATCCCCTTTTTTAAGAATGGTTAAAGTTCTTTATTCTAATCCAAGGACCTTCATCTTCATTAGTTGACCTACGTCATCTACTTTCCCTTTATTTAGAGGCCCACGCAAAGGCTGCCCTTTGTCACCCCTCCTGTTTATCCTAGCCCTAGATCCCTTCTTAGAGAAGATAAGACAAAATATCAATATAAAAGGTATATGATATGGTGATATACAAATAAAAGTGGCAGCATATGCTGATGATAATTTACTACTACTTAAAGATCCTGATGCTTATGTAGCACATATTTTAGAAATCATGTCTCAATTCTCTGTTGTCTCTGGATACAAACTGAACTCAGATAAGTCGGAAATGTCACCTCTTAATGTCCATTGTACCAAACACCAAATATGACCTTCAGGTACGAAATGGTGCCCAAATTGCTTCAAATACCTTGGTGTACATATTTGTTCCTCTATTAAAGACATCATTAAAATCAACACTGTGTCCCTTTTCTCTAAGATAGAAGAATTTACAAACTCCTGGTCCCCTCTATTCCTGTCATGGTGGGGTAGACTAAAATCCATTAAGATGATTTCACCAATTATTTTGTATCTTCTATTCATGCTTCCTATTCCCTCATCTTTCTTCAAATCCGTCGACTCTTGTTTGACTAAATTTCTTTGGGTGAAATAGAAACATAGATTGTCTCTCAGTAAACTTAATCGACCATGGACAGTTGGAGGGGTTGGATTTCCAGATTATAGGAATTATCATATGGCCCTTGTGTTAAAGCAAGTTCCGTTATGGTTCACCCCTGGATGCTCTGATGATATACCTGAGTGGCTGCCGATTGCTTTCATATTAAAGCCAAAACTAAATTTATCAAATGTACAACTATAATTATATCTGCCCGCTACCTAAGAATGTACCTATTCCCCCCATCATTTCATCTCATCAATTATTTGGTTTAATGCTTTGATCAGAATCAATAAAAAATCAATTTTCTGGAGGCCACAGCTCTCTCTTGGCAGCAAATATCTTGATCAGCTGTTTGTTCGGGGGCCTCCAGTTAATTTGATGACACATGTTGATGGTTTCAATGCTCCACCTTCGTTCCTGCAACAGTTCCTGTCCATTATTGATGCAATTGTTGAAAATGATGACTCTTATTAACAAAACCATTGCTCCAAACGCTGAGAGGTTGCAATCCCCTTATAGACAGTCTACATCTGCTTCTTCATATTATAAAATCATATATCCAAGGTAACTACTTCTGCAAACATACTACAAACTACATACATTTTCCATCGCAGAGTATTGATTACTCCTTCACTGCTTCTCAGATGTGGCTTTACACAAAATGACAATTTCTGGAGTTGTCATCAATCTGCACGATCCTTTAAACATATGGTTCTTGAATGTAGATTTATTGCGTCCTTTCGGCTTCATATTTTGGAAACCATCAAAGGTATTTTAAACATTTCAACATTGTTCAAGAGGTTACAAGCCGACATGAACACTTTTTGTTCAATTTACTTATTATGTTGGCTATTAGATCAATTTCATCCAACTGGAAGAATTTAGATAAGCTTCATCACTAAGTGTGGTAGAATTCAATAATTTAATATTCACAGGCTGGAAAGGTATGATGTCTTCAATATGTCACTACTATGTAAACATGAACTAAAATGGAAAACTTGTATTGAATTTCTTGCATGTTGATTGATGGTTTAATATACACTTATAGGATACCTGTTGTGCACTCGTCCTCTTCTTTCCCCTTCCACTCCTCATACTCATCCCTCCTCCTGTGTATGTCTTGTTTCTGTCATGTTTTGCCTTATCTGTAAATGTATACGTATTCCCCCTCCCCATAAAATCATAATTGTCATGATTAATGATTATGTATTCATGCTAAACTCTCTTATATATCTCAAGAGTTAAGTTTTATATTGTTATTTCTCTATGTTCAAAACTGCTACAAGATATAACACGTTCCCTTTTATGATCTGATTTAAACAAAAACCCTTAGAATAAAAAAATATAAATGTGCTGGTGTAAAGACATTTATGTTGTGGCATACATCTTTTTTCCTTCAAATAGTTCTCAACTTCATGTAGAGGACTTCAATCTAGTTCTTGCTTCTCTTATACACAAAAAGTTTGCTTTTAGCACCTTTCGATTTAGACTATTTAACAAGGGGAAAAAACTGTGCCTTTAGCACAGCCAGTTGCCTTGGAATTCCCAGACCTTATCTGCTGAGAATTCCTACATAATTTTCCAAAAGACATATTGATCTTCATACCAGTGTATTTATTTATTCCAAATGTTATAATGGAATTCCATCTAAATCATGAGGCTGTTCTCGTGTTTTTCAACCCAGAGCTTGTGCTTTTGCAGCTGAAGAAACTTGCCGCAATCTGGACATTGCCAGGTGCCTCTGATATTACCTAGAACGAGCAAAACCTTTCACAAAATCTTTGCATCTTTCTGTCACATAGGCCAGATTTCTTCGCTTTATAAAGTAGTTACAGATATTGTTGTCTGGTTGATAAAACTCTTGCATTTTTCAATGTTATGAATCAGAATCGGTCAGATCCCTTAGCAACTTGCAATTGGAAGCATTGAGATCCCTTGTCGACTTAACACTTGTTCCACTAAAGTCAAGGCATAAGTGGCCTTTTAAAGACATGCACCTGTTGCAGACCTCTGCTTGGCAGTTTTGTGGGACACCCCACGTACATTTTTGTTTTGTGTATTTTTTTTAGTGTTAGGACTTAAATGCTTCTTCCAGGGAGTATGTTCCATTGGGCGTGAAATTTTGAGCAAGCTCTTTGCTTGATGCCTGCTCAAGGCATATGTTGCCATCCTTCACTCAACATTTTGTTTGACAACGTAGAGAAGGCCGCCCAACCAAAGGAAGGACTTGGGGATAATACCCACGTGCAATAATGCTCCAAGGAAATTTAGACAGGTAAACCATTAAAACCCACGCATCACCTCACCTGCCCACCCACAACCAGAGCCACCTGGCTGAGCAGCCCCCTCTCTATCTCTATAACTCCAGCTGTGCCCCCTTTCGGCAACCGACCGGACATCAGGTAAACACTCAATGCCCACAACAAACCTGGACGAGCAACCAGTAAAACATCCACCCACCATACAACCACCCAGTGGCCAACATAACCCTGCAGGGAAGTCATCCCCCTGGACAAGAGAGGAGGTGAGATGGGCCGTCGAACCACAACGAAGAACGTTGTTAGATACCATTAAGCGGCAACCAAAGACTCGCACCAGAAACTTCACCAAAACCGACAACTTATTAACCCATTTCCCCTTCCTGCTCCTCCAACATAACCAACGCCACGGTACATGACTAGGGGCTAGCCACACTACACATAAACACACCAAGAATCACTTGAAGGTTCACACTCTACCGTCTCAGAGATTCTGGAAGCAAACCTAGAGGGAATTCCCCAGCACATAGTCCATAAATCCATCAACACCACACAAATACACACCAACAAAATAGTTACTGATACACCCAACAGCCATCTGCAACTCTGGACCCTTTATGGATACAGCTAACCAGTGTGCACACCACTTTCCACCCAGACATCACATGACACACACACCAACACAAACATTAGCACACATCTGAGGCACTGAGTCCTACCCTTATGTTTACAACACACAGGGCCCCCCCGAACCAACTCCCACTTGCAAAACAATGCTTACAGACGCCAGTTCCTCCTGGTTCTGAAACTATCCTATCACCCTATCCCCACTAACACACCCAGCCCTCCTCTCTTGCAGAGCCACGTGAGCAATTGGAGACCTCCCTTGGGTGGTAGCAGTGTGCTATATGAATCAACATGGGACATAAAATCAGATTTCCAACCTGTTGCAAAGGAGGGAGAGCAGGATGAACACATAGGGCAAAATTACATTGCTGGTGATTGCAGCAATCCTGGTGCTTGCGCTCCCTTCTTCAAAGCATCCTCTGGCCACCCCCTGTGATGCAACCTTTTATGTGAGGAAAATATATGTAGAAATTGGGAGCTGACAGTTGATGGTGCACTGCTGGGGCCGGGGCATCAGTGCTTAGCACTGCGTCTGCATGGCGTGCTTGGCATCAAGTGCATGCATCTTCTACCAGTTATGATGTAGAAGAGCAAGGACTACGTTTAAGGCACAAACTGTTAAGGTAATTCTTCTATTTTTCTGGATCCAGTCTTACTCGAAGAAATGGTTGTACAGTAGTTGGTTACATGGGTTTTCCTTGTGAATACCATTTTCAGGGCTAAGCTAGTCCCACATGTACGAGTAACTTACTTTGAAAAGAAGATGCTTTGTGACTTGTCCTTTTACTAAAGGCCTTTCAACGCAGTTATGACTCTTCTATCAGCTTCACTTCCAAATAACTGACCTTGTGTAAAATACTGTATCTGAAATATGGGGCTGATAGCACTTAATTTGATCTTTTCCACTTTCCCACAGGACAGTCTTTTCTGCGTTGCTGCTGCGTTTGGCTGCTTCTTCTATTAAAATGAAGATTATACAGGAGGCATCATGGAGCCGTGCAAGACTATATATATAAATTGTATGCTTCCAAGAAGAGTTTGGGATAGCAACCTTGTTTTCCCCCTGAGACGGTACAAATTAAAATGCTGCAGATCCATATGGTGCTCAATAGTTCTAGATTTAATAACAGCCCAGAGAACCTTTCCTAAAGTTTTTGGACCAAAATGATTGTGGATTTTTCCCCTCGGACCTAACCCACTCCTCCCAGATTTCATGATTTGTATTTATAAAATTGTATTTTTTATGTAACATGATAAATGTTTTTTTTAAGTATTTCTTATTAGCTGAGTGAGTACTTATCAGGAATGAACTATACTTGAATTACAGTGAAATTTGTTGTTGTGTGAATCCTTAAACTTCAGCATTTAACTCGGTCCTCTGTTGAGCCCGCTCCTCGATACATCGTGGTCACCAGCAGTCCAGTCCTCTCCACAATCCTCTACCAATGCCTTCTGGCCTGCTCTAGGCAAAGAGTCTCTATTAGAGTGGGGACCCCTCTACCATGTTGCACTGCAAACCCCACAATATTATTTGATTATCTATTAGTGATGTGCACCCCTTGTGACTGGGAATAAATTGCAGCCCATGTTAATTCCACTTTACCCAATAAACTTCTGTATGATTTATACATAGGTTCTGGAGAATCAAAAAGCAAATGATGAAGAAGGGTTGGGGTAAACATTGGAAATGGTTGGTGGATCTCAAGTGTCTTTCAGAAGATCACTTGGTCAAAGCTGGTGTTCCAGAGGGATCAAGAGTATTCCAAAGAGTTTGCTCTTGCTGTGTGATGATTATGTACCCACAAATATGTTTATTTTTCCTCCTTCAAGGTGACCAGCAGGATACAGATCTGTGTCTTAGTATTGATGGTAGAGCAGCTGGTTTTGATTTTTGTTCACTACACAGGTTTATTTGGGTTGGTGTAACCCCAAGTGGCAAAAATCCTAAACTAAGTTTTGAGGTCAATTTCTTAGGGCCATTACCGCTTAGTTAGGAAGCTACATCCTCAAGCACGAAGTCTTCTATAAATGTACATGCTTTGAATATTCTGCGTCATCTGAGCAACCTCAGTATATTTAGTAAAATATTATTAAAGGCATCCAATTCATACAGATGCCCTTTTGCTTCATGCTGGCCTCTTATGTTTCAGTCAAAGGGATGAGCTCTCCCTGTAGAAGCGATCTTCAGATTCTTGTGTGTAAGTGGTGTTCCATGTAGTCTTTGAATTTGCCTCTGCTACATTTGATGTTTTCAGTTTAATGATGTTGGCAGCTAAAATGAACAGCATATTCATCTGACAAGGACAATACTTTGTATTCTAGAATCGGGATTGAGGGGTACCTGAACTGCAGCAATATCTACCATGCAGCTAACCAGGGAGAAAAGACAACATCCAATGTTCTCACAGGGGAGCTTGCTTCATTGTAGAGTTCATGGATTCACTCTTCTGTGTATCCCTTTTAGATGCCGTAGAAAAAGCTTTAGACTCTGCCATAGCTTGTGAATATGCATATCAAAGGGGGACCTTGTGTCAGTCAGCAGCTACTCTTTGATGCATAACGAGGGCATCGTGGTGAAAGCACTGTCACAGTGGCAGCAATGTTGTAGAAGCGAGTGGGAGAGAGTTGTTGAATGTTGCTTTTTAGAGAGCGATTTTTGTTCCATCCGGTTTGGTACATTAATGTGTTCACCATTATTTGTGTTGCATTACTTTGTGTTAGTTATTTGTGTTGTGATGATTATTGCTATTTCTAATCTCTGTCACTGCCCCCCTTTGTATAGTTAGCATGGCAAGGGTGGATTTGTGGGAGACATCGGGGTAGACCTGGGAGAAACAAGCAGGGATTATGGCCCCTGCCCTGACGAACTCCTTGCCCTGCCTTGGACAGGAGTCCAAGCAGGCCACTCAGCACAGCACCTGAGCATGTTAGAGTGAGGTTTGAGGCATCTCTCAGCCTGCAAACCAACTTACTAAGGAAGGTGAAATGGGTGACTGTGGCCCACAGATTTCAAGCAGCCCATTTTCTAAAATAAAAGTTCTTGCCTCCATAACCCTTAGCAGGCAGCTCATGGTAATGTCTGTAGTTTCTAGACTGCCCCTTTCGCTCCTCTGCCAAATTGCAGGTGCTTGTTGTGTTCCTCATAGGATGCAATTCATTGTTTAAAGAAAGAGAGAGAGGATTCATAGATGCATTGTGAGGTAGAGAAATGGGACCTACCTACAAATTACTTGGGGTAGAAGTGCAGGGTTGCAGGTTGTTTCGCCTTGCAAGGCCTACCTTTCCCTTGACTACTCCGCTCCCCTCTAAGATCGTCTATGACCTTACACTAAACACATAAACCCCCAAAGACTGCTGCCACAGTTCTCACAATTCGCACATCAACACTAATCGAACCATGACTAAGCTCTTCCGTTTAGCCCTTTCACAATCTCCCACATCAGCGGCTAAAAAGACCAAAGTGCTGCCGTCTATCAGATCTTGGGCTCTTCCCTATGGGTAACATTATCCAATGTTTTATTGCCAAACCCATAGAAACGGAGTGGCACTCGGGAACCAGGTGATTCAGACCTGTACTCAACACCACAGGTTTTGCCTCGGTCTCTCCCAATGTTCCCCCAACCCTCTTCTTTCTTACAGAGACACGTGCAGTGAGGCCACCAATAGTGGCAGAAGAACGCTATACAAGGCCACTTAGATTACATTACTGAGGACTGATTTATATGTCAGAGTTTCACTTTTAAAGCTATTGAGTACATGCAGAGGAAGCTAATTTTCCTAAATAAATGAGGTCAGGAATATGACCTGTGGCGGGCAATCGGCCCTGTCTTGGGCAGCCACTTCTTTATGTAGGAAAAGACCTGTAGAGAAATTGCAGGGGAGGAAAAAGAAGTAGATCAGAGGAAATTATAGGTAGAGATGATAATCATGGGGGGAAATGGTAAAAAGGTACTGGGCCGGTCTCCATCAAAGAATTATGCTCATTCGCACTCGGGGTAGGGCGCTCGGCCAGTCTGATTGCTGGAAGAGCCAGCGAGAATACAGTGTATCCCGCCTGCTCTTTCCAGCCACCCGAGGGCATTCCTTGAGTGGTGCCATCTTCATTGTGGGGAGGCAACAGGGAGCCTCTCCCTGTTGCCTCCCCCACTCACCCCAAAAAGACATTGACCCCCCCCCCCCCACACACTTACCTGCTGGACTGGAGCTTTGTGCTCCGGTCCCGGTGCTCATCCCGTCCGTGGCCACCATGGAACTGGAAAATGGCAGCAGCCATCTTTTCATTTTTCTCATGATAGATTGGCGTCACGCAATACGCAAGCCAATCTCCCGAGAGAAACTATTTGCACCCGAGCAGGGGGGCATACAGGCCGGTAACGGCCCACAGCTCTCACTGAGGCACGAGTGAATGGGCTGACGGGCCGTTATCGGCCATGTACGCCCCCCCCTGCTCGGGTGGGATTGCTATATACTTCCCATCTCTGAAAGACCACTCGTCCATATAATGTTAGAAGGCAACCTTGTTGATGGCAAGGCCCTCCATTTTTTTAATGCTATTTTTCTTACTTGGAGACAGCATAAAGTATTTATTAACAAAAAATAGTCAATTCAGATTATTATGCTCACAAATAAATCAAAATAAATTGAGTTGAAAGAACTTTAACATACCTTCAGCCCCAATAGAGCTTCAGAGCCTCCAGTAATAATTCATTTAATCAAAGGTGCAAGTTGATCACCTCTTCCACCTCCACCCTGACCATTTCTACCATTTACGGGCTTCCCGACGCCACCTCCCTATTCCTCTCTGAACGGTCTGACTTCTGCTCTTCTTTACTTTCCTCCACCTCTAACCTTTTCCTCCTCGGTGATTTCAACATTCAACTGGACTCCCTTGACTCTGCATCCACTTTATTCACGACCTCTGCTCCTCGCTTTCCCTCTCCATTCTCCCTTCTGGGCCAAGCAACACAGCTGGACACACCCTGGATGCCCTCATTGTCATGGCCATGAAGTCCGGGGCACAGGCATGCAGGGGTCACATACACAGGAGACCTGGGTGGACACTGGCGCGCCAGGCTCATGAACAAAAGTGAACAAGAACATCCATTTAACACCAAAAAGCTTTTATTATGGACATAGCACTTCAGCTGCATTAACATTGAACATTCCATCCATTAAGCAGCCCCACGTGTATTCTTGGTGTGGCTGCTAATGAATTGCCTTCGCACGTGCTCACTCTCTAGGAGTGGCAGGGTGTGGCTGGTAAGCTGGCCCTAATGGGCGTGCCTACGATCTCAGCTATATAAACTGCCCCGATCCTCAAGACAGACGCTTCGTGTTATTCTGCACTTGCAAGCTGCGTAACGCTCACCGTCGCCTGAGGTCAGACTTACCTTTGAAGATCATGCTTCCTGGACATCCTGCTTCCTGTCAGCATACTTGCCAACTGGGGGAAGCTGTTCTTACCTGTACATCTCTTTGGCGAACTAAGTATTAATCTTTACACTTTCCGGAACGCCGAAATCTTTATCTTGGCACAGCAGCGCGACACGCTCCATCGTCGACAGCAGCGCCTGCAAGGAAAAACAGAAGACAAGGTTAGACATCGAAAAAACTGTCTGTTTAAGGTTTCACGTCGTGCTTTTCCTTAAACCATCACTTACTTGCTGTCGAACATTGCGGTAGCATCCATCTTCCATCCGGCCGCATCTCGCGTCTCACAGCTGCATTGAGGCCGCATTTCCATCTAAGGGAAGAAAAACAGAAGAGAGACATTATTGCGGGCATAAATAGGAGCAACATATAAAGACATTAAACAGAACGAACAGCATCACAAGAGCGCAAGAAAGACTTACCATCATAAGGAGAAGCATAGTCGCAGCTGGACTGGACTAATCCTTATCAGGGATCAGTGAAGGAACTAGATCCCATTCGAAGCGCCCCTGTCAGAAGTAGCAGGACGGAGAGCTTATCTTCCATAATTCACAGGTGAGCTTTATGGGCCGGCGTATGCTCACAGAAACCGTACTTTGGGGTGAAGGAGAGGTACAACAGTCACAGATTGGCGCACTCACACACTGTTACCTCCATGCAGGAGCAGTATCACCACGTACCACAGCTCACAGATTTTCTACTGAGGGAGAGGCCTGAAGTGGGTGATTCAAGTTCAGGGAGGGCTGCGATTGTGCTCCAACGCCTCTGCAGAGACAAGGTGAGCGTAACACTCATACACTCTTAGCCTCTCGCTCTCCCCCTCACTGGTCACCCCTCTCTCCTGGTCTGACCGCCCCCCCTAAAAGTCGCACCAACCTCATTCACTAACACCCACCCAATGAAACGAGTGACTGCGGCTGCCTTTGCCTCAACCTTCACCCCCTCACTCTCCCACCTCTGACTCTACCTCTGCCCTCAGCAACCTCCTTCTTTCCATCACCAACACTCTTGACATTCTTGCCCCAGTCATGAGGAACCGTCTAAAACCAGCCACAAAGCTTAACACTTGGTATGACACTGAACTTGCAGCCCTGAAACGAAAGTGCAGGCAGCAGAACGGAAGTGGCAAACCTCAGACTCATCCTCTGACAAACTGGCCTGCTGCCTGCTACAAAGGCAATAGAGACTCGCCATCTGTGCAAAGAGAACAGCCCACATTCAGGCACGGCTCTCCGGCTCATCCAATAACGCGGCTGAACTCTTCAAAATCTGCAGTCTCCTCCTCCCCTTCTTCCCAAACACTGCAATGCACTGGCCTCACACTTTGCCACCAAACCGCAGGACATTCTAACTACCCTTTCTACACTCCCTCCCAACCCACTCGACTTTCCCTCCCTCCTCGGTCCTCCTCCTCTCCTGTTACACCCGAAGAAGTTACAAGAGTTGTCCGCTCCATGAAGGTCTCTTCTAAACAGGTCACCCCTTGCTTATCCAGGACCATCAAGGATAACATTGGCTCTCTTGCCCCTGCTCTCGCTGATTTCTGCAATCACTCCTTTATCACTGGATCTTTCCCCTCCCCCTCAAGCAATACCTTGTGTGCCCTCTCCTGGAAAAACCTTCCTCTGACCCAATCTGCCCTGCCAGCTATCGCCATCATCCCCTTCCTGGGGAAGCTACTTGAGAAACTGGCCTTGCCCTAATTTAACTCTCACACTGAACTTGTGGGAGGACTCCACAACCAGTAATCTGATTCCGAGCATCCAGAAGCACGGAAACTGCTCTTCTAACCACCCATGAAGAACTGCTCACATCTCTAGACTCCAACTCCCCAGCTGTCCTTACCCTTCTAGATCTCTCCTCTGCATTTGACACAGTTAAACATTCCATCCTCATACAAAGGCTCCATGATACACTTGGTATCTCGGAAAAGGCAGTGGATTGGCTGTCGTCCTTCCTCACTAACCACTCTTCACAAGTCATCCTGGGCCCCTTCTCCTCTCCTACTTCCATCTCCACCTGTGGTGTCCCGCAGGACTCCATACTCTCCCCTGGCTCTTTAACATCTACCCTGCTCTCCTTGCATGCCTCATCTCCACTTTCTTCTCCAACTTCCAGTGTTACGAAGATGATACACAGCTCTTCTTCAGACTCCCTGCTGACCCTCTTGCACCTTCCATTATCCCTGACTGCCTTTCTGCCATCCAGTCCTGGTGTGCCTCCAATAATCTCTGCCTCAAAGCCTGTCAAACTGAGGTCCTTCCCATTGGGACCCCTGCTCCCTCCTTCTTCCCTTCTCTATGGCTTCCTCCTTGGGCTCTCCCCCTGTGCCTTCAACTAGAAACCTTGGAGTCGTCTTTGACTCCTCTCTTTCCTTCCTCCCTCACACTCAGGACATTGCCAAGAAGTCCAACTATCAGCTCTTCCTTCTCAAAGGAATTCTACCTTTTCTATCTTCCCTCAGAGGCTCAATGTGACTCAAGTTCTGGTTCTCTCTAGACTTGACTACTGTAACAGTCTCCTCCTGAATCTTCCGTCTTCCACTTTGCAACCCCTCCAGCTTATCCAGAATAGGGCAGCGAGACTTATCCTTGGCCTTAAACCCAGGGACCGCATCTCTCCTGCACCAAAAAGTCTTCACTGGCTCACGGTTGCTGCACAGATTAAATGCAAATCCCTCTGCATCATCCACAAGGCTCTCTGGGCCTGGGGACCACACTATCTTCAACTTTCTCACTAAATACTCTCCCCTTAGACCACTTTGCTCCTCTGGCACCAACTCTTTGTGTGTAAAGCGGTTTGCTAAACAAAGGGCAGGGGGCGCTTACTTTCCTCTGCGCACTCCCGCCTTTGGAATAGCTCCCTCCTCTCACTCCCCCTGCGCCTTGAGCAGGGTATTCTCTAATTCCAGAAGCTCCTTAAGACTTTCCTCTTTTCTTCCTCCTTCTCTCCTCTGCTAATCCCACAGTTGCTGAATCGGTGTCCTTGGCCTTTATGCATCTTCAGGACCTTGACCTCCCACACCAATTCTTCCCAGCTACTGTCTTTCCACAGCACTTTGCATCTGCACACCCTCCGCTCTGGAGTCTCGCACTTAAACTTCCCAGGCCTGTAGCACTCTACATTTTTACCACTTCGTCCATGATTCACGCACGAGCACGGGCTCCCCAGCACTTACCCCTCTTTCCCTCTTCCTCTCTGCACTTGCACTTTCTGAATACTCACAAATGGTAATAGGTTCATCCCCTCCTTCTTCCCCTCTGCTCTTAAAATATTGTTTTGTATGCATTTCCCACTATCAACCCACCCCCCCCCCCCCCCCCCCCCCGCTCCCTGCCCTATGGGTGCTTTGAAACAGTATATTGTTATTGTATGAACAACTAACAACAAACAATAAATAAAATAAGGTTGCCATTGAAAACTGCATTGTAGGCAGTAAGGCCTGAAACCGAATATATGTTAAAAAAAAAGAGGTACATTACAGAAAATAAGGAGAGGTTCACAGCTTAGGTCTAAAAGCTGCCAGGTAAATTAAAAAAGGAAATACAATGCCCAAATGAAGCCAAAATTCACTGCACACCATTGCCAGTTTTCAGTCATGTATTTCTAGAAAATATTTTTGCAAATAAAGGCTTGGTGCCATGTTGGTTCCGTTTTAGAATCACTCAAACGTTTTTATACCTCCTATTGGACTAAATGGAAATGTTATGCGGAGATGGTGCAACGCGTTAGCTTTCCAAGGCCCGGAGACCTCTTCCTCAGATCGTACACATTGAAATGAGTAGCAAAGTAACACAGTGAGAAAAAAGAGAGTTATTACTGTAAGCTTCACTGGCTAGAGAAATAGAATGCTTGGAATGCAGGCCTTATACATGGCCACTTTATCTAAAGGATCATACGTGTGTCAGCAGGGAAACACAACAGTATTTACTGAGAATAACTCGCATACATTGCTTGAAGCAGCCGTGAGTCTTCAGTTATGAGGCTTTGATTTGACACCAGTAATCGACGATGTCCAAGAGGACTATGGTGCTAAAAGCAGAAAAGGGGGTACTCTATATTCAGCTGCAGGTATAGGTTTGGTTAGTGAAAAGCCAAAGCGTGGGGTGGGCGAGGCGGAAGTGACTTGCCATGTAGCCCAGCCTCTAAGTTGTACAATGATGAATGGGCTTATAGAGCAAGAACCATGTGAACAACATATTAAGCACGCTGTCATAATGACAGTGTCTTGCCAAGGAGGCGTTCGAGGTTCCAAAGGAAAAAGCTGCAAATACACCTGAGATGGACTCCTGGTCCTGGCATCGTTGTATTCTGATGGGGGTCAAACCACAGTAGCTAGATTCAGGAAAGGGGCCCAGACACCTCACTATGGCATCATGGAACACCAGAGGTTTTACCCACTTGGAAAGAGGAGATGTAAAGTTGGAGGAATTTGGTTTGCTATGCCTCCAAGAGACGGGACTACGCCACAAACCGAGCCCTGCTTAACCAGGCGTCATGTGGCTTAAAGGGAAGACCGGAATCGGGACTTCTCATGGCAATTCAAAATGGAATTGGCCTGGAAGTGATCAGCGAGGAAAACTCGGGCATGTATATACAGCGAGTGGTGGTGTTGTTGGACTCTCACTCCAGACCACTGAGAAAAATCCAAAGGAAGTGTGTGACCATCATTAACCTTTATTGGAATCCGATGGCGGTGGTGGAGGCTGACTTCATCGAAAAGGTGTCAGACTTGCTTGACGAAGCATATAACATGGAAGGAAACGGATCCATTGAATGTATTTATTTATTCAGTATTTATAATGCGCTTATGCAGCCAATAGTATTTCAAGGTGCATCAAGACAAGGAGTGGGAGGAACAGGGATGATGAAAAACAAACAACAACCTTCCTACTAGACCTTGAGCCATTCGGATCGTGCAAGTGCTGTAACTTGAAATGCAAGGAGGGGAAGTACCAAGGAGGGAGGGAAGAGAGTGGTACATTAAGTGCAAAATAAACTGATTCAGAAACAGCACAAGGCTGGAAATGAAGAAGCTGCAATTGGAATGGGTGCAATTTTGGAAAGCGGGCTACATCAAGCATTCAGGTACAAATAGGTAGGACTTGAATATCAAATGTGTAAATAGGTTGGGTGAAATCCATCAGGATGCGACTGTCCACTTAAGGTCATCGGAAAGAAGAGGCCTGGAATGAACCACCTTAATGGAGTCTAGAGACCTACGCATCCTGAACAGCGATACAGAGCGAGACAAGCCGGGACATCTGACATGGTCCCGTGGAGATCAATCTGCTATAATTGACTATATTTGTATTACAGGACCTGTTAAATGACATAAGACTTCCAGACACCACGTCTAGTGATCACAATTTGCTGAGAATGTCTTGGCTAGGAGGGGTGGAAAGGGTGGGTGTACTGATAACCATTGTGGAGGTAGTAAATGGGGGTAATCGCTTCACAATGCCAAGAAAGAATGTGGGGAGTTTGGTAGCTCGGTATTCACGACGGGTGACCTTATGGAAGGGGTCTGATTCGGCAAAAATGTTAGACTCCCCCCCCACCCCCATCTTGCAGACCTTTATGGCCCATAGACGATGCCAGAGAGGTAGGTTGTTTAGACACTGTCATGTCTATGATAGAACAGTGGTAGAAAAGAGGAGGGAAATGAGGAGAGACGTTAGACGGTTAAGTCCCTCAAACTCTCTGGCTTCTATCATTGCAGCCAACAATATAAAACATCTTTACAAAAATTGGCTCCAGTGGTGTAAGGCGACGATGATTCAGCAAAATGCAGAAGATACAGAAGATATGCTGTTGGGCATCTGTAAAAAAACAAAAAAATAATCCTGGCGAGATCTGGGGTTTAATAAAGAGTAATGACATGCCCCAGATGGCCCTTCAGAAGGATAGTGTCTCAGAATTGACCTGGGTGGATGATGTTAAAACCTTCTATTTAAAAAAGAGTGAGCCACAAAGCGAACGCAAAAAAAGGGACTTGGAAAAATGGATATCCCACTAACCCTAATTCATGGAATGATTTGCGTGGAAAATAGGGGAATTGAGCGCGCAAGCGCGAGTTTGTGTATTCATGGAACACAATGTGCAGTGCTCACCAGGGACTTGCGAGGAATCCGTGCCGGTCCAATACGTCGCTGCAACACCACAAACGCCTTGCGCGAGACTCATAGCATAGGGGCGTTGGGTTCTGTGCAGTCACCTAAAAAGGGGGCAGAACACATGTAATGGGGAACAACAAGCGAAAATATTGGCGTTACTAGGGATGTACCAAAGTAAAATCCTCGCAACGCCCATACGCGCCCTAAAAACCTGTATTCATGGAATTGCAGGGCTCGCTGGCGCGCAGTAAAATACGTGCAAATCCTGAAACATATACGCCGCGTGATAGCTGGTGGATATGTCAACGCGCACAAAAACAAATGCATAAAAATCCTGCACGATCAACAAACGCGCGTATACAGCTACAATGAATGTACCATTTGTCACAGCAGTGATCGTGGGACACCGCAGGAGGAGGAGGATGCCCAGGGCCCGGATTTATCTACCTAGGAGCAGACTTTTTGGGATGCCTGATGACCAGTTCTATGGTAGGTATAGGTTTCCACCTCATATCATATTAGACCTGGTCACAGAGTGGGAAGATGACCTTACATCACCCACCCTGTGCTCCCAAGCACTGAGCCCCTTGGAAAAGGTGCTCAATGTACTGCATTTCTTGGCCGCTGGGTCATTTCTGCAGACAACTGCCATAGTTTGGGGAATTTTAGAGCCCACGCAGCCAGGTGTGCACGCCCATCAGTCCGCAGGCACATCTACATGCCCAGAACACCTGCAGAAAGGCAGGCCGTGGTCCAGTATTTTTATGGGGTGGCACACTTGCCATGAGTGCTTGGTGCCATCGATTGCACCCATGTGGCTCTACGTCCACCTAGGCCGACAGAGCACATATATCACAAGCACTGGCATTCCATCAACGTGCGGGTTGTATGTAATGCCAAGGGTATCATTACATCTGTATATGCAGATTATCCAGAGTCCACCCATGATAGTTTCATATTCAGAATGTCACCCCTACACCGTGCCCTAGAAGCTGGGAGCCATGGCAGCACATGGCGCATTGGTGAGTAGAAATGCCTGTGCACATGCATGCATGTCACACACACACACAAATACACACCAATGACAAACTGCTTGCCTGTACAGAGGACAGTCCCTACCCTCTAAGCACCTATATGATGACGCCAATACGGAACCCTGCCACACCACCCCAGGTAAGCTATAACACTGCCCATATTGCAACTCGGGGCATAGTGTCGCGCACATTCAGAGTGCTAAAGTCACGTTTCCGCTCCCTTGACCACTCTGGTGGTGAGTTGCTAAATGCACCATCATTAGTGTGCAGGATCATTGTGGCAGCATATGCCCTGCACAATGTTGCAACACGGCATGGCGTACCAGTGGACATGGTGGTACCCCCACAATCGCCACCACATGCACACCGCTTGCACATGGCAGGTGAAAGGGCATGTGACGAGGCTGCCCGCACCCAGCTTGTGGCTACATTTTTCATCTAAAATCCAACCCCTGTGGAGTGCACAAAGCCCTGGCACATTCCAAGTGCCATTCAATGATGACAAAGGGCCAATCATCTGGGGCCACAAAACCACCCTGAGAATGTGTCCTTGGAAGTGCAACATTGTGTGCATCCCTTAGAACTAAAACTAATTTCATTTTATGTTTCCATAAGAAACACATAGAAGAGGGACTATGCCACTACCACCATGCCAAACTAGACATCCAATCGCCTGTGTGTCACATAAAGCATCCCATATGTCATGTTAAATAATAACCGGACTGTGCTGTGGTATGTAATGTCAAAGGAGACAGATAAATGGCCAATACATAATACAGGTGTCTCAATGCGCTCAGCGATGCATGGAACAAGTACAAAAATAACACCCGCTCATAGAGATCCATAATATTCTGGACAGGAACAGTAATTTCACACTAAACTATACTACACTATCAACAGTGCATGTAACAGTGAATCTGTCAGACAGTGATTCATCATATTTTCACAGGTGCATCAAAATGCCATCATGCAGGGAGCGAGGACCTGGTGCAATTGACAGACACCGTATCTGCATGGTGCAGAGGGGTGTGGTATTCGGAGTGTGGTAACAAGTTCAGGGGTGGTTCAAGTGCAACCAGCCAGTGGATGCTTGACTAATTGCAGAGAGATGCAACTCTCTGGTCATTCCCCAAGTGCAGTGGTGATGACACTAGTCCACGCCACAGAGGCAACTACCCCACACATTGCTAGGGTTGACAGGGGCGTGTGAGACCTTGAGTTGCATCAAGCAGACAGTCATCAAACAGCAAGGACAAAAGGAATGCAGAGAGTGAGAGAGCAGAGGGATTGCTTAGCAGGGAAGAGGTAGAGAATTTAATTGATTGTTCATGATTGTTCATTTGTCTAGCGCCTATACACAACGTGTTTCAAAGCGCATTCAAGGAGGGAGTGAACATAAGGAGAATACAGTTACATTCTTACAAGTCCTTGAAACAATTCAGAATGTGAATAGAAAAGCGGTTACATTACAATGCCTGACGACAATTGATGTAGTGCAAGAATATTAACAAAAGGAGGGGGTAGAGGGTGTATGGTGTGAGGGAGAAGGAGAGGACAAAACAAGCGACCAACATACTAGGCCAGATGAACTTTCAGAGTAGTGCTGTAGGGGAAGGGGTAGGAGAAGAACAAAGGGGGCACAGCTAGGCAACTATCATACTAGTCAGGAGGCAGGTATGGATAGCAAAGTGCCAGAGAACAGATAGGGGGAAAAGGGGGGTAACAACACACCATCAAGGGAGACCAGAGGGGGTGGGGGCACAAACAACCATCACTGGGTGCAAGGGGGGTTGAGGGGAACACACACAGCCATCAAGGGGGGGTTGAGGGCCACACACAATCATCACAGGGGGCAAGGGGAACACACACAGCCATCACGGGGGGGCAAGGGGAACACACACAGCGATCATGGGGGGCAAGGTGGGTAAGGGGCACACACAGCCATCACGGGGCAAGGGGGGTTAGGGCCACACACACCCCCATCACAGGGTTTGAGGGGCACACACCCATCCATCACGGGGTCAAGGGGGTGAGGGCCACACACACATCCATCAAGGGGGGTGTAGGCCACACACACACACACACACATCCATCATGGGGGTGAGGGGCACACACACAGCCATCACGGGGGCAAAGGGGGTGAGGGGCACACAAACAGGCATCATGGGGCAAGAGGGGTGATGGGCGCACACAGCCATCATGGGGGCAAGGGGGGTGGGGCCACACACACAGCCATCAAAGGGGGTGAGGGGCCACACAGCCATTACCGAGGGCAAGTGGGGTGATGGGCACACACACAGCCATCAAGGGGGGTGAGGGCCACACACAGCCATCACAGGGATGTGGGGAACACACACAGCCATCTTGGAGGGGAAGGGGGTGAGGGGCACACACACAGCCATCAGGGGGGAAAAGGGGGTGAGGGCCACAGACACACTGCCCCGTTCCCATGCAAATGCCACCGAAGTGTCAGCAAAAGCCATCCACTCACCTGTCTGTGGAACTCCCCTGCCTTGCATATGATGCACACCATCGGGAGACGCTCGACCTACATGGAATGCAATGCAGAGTAACCGCACAAAATACATGCACATACATTATCCCAGTTGACACCAGAAAGAAAATATGCATACAACACAGAGTGCAGGATCAACACAGGGTGAATGGCCATTGACATTGATATGTAGAGGAGTACAGTGTCCCACGCACACCAGAAAGTGGGAGAGAGAGAGACAATAACAAGGAAATGACAGATCAAGGAGTCCATGGCCTGGTTTACCGATGTACAATGACATGTTGCACAGCACAGTCGGTGCGCCCATTAAGGTAACCACATAGGTAGCTTACACAGTGACTTGAGCTCAGATCAAATTACCACAACGCCATGTAAGCTTGCAAATGGCATATAAGAGAACCGACACATACATCAAAGTCGACCAACAATGAAGCATGCCCAACATGCAAGACAGTGCAAATGCTTACCAAATAACTGTCTGAATGTTGATAATCCCACATGACCTTCACCAATAAGTGTGTTTCCTAATTTGTCAAAGAAACAACATTGTCTGGTGGAGGGCATGAGGAGTGTAGACTTGGAATGGTGCAGGATGTCTCAGTCGGGACAGCAGTCACTGCCACATCACAGATTACTGGAACAACATGGGCAAACATATCAAAACACCCATTGTGCAATATAATTGACACAGCACACATGTGCCATCGAAAAACGAAGCTATGATTACCTGCACATGCTACCCGGTGCACCCCCATGCAAACATGCTAGATGAGTTCACTAGGCATGCCTGCACGTACACCACTGCACATGTCTAGTCCCTGAGGAGTTAATGGCACACCTCAAGGTCAAAAATGCACACAAAAAAACAAAGACCACAACCAGTTAAGGGCAAGACAAAATATGACATGCCAACATCTGGCCAGGGGGGGAGTGGGGGTGGAAAAAAGAAAAAAACTGTCCATCTTGGAAGTGGGGGGGTGTTCACCCAGGAGGGTGGTGGGGCAGGGTGCACATCAAAACCCACATGTGTGGATGTTGATGAAACTTCCCTCCATGGGTACATGGATCACACTGCTATCATGGATTCGGAGGGCTGTCGCTGCGTTCGCCACCTTCCTGTATAGAATGCGATGGTGATTGTGGTAAGGGAGGTTGACCATGTGTGACCCTGGCCTGGTCTTCCATGGTAGCGGCCAGGTGAGACCCAGATGAATGCATCTGCAACATGAAGCCTCGGAGGTCTGCATGCAACACCTCACAGGATGCACAGAGTTCCTCTGAGATGGTATGAGTCAATAGTTGCATCAGATGGTCGCACTGTGTACTGTGGGCTGCCTCTAGCACTCCCATTGAAGCTCTGAGGGCCAGTAACACTTGCCTCTGGGCTTCCCTGTGGGCCTGACCCTCTGCAGGAAGGGATGCCTGCAGAGACCTCAGTTCGGCCCATCGGCTCCTGGTGCTGGCCTCCATGTGTAGCTTGTGTGAGCGGCATGTGGACTGCAATGCCTGCAGCTGGTGCTCTACCTGTGTTTGTTGGGAGAACATGGAATTGGCCACCCTATCCATGCCCTGAGCCAACATCTCATAGGAAGCACCCTGTTGCTGTGCAATACGCAACATTAACTGCTCCCACACTGTCTTCCCCAGCCGCAGCACGTCCACCACGTGTGCCTGCCCCACGCCTGCCGGATCCAAGGGAGCCTGTCCCTTAATGTGAAGCCGCTGTCTGTGGCTGCAGGACTGCATGCCTCCCTTGGTCATCCGTCCCAGGACCGGAAGCCAATAGAGTGGAGCGTGGCCTTGCAGGCGTAACCACCACAGACGGACGTGGCAACACTAACTAGCCCTGTTACTCCTTGCAGACGCGCGGGCTACAGCAGCACCATCACTTGATGCACTCTCCTCCGACAGCACAGAGGAATGGACGTCCGGCTCACCACCAGATCTACTGGTATCATTGGAGGTGGACTCATACTGAGTCATTCCCCGGATGGATTGTAGCACCAGTGGATTCTCATGGGCTGCCACAACACGTCCTCCACTGGTGCTCTGTTGGGGCTCAGCCTCCCGTTCCTCCTCTACCTCCTCCCCTGAATCTGGTGGCTCATCACCTGCACGTGGGCACATGAAGAATCATGTTAATTGCATCTATTACATGCATTGTCATCACAATTCTGTCCTGCAACACATTTACATGCATGTTAATTTGCATTAACACACAATGTACAAAAATCCATGAAATCATGGCGTATGCAGACTTGCCACCACATCCCATGTCCCTGACCGTGTAAGCACTGCGGACATTGCCAAAAGACGTGTGGTGTCCCAGGTGTGATGTGGCGAGAGTGAGGACATGTGCTGGGAGATAGGAAGAGGGAACAGTGACACACAAGAAGGACCGGGCCATGCACCAATTGGGGGGAGGGGTTGTCCAGTGTGGCAGGTCAACATGGCTGACTCCAAACTTCTTACAAGGAGCTCAGTACCATAGTTGTGGCAGGGATTTGCACGGTGTAGTAAAATGCTAGGTCACTCATGACACAATGTCCCGCCCGCTGACAGTGTTCATGGAAGGTATGTGTAGCATGAAGCCACCTATGGACATGTGTGGATAGAACTTCTACTACATGTAGTGCATGATGAATATCACATGCTTCAGACACAAGCACTTGACTGGCATAGCTGAGTCACTAACATCACTGAATCACTGATGTGCATAGCCAGATGTGTATTAGTATCTGACAGTTGTGGATGAATACTGTCCCAAAGCCATGTTCAACCGATGTGCAGCACATGTGTTGTATGCACTCTGCAGTACACTAAGCACGAGTCAGTAGACCATGACATGGTTCACCCATAGCAGTCATACAAATGCAGGCAGAAGTGCCACACAATCATACCAATTCATTCAATCTACATACATATATTCAGAATGCACCCGCATCATTACTCACCAGACATTTCCTCATAATCTGGCAGGCCTCCCAAGCCTTGGACCTGATCCACATGAATCAACTTGCTCATGGCCTCTTCATGTGGAGTGCGCTCCTCCTCCTGCAGTGACTCACCTCCAGTCACCATAGCAGAGGCAAGGTTGGCACCCAGCTTTTTTTTGGTTCGATGGTGGTCATTCCTCCGCTTCATGACCTCATGAGCTGTGTGTCTATCATTCCACAAGGCTTTGATGCCATCCGTGGCTCGCTGCCAGTGGACCATACGCTGAGCAGGTGTATGTGTGGTCCCTGGCCCGTGCACATGTCATGGTGGTGGTCGCACACGTAGTCCATGAGAATGTTGAGTTCATGATCATTGAAGCTCCTCTTCCTCGACGTGGGGGTCTCCTTTGCCATGCTTTGAGATTGAGCCTTTCCCTGTTCTGCACGCTTCTGCCTCTTGGAAGGTGGTGCAGAACCTTTGTGGCTGGGACCACTCGGGGCATTAGGGGCTGGGCCACTAGTGGCCTTGGCCATGCCATCGCCCACTGATGCTGAGGCAGTAGTTGCCCCGGCAGGTCCCCGTACCTGGCTCCTGGGGACAGGGTTTTTACCTGAACATCCCTTCCCCTTGGACGCATGGACAGCATCTGCCCCTGCGTGTCCGTGTACCTGGGCTGGGACTACTACAGCCATGGATGCAGATCCATGAGCCTGGGTGTTGGAGACCACAGCTGCCTCTGCAGCTTCATGCGCCTGGCTGGTGGGGAGAGCAGATGACCCTGAAGGTCCCCATGTTGGGGACATGGGTTTTGCTTGAACGACCCTTCACCTTGGAGGCAGAGACAGCATCTGCCCCTGCGTCTCTGTGTACCTGGGCTGTGACCACTACAACCATTGCTGCAGATCCTTGAGCCTGGGTGTTGGGGACAGGGTTTTTGCCTGAACATCTCTTCACCTTGGAGGCAGAGACAGCATCTGCCCCAGTGTCTCTGTGTACCTGGGGGGGGGGGGTACCACAACAGATACTGCTGCAGCCCGCTGACTCTGTTTCGTGGGGACATCAGCATCACCTGCATCCACCTGACCCTGGTTGGTGGTGACATCAGCATCACCTGCAGCCCCCTGAGCCAGTTGGGGGTGGTGTACAGCTCTCGCTGCACATCCACAAACCTGGCCACCTCACGCACCTCGCTCACCTCTGCCACCTTTCCCTCTTGTCCTGGGCAATTTGAGTGAGGGTGCAGGGTAAGTGATGTAATACATACTAGTATGGTCCAGCAATGCTCAATATTATTCCTGATGAAAAAACAAATGGGACATGTAACGCACAGGCACCCCAAACAGCCAAAAAGTGTGTATGCGACCCCTCGGTAGCTCACGTGAAAAGAAAACGCATAACGTGGTACGCTGCGGCACCCAGCAACACAGAAAATGCATACGTGAAGCCCACGAAAGCCACTGTGATGTTAACAAAGGGGATACACGATACACAGGGGCTCCCAGAGTATGAATAATGCATACGCGATTCACCGTTAGCCTCAAAAAAAGAAAAATACACGTGCGTTTGTGCTGAGGCATATGCCCTATCAAAATAAAAAGTTTGCACTATCACAGTAGTGAACAAAATGCGTGGCACCCCATATATCTTCCACACGTCCATCCACTCCAATTTGCCATGTGCGGTTTAGTGTTTTCCTACGCACTCCTTTATCCTGAGGTTTTACCTGGCGCTGCACACCCAGTTCAGGGATTTGCAGCACCGTCTGGAGTCGTCAGGTGAGTGTTCATGTGTTTCTGGCCTCCACTGTGCATGTGCATGTTGATGTATGGTGGGAGTGTGCACCTTTGCCTTACAGCAAGTATGCCTCTTGTATGGATGTCTGTGTGCATGTCCCAGACAGTGCTCCACATGTGTTCTATGAACCATGCGTAATTTCTATGGTCCCACTTTTGCAATGTGTATTGTACTGCAGCATAACGCAACGTGCACGTGTTTTCTTACATGTGTCTGAGACGTGCCCGTGGGAGAGGTGTGACACATGGGTTGTGTCGTCAACATCATGAACAGGCATGGTGTACATGTGTATGTGTCTGAGAGGTGACTGTGTGACTGCTCATCACTCCTGGATGGATGTAACTGGTGCATTTCAATGTATGCCCTAGTCTTGTTGCCTGATTGACGTTGAGGGGACTCTGATGAGATAGCTTAGTGCCCTGTTTCAGTACTGCCAGGTGATGTGTGTCCATGACATGTGTATGGGCCATGGTGCATGTGTATGTAGCGTGCACAATTTGTAGGTGGTGACATGTCCAAGGATGTGATAGTTGTGAAGGACAGACATGTATGTGTATGTATGTACATTGCATGTACCTGTGTGTTGTGCAGGGTGATGATGGTTGTGACCTTTCGCAGTGCACTTCATGTGCATATGTTTTGTGTCAAACACACCCAGGTACAGTACCCTGATGTTTGTGTTCTATGTCTCCTTATCCACAGCAGCGTTGGAAGAAGAGGCCCGGAGAAAGTGCTGTGGAGCAAGGCAGCAGGGATGCCTCCACCGGGCAGAGACGAAAGGCCCAGTCACGCCTCCTGGAAACGACATCATTGGGGAGCGAGGAGACTGGTGCCACATCTCAACCATCGGCCACAGCTGCTGAGGGGAGGTCCAAGAGGGCGAAGGTGGACATGGACTCCTCAGCAGCTGGGGGGACAGGTGAGCTGACACAGGGTCAATCCACTGCAGAAGACGCTGGGGAGGTATCAAGGTTGGCAGGGGATGAGTAGGAGGAGGGGGCCGTATTAGCCCAGTCCATGGGGCCCGGCGGGGGTGGTGAGGTGGGGGTGACTGGTGCAGTCCTGACACAGGGGAAGGAAGCAGTGCAGGCCGCCGTGGAGGTGCATGTGCCAAATACTGTCACTGGGCCAGCGCCTGCACCAGTTTGCACCTGCCGGCATGCCCCAGGCCAGACCCATCCGGCAGGTGTCGGATTTTTCCACCCAAACCGACACCCCAATGCCTGTGGATCTGGCCATTCGAGACAGAGTGGAACCCCTACTAGCTGGTATTGCTGGGCGTACAGCCGTCATTTGTGATGATGTGCAGGTTTACACGTGTGGGCTTGCACATCATCACAGTGAGGTCTGGAGTCTTCTGAACTGGCTAGCAGCATTCCTGGTCTCAAATTGGTTGCGTGGGCTGCCACTTATGCAACCCCCTCCTCGTCTTGCTCCTCTCTGTGCTAGTCGTCCTCCCGGGGGCCTTCCGAGCCAGATACCACCAGGACCCCCTCCCAACCACGTCGGCCCATCTGGTGGAGATAACATCCCTTCCTGAGTTGGGATTCGACGTTGGATCAGCCGACGTGGTCACCATGCCGATACAGGGAACGACGGGAGCAATGGCAATGGAGGGAGAGCAGGCACTCAGGAGCAGGGCACGTGCCAGACGCCCCCTGGTAATTTCATCAGCCTGGAAGGTGTCCATGCGAGGCAGGCACCGGGCAATATGACAGCAGCAGGCTCTGATTCGGAGGTTTCGTAACTCGGGGCATACCATCCAAAGGGGGCAGGTATCCAGCGTCAGGCAGGGCACAAATGTGGACCTCCGATCAAGGATGTTCAGTGTGGGAGCAATATGAGCAGCGAATCTGGGCAGAGAGGCAGCAGGCTCTGGAGGCGAGACTCACTATGGCCAGGGCGGATATTACACTGCGTCGGGCAAGGCGGCGTCTCCTCATCCTTGAGGAAGCTTGCAGGGACTGAGAGGCGAGGGAGAGGGCCATGCTAGTGGACCTGCAAGCCCTCGAGGCAGCAACAGAGGCACACATTGAGGAAGTGGAGGCAGTGGTCGATGATGCCCTGGCCCGGACATTCAGTGACATTGGTGAGGAGGAGGACTAGCCCGCTTCCTTTGTACTTCGGTTTTTAGATATAGGTTTCCATTGATTTTTTTTTAATTATTTGGAGCCTTTGGACATTACTCCTTTTTTTGTACATAGTTCTTCATGTGTTTTTTTCCTTTTCTTTATTTTATTATTTGGAGTGGACTTTGGACATTACTCCATGTTTATTTTGTACATAGTTTTATTGGTATGTGTTTTAGTGTTCACCATGCTGTAATGGTTAATTTTTATTTTTTGGTGGTAAATAGTTTTAATGTACATGGACATTTTTACATTAGTTCTTTTTTCATGGACAGATTTTGAACTTTGATTTACAGTCTGTATGAACGCAATACAACTGTTTAATGTAATTTATTTTCTTATCTCACAGTCATTGTTTCTCACAGTTATTTTTGCAGTGTGTCGGTTTGGTAGTCCATTTAGTGACCCTGGTTCTGACCATCGTTGGTCATGTGTGTGGTTACTTTCATGCATGTGTCATGTTTGGGTTTCATTTGCGGGGTGAGTATACGCATGTGGCTGACCGGTGGTGGAGTGTGAAGTGGGAGTTTGGGTGTGCACAGTAAAATGGCATTTGCTTCACATGTGAAGCATCACTGTGTATTAGCCCTCTCTATGTTTGTGAGGGACGTGGGTGGGGTAACTGTGGGAGTGTTACATGTTCAGGATATTGGCACATGATTTGCTTGATGCTGTGTAACACACATGTGCTTTCCCCTTCACCAGCATGTGTTTGTGCAGTTATTATCTCTGCTGTTGGTCAACCTCTTGCACTGGAATACAATATTGGCATTTCTTTGTATTTACACTTCGGCTGACCAATGCAGCTGTCTCAGTGCATGGTGCACTGTCTGCCATGTACTCAATCAGACCTCAAAACATTCCTCTTTGCTTGTGCTTTCTCTCCTCCTCTCCCCTGCGGAACTCCTGACTGAATCTGCACTGGTCACCTGGCTACCCTCTGACCCAGGTCCCCTTGCCCGCCACTTGCACCCCCGCACTGCCTCCCTGTCATCCCCCACACTTGGACTGTTTTTCTGTATTCCTACAGCCCCCTACCAGCACCTGACATCTGATGTTTGCACTTGCCACCAGCTGGCTGCACTTTAATTGTTTTGTTATTGTATTTATTTTAATGTCTTTCCCATGTACTGCTCTGCCCATTCCCACTCCCCCCACACTTTTCCACTTCCCCTGCAATTGCACAATGTCACCTGGCCTAGTAAGATCATTGTCTCTGTCTTCCCTCTGTTCCCCCTCCATTGCCTCGTTGTGCCTTCAAACACTTGTATATAGGCGCGTTATAAATGCCATATGATTTCATATCATATCCTTCACACATTGGAGGAACAGTGATGTGTTTATTAGGAAATCTAGTCTACAAATAACAGCTCATTGACACTCAGGCTGTGAGACGCCTGGCCAGTGTATGTTTGTGTTGCAAACATTGAGGCTGCTTTTTATTCTGTCATTGTAGGACTATTTGTCCCTGGGGATTTGTGACATGACATTTTCACATGGCCATCAGGGCCTCACTTTAACATTGACTTGTTACATGTGTATGTTGGGAGATGGTTGTGGACAGCAATTGTGTTTGAGCAGTTGCCACACTCATGGATGTGGGCCAGGTGTATGCATTTATTTTGGTTTGCAGGATACATTTTCCTGTGGATATTCAGGGTGGTGTCACAACACGGCATTCAAGGTCATGACACACCATCGATAGAGTGATGATGTGTCACTATGTCAGCGTCCAGAATGCAGGTGATGTACTGTCTGGAGGAGGCTGCCTGCAGGGTGGGGTGATGGGGTCTGGGGTATCCCATGTAGAGGGGGCTGCCTGCAGGGTGGGTTGATGGCTGATGGGGGCTGGGGGTGTCCCATGTGGAGGGGGCTTCCTGCAGGGTGGGGTGACGGGGGCTGGGGTGTCCCATGTGGAGGGGGATGCCTCTAGGGTGGGGTGATGGGGGCTGGGGGTGCCTCTTTTGTAGAGGGGGCTGCCTGCAGGGTGGGGTGAAGGGGGCGGGGGTGTCCCATGTGGAGGAGGCTGCCTCTAGGGTGGGGTGATGGGGGCTGGGGTGCCTCTTTTGTAGAGGGGGCTGCCTGCAGGGTGGGGTGAAGGGGGCGGGGGTGTCCCATGTGGAGGAGGCTGCCTCTAGGGTGGGGTGATGGGGGCTGGGGGTGCCTCTTTTGTAGAGGGGGCTGCCTGCAGGGTGGGGTGAAGGGGGCGGGGGTGTCCCATGTGGAGGAGGCTGCCTGCAGGGTGGGGTGATAGGGTCTGGGGTGTCCCATGTGGATGGGGCAGCCTACAGGGTGGCGTCAGGGGTGATGGGGTCTGGGGTGTCCCATGTGGAGGGGGCTGCCTGCAGGGTGGAGTGATGGGGGCTGGGGGTGTCCCATGTGGAGTGGGCTGCCTGCAGGGTGGGGTGATGGGGACTGGGGTGTCCCATGTGGAGGGGATTCCTCTAGGGTGGGGTGATGGAGGCTGCGGGTGCCTCTTTTGTAGAGGGGGCTGCCTGCAGGGTGGGGTGATGGGGGCAGGGGTGTCCCATGTGGAGGGGGCTGCCTGCAGGGTGGGGTGATGGCTGATGGGGGCTGGGAGTGTCCCATGTGGAGGGGGCTGCCTGCAGGGTGGGGTGATGGATGATGATGGTGGCTGGGGGTGTCCCATGTGGAGGAGGCTGCCTGCAGGGTGGGGTGATGGGGCTGGGGGTGTCCCATGTGGAGGGGGCTGCCTGCAGGGTGGGGTGATGGGGGCTGCGGTGTCCCGTGCGAAGGGGGCTGCCTGCCGGGTGGGGTGATGGGGGCTGGGCTGGGGCTGTCCCATGTAGAGGGGGCTACCTGCAGAGTGGGATGATGGGGGCTGGGGTTTCCCATGGGGAGGGGGCTGCGGCAGGGTGGGGTGATGGGGCTGGGCTGGTGGTGTCCCATGTGGAGGGGGCTGCCTGCCAGGTGAGGTGATGGGGGTTGGGGGGTGTCCCATGTGGAGGGGGATGCCTGTGAGGTGATGGGGGCTGGGCTGGTGGTGTCCCATGTGGAGGGGGGCTGGCTGCAGTGTGGGGTAACGGTTGTTGGGGGCTGGGGTTTTTCCATGTGGAGGGGACTGCCTGCAGGGTGGGGTGACGGGTGATGGGGGCTGGAGTGTCCCATGTGGAGGGGGCTGCCTGTGGGGTGGTGTCATGTGTGATGGGGGGCTCGGGTGTGGGTGTCCCGTCAGGAGGGGGCTGCTTGCCGCGGATTGTGAGGTCCAGGTGCACAATTTGGCTGGGGGTGCGGCCAGGGATCGCGCTGTGTTTTCATGCGATTATGCTGGGGTGTGGCCTGGGATCGCACTGTGTTCTCACACGATTTGCTGGTGTGCGGCCGCGGCTTGCAAGGTGTTTTCGCGCATTTATGCTGTGGTGCGGCTGGGGATCGCGCTGTGTTTTCACGTGATTTGTCTGGGATACGGCCAGGGATTGCAAGTTGTTTTCGCGCAATTACGCTGGGGTGCGGCCGGGGATCACGCAGTGTCTTCACACGATTTTGCTAGGGGGGCTGTATGCTGGCCCAGGGATGGCACGGAGGCTTGCGCCATTTTAGGCATTTCACTTGCTTTTTACTGCGCGGGGGTGTTGGGCACGTTACTGGCGTAGCTTGCTGTTCCTTGCGCCACAGCTACTGATGCCTCTGAAATCCATGAATACGCATGCAGCTTAATCATTTCTTTGTGCCACGGCTGGCGCGTGCTCGTTCTCGGTGCGCGGCGCTTGCGCCTTTTCTGTGCCAGATTCTATTAATCGGGCCCTATAGTGTTGAAGCCATACTGGGATTAATTAAGAGGGCAAGTACATCTCGAACAACAGGGCCTGATGGTTTAACCAATGCTATGCTGAAGCAGGACCCAGAGGTCTGAGCGTATTTTCTACACATTCTGTTTGAGCAAATTGAAAGAACTTGTGACATACCAGATTAATGGAGGAAAGCAACCATAGTGCCAATATTCCAAAAGGGCAATAGCGACGACCCCAAATACCATCAACCTATTATCCTTTTGGATCTGGTTGGAAAAAATGTTGGTTCGCTCTTATTGTCCAGGCTGTATGAGTGATCAGTAAGGGAAGGTCTTAACAGGGTTTGTACGAGGCCTAGGAACAAGTCCAAACATCACTCTGATAAACCTGTCAAAAGGCAGAACCCTGGAGGATAAGGCAAATACCTATTTAGCCTTTGCTGGTCTAGTACAGTCCTCTAACAGCGTTAATAGGTCCCGGTAGGGTGCTAAACTTGCCAAATGGAACTGTGCAGTAGACTTGTTGGACCAACTGAAGGCCCTCCAGGCACAAGTCTGAGGGTAAGACTGAACTCTGCTGATTTGATATCAGAAGAGATAAGTACATCCAAGGGACTTAAACAAGGCTGCCCCTTAGCTCCAGCATTTTGCAATCGCTTTCTGTCAGACTTGAGGGACAAACTAAACCAGGTGAAAAGCTTTCCCCCAAGATTTGGAGGAAGACCTATTAGTTGGCTACTGTATGCTCAAATTGTGATTGGGATACAGCGGCAGCTTAGACAATTAGAAGAGGATGTCCAAGAAAACGGGTTTACAATACACTCAAAGAAAACAAAGATCTTCATTTTGGAACAAGCTCAAAGACGGGCAAATTCGCAGTTTATCTTGCTCCTGAGTACGGTGCGGGGTACGACGGCCTCTCATCGCCAGTACTTTCAAAGCCTGGTATTTAAACGTGCACATTATAACGAAAATGTTCATCAAATGTTTTAGGGGTGGGTGAGAAAGGGCAGATGAGGGTTTGCAGGGGGTAGGGAATAGGTAAAAATAGGTGGGGGCGGGAGAGATTGGGGGTAATCACCCCCTAAAAAAAATGGAATTAACATTTTCGTTATAATGTACATGTTTAAATGCCAGGCCTTGAAATTACCGGCGATGAAATGACTTTGAACCCTGTGCAATTAGAGCAGCTAGCGTCTTTCATATACCTGTGTTAATATGAGCAAGGTAGAGGCAAATAGTGTGAAAATGTTGAGGAACAAAGCTAGAATGCTGCCAAATTAGGTAAGGGTCCTAGATAGGAAATTCTGCTGTTGTTCAATATTGCCAGTTGTCGATTTTTATGAACTAAAAGTTATAGCGGCACTAACTTATGGCTAAGAATCCTTGTTCCTTATACCACAAGGCTTGTGGTCGATTATTGAAGGTATATTTTGGTAGAGAGTCATGTGGCTGCCGAGGTCAACTCCGATACAGGTGATAGGGCAGAAACTGGGTTTGATTTCGTTAAAAGCAACGGTGCAATGGAAATCAATAGCCTTGTTTAGGAAATGTGTTTTAGAAGTATCTCCCCTGATTTTTGGCATACCAGAAAAAGAAATGGCAACAGGTCGAGACAACACACTGAAGACATGGGAAAGTTGCTATGGGGACTTGCTTGACAAAGTGTGTGCCTCAGAGAACGATTTAAGGGGAAAATACAAATGTGGTAAAACTGAAACTCGGGGGAAACTAGATTGGATGTTAACATTCGACGAGCCAAGCAAGTATACATTATTCTACCATCTGAAACATGAAACCAGGCCCTCCAGCTCGGTACTTAAAGGGGTAGTGCCATCAAAAATGTTGTTGGCTCAAAAGATGGGCCATCATCAAAAATATATACAAAAAATATTGTTTATGAAAGTTGCTATGTAAACTTTTGAGCAAACGAGGCTCAGTCACAAATTTAAAGCACTAGGAGGCTTCCATTTTGTGAAATGGATGAGCCTCCTGTGCTTGTGTTAATTTCTGCCCTTAAGGCACTAATGAAGCAAAAGCCAGCCAACTGTAATACACAAAAGCTACCAGCAGGTGATTTTGCTTCATTATTGCCAGAGAGCAGAGATTAACACAACCTGCTGCTGGTAAGTGCTTTAAATTTCTTATTTAAAAGCACTGGAAAATAAATGCTGCGGTTTTCTTTCTAACTTGGAAAGAAAACCGCAGCATTGATAACATTGTAACCCGGGTCGGGGGAGCCCAGGAGACTCAAAGCTGAAGCCACAGCAAACCTAAATACGATGTTGTTGTATTTAAATATGCTGCAGTTTTCTTTCTACGTTTCTCGGAGCCAGAGAAACATAGAAAGAAAACCGCAGCATATTTAAATACAACAACGTTGTATTTAGGTATGCTGTGGTTTCAGCTTTGAGTCTCCTGGGCTCCCCTGGGTCGAGGGAGCCAAAAAGACTCAAAGCAAAAGCCGCCACAGTCAGAAATACAATGTTGTTGTATTTGTGATTGCCGTGGTTTTCCAACCACGGAAATCAGAAATACAACAACAGTTTATTTATAATTGCTGTGCCTTTGCTTTTTGCCATTCATTTTACATTTTCTTTGCTTCCCTGGGATTGGCGAGCACCAAAAATGTAAAATGAAAGTGAAGACAGCCTCCTCAGCTCATGCACAGCTCTGCTCTGGCCGCAGGAAGCAAAAGCTCCCAGTAGGGGGCTTGTGCTGCTTATTTAGTGCCGCCAGGGCAGAGCTTAACATGAGCTGAGGAGGCTTCCTGAAATGGTAAAATGGATGCTCCCATGTAAACGCTTTGAGCCTCGTTTGCTCAAAAGTTTACACAGGAACTTTCATTAAAATTATGTTTAATGCATGTTTTGGATTATTGCCCATCTTTTGGGACAGTAATATTTTTGAGCGTACTATTCCTTTAAGTATTTGAGCAAGTTTCCTAATTGTTTCTACAGAACCCAGTTTATGAGGATTTGGTTCAATTTACTCCCAACCAAAGAAGTACTGTCACCTGGACTTTGAAAAGGTTTGTAATAAACCAAAATGCAATAAAAAAAGAATTCACATTTCTAGCAGTGCTGAGAAATGCATTTTAAGAAAGCCTTATGCATGCTTAAATCTTGAACATTATATTGTTGAAAAATTAGGCACATATAGTCTTAAAGTAACATTAGTAATAAACAAAATAGAAAGACGTCTCTTCACTGCCATGTCCAGAAGTAGTTTTACTACATGGTGCTAAGGTTACATGTCAACAAACACTAACTTGCGGAAAGGTTTGGAACTTTTAAAGTACGAATATTGATTTCAGGGGTTAGGTAGGCTGGTGGGGTATGGGTGAGTTAAGGTTGAAGGTAGAAGGGACAAGCTAAGGTCGAAGGCAGTAGGCATGACTAAGCATAGGCATGGGTGAGTGTAGGTAAGCATGCAACAGCTTAGGTGGGTGTGGGTAGGCAGGGGAGAGGTATAGTGTCTAGGTATAGGGGTACAGTAAGGTGGGCAAATGTTCATTGAGATAGAAATGTGGGTTATGAGCAGGATGTGTGTGTGGCGTAAGATTATGATGGTGGGTGGGGCTACAGAGGAATGAGGTAGGGAGAGTTGGGGTAAAGAGGGGTGATGTATGTTCAGAAGTTTAGAGTGTGGTGGGGAAGAGTGGGTGGTGTAAAAGTAGTAGAACGGAGGTGTGATCAAATTTCATGGAATGCGCAGCTTGGCATAAAGCAAAGGCTGTAGTGAGATGGCAAAAGCTAGCACACATGATGCATTGTACTAGTGGTAGTTAGCTTGTGTCAGGGGCTTGAGAGGTGATTAATAAGGCCCTAGTAGTGTTGAGGGTGCCACCAGATTCATTTATATTAAACTCTTCCTGTATCAGGGGAGAGAACTGGTTTTGCCAATGTCAGCGACAAGTGTTGGGTGTGTATAGATGAATACGTGGGAAAAAGGTGAGGTAAAGGAAGGAAGGAAAGAGGACATGCAGTGAACTTGGAATTCAATTGTCTTAAGTGTTTTGAGCCATAAGGTAGTTCTAAGGTAGCCGATCTATAAGGGGAAGGATTGCATTGTCCTGGGAAGGTGGGATTGCTTTAAGGTTGGGGAGTTTATTTGACATTTAAGTAGCAAAGCACCTTAGCAGGGAAAACTAGTTGTAGAGCCCACCCTTTGGGGTAAGGCACAGTATAATATAAGACATATGCACAGTGCCTGCTGATGTGGCTCAGAAGTGGAGGTGAACTTTTAGCAATGTCTACTAGGTGTCATTGTGGAATGTGTGACTTGGCTCAAATTGACTATCCTACTTTCACATTTCAGGTGAAAGTTTATTTTTTTCCCCTCCAAGCCCTTTTATACCCATCATAACTTTTTGGGTGTTTTGTCTACATGGCCCAATACTCCAACCACAAAGCTGTCAGCACTATACTGCACTGATTATCCCTAATACGAGTGAAACCTGGTATGTCGTCGCCTTGACAGCTGTAAAAAATGTCTGTCTTGGGTTGATAGCACTGCCCTCTAAGACAAAGACAATTTTCCTGGGCTTGCATTTGGTCTTTTTTGCATACTGTGACGAATCCCAGTGTTTTGTCACTGCTCCCACAGGAGAAGCCCCTTCCCATGAGGCCAGTGAGCTCAGGCTGCTACCTGATAAACCCCTTGAGGTGGTACTTGGCTGGTGGATGTCATCGGGAGGGAAGTGATGATGGCCTTGGGAGGACGTGGTATTCACCCCCTCCATTTCAGTGCCCTCTCTCCTATCACCCCATGCAGTCCCCTGTGGTGCCCCACACCTCTATGTACCTCTCTAGAGAAGAGGACTTCAATTAAACCAATCCTACTGGGACGAGGAAGAGTGTGTTTTACCTAGGTAGAGGGCATACAATCACTGCCACGAAGATCATGAACCAGAGAGGCAAAAGCCCACCGCGGATCCAACCTACATGGTACAGTATACTAGAGGCGGCCCCTTTGCTAAACACCAAAGAAGGACTATGTACCTCTTCAAAGAGGAGCAATACACTGGTTCTGTGGCAAAAGGCCTGTGGAGACGAGGACAAGACTCTCTCGAGGGGGCATGAGTGTCTCTGCTAGGTCCATGTAGAAGGGCCTTGGCCGGTGACGTGGAAAGAGGAAACCCATCCGGCAAAGCTGAAGTAAGAAGGAGCTGCACAGTTGAGGACGCAAGAGAGAGCCTACTGCTGCAGAGTCGCAGATAGCAGGACGCAGAGTGCGGAAGCAACAGCAAAGCCCTGTTCTACTCCCAGGACAGACCAGAGACCGCGACAACATTTCCCAAAGGTAGGGAAAGGGTCGGGCCAGCTGGTAGGACATAGAGGGGGCTGAACAACGTAAAGAGACACGCACCAATATCCCAGGAGACAGAAAGGGATAATGAAATTACTATAAAGGTAAGCACAAACATTAAGGAATATTCTATGTGGAACAGTACCGCGCAGGAGAGTGCACCAGGTTTGTTCAATTAGCCATTGAGTGAAGTAGGGACAAAGGTCCCGCAGAAGCAACACACAATGGTCTGGGACCCACATGAAGTCGGGCGAGGCCCACAAATGCCTGAAGAATCACACAGTCATGGAGCTGAGGCCCAACACAAGTCAGGGAGATCCTGAGACAATCTAAAGGGGTCTGGGACCCACACAAAAGAAAAACCATCTACAGAACAAGTCAAGGAGATCCCAAGACAACCCAGAGGCTTCTGGAACCGATGTAAAAGAGAACAAGTAGTACAATAAGCTAAAACAAGGGGTTGAGGACCCAGTACTAAAAGAAGAGACATTTTCTGTGATTCTAACATCTACAGTCAAGCAGAGGTGTTGCTAGGGGATCTGGGGGGGGGGGATATAGCCCCAGGTATTTTGGTTGTAGCGCCAGATAGAAGCTCAGGAGCTACAACCAAAAGGCTAGCTAGCCCTGAGTCCCAACAAACCTGACAGCGTAGCCCCAGATCTTTTCCAGACCTAGTAACATCCCTGCAGTCAAGTCTGGCAGGCTGGGGAACCAAACTTAAGGTGACAGTTTTGAACTAGAAGAAATAACAGGGGATGAGACTCCCACCTGATACTTTGGAACTGTGTTTTTGGAAAAATACAGTCAAGTCTGGCAGGATAGTGAACCAGACTTGAGGCTACATGTGTAAGTGCCATGCCCACTAGTCATGGGGCCAGTCCTTCCTCATCCCCAGGGTCCCATTGGACCCAGTCCTGGTGCCTCTGGCACCAGGCTAATTTTAAAGTGTGCTCTGCAAACTCTAGACCAAGGGCGTGGCCATGGAACAGAACTGGAAGGCACGTGCTACAGTTCCAAAGAAGGGCAAGGTGGAGTTTGTAGGTGGAGCTAAAGGGAGGAGCCTGAACCAGCCTATATAAGGCCAGCCCATCCATGTGTGCTCGCTTTGCGTTATTCTGCTTCCAAGCAGCGTAACGCTCTCCGCTGTGTGCTTACCTGCGCATCACTGGATTTCAACAGTTTCATCCTGAAAATACTCCTGAGAATGCTTCCTACTTGCAGTCTACCGCTACACCGCTGCAAGCGTCTTCACTCCAACTACTCCATCGCTGTGGACGCTTCTTATCTGCTGGCAGCCACTACATCCCTGGATGCGTGTCTTACCCGCAGTCAGCCGCTACACCTCCGGGCGTGCATCCTACCTGCTACCAGCCACCACATCGCTGAGCGCGCATCTTACCAGTTGCCAGCCGCTACATCGCTGAGCGCACATCTTACCTGTTGCTAGCCGCTACATCGCTGAGCGCGCATCTTGCCTGCAACTCGTCGCGGCCTGTGCCGGACTCTTCTTCTTACCTGCATTCCATTATGGTCAGAGCCGAAGTCTTCTTTCTCACCGGCATTCCATCACGGTCGAAGTCAGAGTCATCCTCCTGCAACCGCGAATCTTCATCGGGAATCCGGATGCCATTCTTCATCGTTGGCCTGCACCTATGAGAAAATAAGGACACAACAGGTTAGAACTCATATCCATATCAATCACACGGCCGCATAATACAAGAGACTAGAGTTTCCTTATAAAGACCAACTTACCTGTCACTGTAGAAACTCCATCAGCCTCTAAGGTCTTCCGGACTCTCTTCGATTCAGATATATTCCTCTGTACCTATGGAAAAGGAATGAAACATTACCAGAATTACTATTAGACGGAATACAGACAGTCTAATCGAACTATAATCATAACAAAGACTTACCTTATACGTGGATTGGTCGCAGCTGATCTGGATCAACACTCCCACGGGCCAGTGAAGTAACTTGGTCCGTTCTACGCACCCCTGCTAGGAAAAGCAGGACAGATAGCTCAACATCACAAAATTACAGGGGCAGCACCCATCTCCCGAGTCACAGGTCCAGCCATTATCTGAAGTGATGGGGCCCCTAGGGGACCCTCGCATATGGAAACAAGGCACAATCACCACACACAAACTGATACGCCAGACAAGAGGTTCAGTTTCCAAAATGTAGGGTTTATTGCAAAGCATATAGTCTCAGTCGGACGACTGGGCCTCATGTCCTGCAACGTGTGTCACCCAGACCTTGAGGGACGCAAGAGAGCGAGCATTTTACATCAGTTACATATATACAAAATGATCATTTTATTATCAGTAGTGACACCTTCAAAACCGCCCATAATGTATCTTTCTTTGCAATGGTTTGATGACTGACAATTATGACGAATATGACACCCGTTAGACATTCATTCAGCAACAGTTTGCAATTTCCAAAGATGCAGACACCATTCTTTGTTTTAGGGAACATAATGCTCTTGTTCTTACAAGCAAGCTGTGTGCAGGGCAGAGGCACACTCCAGGCCTCGCTATCTTCAAGTTTCTATTTGTGGGCTAGAGGTCAGCTCGATCTACAGGGGCTCAATGAAGGGGGGCCGCAGAAGAGAGCATAATTCAGCCTTTAACTGTTAATTTCTACAGTGTCTGCGCTCCAGGGAGACTAGCTGGCAGCTGCATAGTGATTAAATGCCTTGTTGCTTACTTCCAAGGACTTGTGAGGGAGGAGACCGGGGCATTGCTGTCTGGGCTAGTTTTTCAACATGCAACTCGTGGCCTTGCTCTGTGCATGAGCAAAATGAAATAGAATTCACTTAAAGCAAAGCAGTTTGAACAGAAACAAGAAAAGCAAAAATTACCAAAATGGCGAATTCTATCCCATCAAAATGAACGCTCTATGGTTATCCTGATGATTCTATACTGGCGATTCTAGATATATGATGCGGTTGGTTTCAGGCCAACATAATATACCGTTTATGCTACGGAAGGGCATTTTTTCTAGACTCACAGAAGGGGAAGGTGATTTCGAGGAGCCAAGCCAAGGGAGGGCTCCAATCATGCCCCAACGCCCCCGCGGAAACCAGGTGAGCGTAACAGTAAGTTGGAGAGAGCAGGTGAAGGGACTCCCTCTGATATTTGAGAACTGTGTATGTGTTTTGTAAATCTACAGTCAAGTCTGGCAGGATAGTGAACCAGTATTGTTACTACATTTTCAAGTTGGAGAGAACAGGGGAAGACCCCACCCCCTCGCCCTCACCACGATACTTGGGAACTGTGTTTTATGTTTTGGAAATCTACAGTCAAGTCAGGCAGGATAGTGAACCAGACTTGATACTACATTTGTAAGCTGGAGAGAGCAGGGGAAGGGCCTCCCCTCTGATATGTGAGAACTGTATTTTGTATAGGTTTGAAAGAGCAGTTAAGATCAAGAACATTTAAGTTAAAGAACCACTCCTTGTGTTTTATCTTCATGAACAAAACTATCAAATCCACATCCAGAGTGAGAGAAGCCTCCCTCTGGATCAAGACACACAAGGTTTCCTTAGTCTACAGTGTAAGGGACGAAAATAGGTTTGGACACAAGATGGTGGACACTTTATTTTACTGGGCATCCTGACAAAGTCCTTAATATTTTTTTTGAGGTAGGGCGGCTGCTCATAGGGATAGGGCAAAATGGGATTTTCCTTTTATTTGCTTTTACAAATAAAAGTATTTGCCAATAAACATGCCACCACTGGGTCAGACTGTTACTTCTGTACCCTTACATAGGGTGTCAGGAGTGGATGCTGATCCACTTGATAAATTGTGGTGGACCCTGAAAAAGTGTTCGTCCCCACACCTGAATGTTAATCATGGTTAAGGAGTTACAAGGGGGAGAGATTCAGTTCAGTCTCCCCGGTGGAACCCATCTATATGCTTAAACAGTTACTCCTTGCCAAACTAAAAATCCCAATACCCCAACAGAAGCTCCTTTTTAGGGTGCCTAGGGATAAAACCAAGTTTGAAAAAAAACACAGGTCATTTCTAGTGAACCCATACAAACCCCTACCTTGTCGGAGAGTTCATGGCAAGGGTATAAAGCAAATTCAATAGGAGACAAAGAGACCCCTTAGATAGAGTTCCCCTATAAACCAAGGGATTTACTTGTAAATTTGAAGATGACATTTTTCTTTTTGGGACACCCAAGTTTTCTCCTTCAAATGTACTGCCCATGAAGGTCATTCCAAGCCATGATTACCTTTAGAGGATCTGCTGGAACTTCTCGTAACCCACCAGGTGGAAGCAGAGGCAGGGTTCCAAGAGGGTATTGCCAGCGTAGTAGCAGCCTAAAAAACACCCATCCACCTTCCTGGGGTCCTTCAACCCTATAGGCAAGGGGATGATTTAGGAAGCTTCTTCTTGAACTTTGAATGCCTGGGCCAACAGTTTCATGGGGGTGGGTAGAGAGATCTAAAAACCTTTATTTGGCACCTCTGCGAAAAAGGGACCTACAGCCATCATATCAGACCCTCAACCCATTAGGACTTACTTCATTCAATGAAATTGAACAGGGCCTGTTACTCAGGCTATGACAGACTGACAATATTTACAGGAATACATTTTGGGAAATTAGATTGAACCCAGGTGATATCTTCGATGAATCCAGTGGAGTCATCATGGATTCTCCGGTGGTAACCTCCCATGTGGCCTGGGGAAGGCAGCTGCACCTGATCCTGACCCTGGGGGCGGTTTCATGAGGGAGGATCACATGGGAGGAGACAGCTACCGGCGAGAGGTCATGTCTTCACTGGACGAGATGCGCCTTTCCCATGAGGAAGACCCCCTTACACCCAAGACTCTTTCACGTGAGGAAGACTCTCTGATGCTCCAGACCCCTACGGCATACTGTCAGAAATGTGTTCCTACTGGAGGGAGAAGTGAACCCTCTTCTTGTTTTTATGGCCAAACACACAACCATGACACTAACTCCCACATAACACCTTTTTCTTCTAAAGTTCCTTATTATAAAACCAGTAAACAGAACTATTCCAATACTATGTGTTTAACAAACATCTAGGAACTTCAACTCCCAAAATTCTCCAAGTACTGAGACGAGGAAGATGCAGGAGTTTGAACCATGTACGAAGAACTTGTACCACACTGAGAAGTCTAGGAGTTTTTCCAAAGCACCTGTGCGCTGGACATTTAAATCTAACAAGCGCACTGTTCAGAGTAGCAGGGAAGGAGAAGACGTTGGCTCCTGTTCAAGAGCTCATGAACAGTATGTAACAGTGTGGCAGAGCAGAAGAGACCACCATGGGAGGGACTCCGAAGCAGAGACTGCAGTGCTGAGGAGACACTGGGAGCCGCGAGCAAGGTCCTGGGTGCTCAGTGAGTTGAGAAGCTGGCGTTCTCCCTTTTGGATTCCAAAGGGAAGCAGACGTGCAATTGCGGAGCCGTGCTGGAAGCCGGAAGAATGTCTATAGCTTGGAAAGCGGGTGACAGCAGCATGCTACAGAAGCGCGAGCCCGACCGGAGGTGCTGGAGAAGGCAAGTGAGTCTACCCGAAGCTAGTGGAGACGCCGCGTGCGTTCCAGCTACTGTGTCCACATCAATTTGAACATTGTAACTGTGTGACCACGACAAAAGTCTTACTTGAATACCACAAGGCAGAAAGGCAAACCCAATGAACTGTGAATATCTGAAATGTAAATGTGGGTTCAAACTTTAAGAAACCTTACCACTAATATATCTATATATCTCAACCTGAGGGCCATATCTACAATATTGATGAAACAGAGTAGCACAGGAAAAGTCTGGGTAAACCAAAGACACCAGACAAATGAAATGTATATGAGAAATCCTGGCAAGCAAGACAGAAAGCAATTGATATGAATATACATATAAAAGTCCTTGCAGGGGATAATACAAGGCAAGTGAAACTCATAAGTGAAAACCTGGCAGGCGAGTACACCAGGCAGTTGGCATTTCAGAAAGAGTCCTGGCAGGAGAGTACACCAGGCAGTTGGCATTGCATAAAGGAAACTGACAGGAGAGTAAACTTGGTAATTTGCAAGCCCCAAGAAATATTTTAAAGGACAAATTGGTGTTTATTTATTGAACACTGGAAAGTTTGATGTTAAAGAAAGACATTGCTATTCAGACCCAGAGAAAGTTGCATCAAAGAAAGACTGTTAAAGACTTGGCTGCATAAACAAGAGTCTTGTGAGTCCAAACAAGATACCAAGGAACTGTGCATACAAGTGACTATTCTTCTTGCAATTGAGAATCCAGGGGAATGGATCCCCCTGCGCCCCCTGGAACCAAAGGCTCTCCCGCCTTGGAGAACATTTTTGTTGGAATTTTACTTATTTTAGTTGCGAACACTTTTTGGCAAATTGACGATATTTTTCCTTCCACATTGTCATTTGTTTATAATGTGAGGATCAGGATAGGACACAAGGACAGGACCATTTTTCAGTTATTGACATCCTGACACAGGCAGATCCTTAGTTTTTGGTTTATAGGCAGGGAAACTCCTCTCTAGCGTAGGGACAGAGGGGTATTTTCTGAACCTTTTTTCTTTTAATACATATATTTTTTGTGAAAACATGGCAACTTTGTGTCCGGCTCACATTTCTGACCCCTCACATATGGTGGCAGGAGTGGGGTCAGATTCAGTTGACACAAACTGGGGGACTCTTAGGTTCAAGAAACTCAGTAACCGAGCTTCCAACCAAACAGTGGCCACAGAACACTCTATCGCATTTGACCTTTGCAGTAGCAGGGGGAACTGATTCAATCTGGGGAAAAGAGTTACAGTACCTGCTGAAATAGTCCCCCCCCCTTCCTGGAACCTACATTAGATTTTCCACTAAATCGGGTGTAGCCTGGCGGTATGGTCTAGAGGTCTTAGCTGGTGTCATAGACCCAGACTAAAGAGGAGACATTAAGGTTTTGATGCAAAATAATGCAAGGGAAGAATATTGGTTGAAAGCTGAGGAAAGAATAGCCCAAGGAATTCTGGAAAAAGCTCTGTTTCCTAAACCCCAATAAATGAAGTCCTCTGATAAAACTGAAAGAAAAAGCAAGGGTTTTGGTGAAGCAGATGGAGAACTTCACATTACACCAGAGGCAGCTCTACCACAAGTGAGTGAAGAAGAAGAGCCTGAATTCATCCCCGATTTAGCCTTTGCCCAAACAAACAATCCTTTGCTTGCTAAAGCTCTTCTTCAGGTCTTACCCGAAGAGGAGGGGCGGAAGAAAGGTGGACAATTCTTTTCCTAAAGAGTGGGTGTTGTATAGAGGAGATATTGGACTACATAGCATCCCTAGGTCACATATTATAGTACCAAACAGCCACAAGAAAATTTTACTAGTGATTGCCCATTCTCACCTGACAGGCAGACATCTAGGGACAACCAAAACCCAAGCCCAGCTCCTGAAATTATTTTATTGGCCCGGGAGGTATGCAGATGTGAAGAACATAGTGTTCACTTGCTCCCTATGCCAGAAAACCAGTATCCAAATACCCGCTCCAGCCCATTACAACCTATGCCAATTATTGACATACCAAGTTGGGAAAGCGGATACATTCTGGTGATATTAGACTATGTAACCGATTACCGTGAAGCTTTTCCTTTACAGAATAGCACGACACAACAAATTCTCAAGCATTTAATTCCATTAGTTTCAAGATTTAGTTTCCAAAGGAGATCTTCACAGACCAAGGATCTACCGTCATGAGTAAACTTGTGTCTGGAGCAAAGGAAATTCTCCAAACCAAAATTTAGTGTACTTCTATATATGACCCTCAAACAGACAGTTTGGTGGAACGGTTCAACAAAACCTTAAAACACATTTTAACTAAATTAGTTGAAACTGACGGAACAAATTGGGATGTTATTTTATTTATTTTTGTATTGTGCATTTGTAAGGTACTTATACAGCAAGTAAATTGTGTTTCAAAGCGCCCACAGGGCAACAGGGGGGACCATGGAAATGAAAATCAAACATAACAATAAAGGAGAGAGGCGGACCTACTAGGCCCTTTGTGCATTCAGAACGTGCAAGTGCAGAGAGAGAGAGAAGGGATGAGGGGTAGTGGGGTAAGTGCAAGGTGTACCAGTTGAGAAATGCTAGAGAGTGAGCAGCTGTAAGTGCCTAGGTGAGTGGTCAGCTGCCTATAAATAAATAAGTGCAAGTCTTTGGTGGTATAAGCCAGTGGGTGCCAAGGTAAGTGCTGGGAGAGGGCAGAGGAGGAAGGCGATTGGCAGGCCATGGTGCAAGAGGACACATAAGGGATCTGGTCAACGATCTCAGCAACTGTGGGGTTTTTAGCAGAGTAGAGATGAAGGGAAGGGGGTGGTGAAGAGGAGTTTTGAAGAGCTTCTGGAATTTGAGGAGATGCAGCTCAAGATGAAGAGGACGGGGAGGCTGTTCCATAGGCGGGAGCCTGCCGAGGAAAGAGATCGGCCACCGGCTTGCTGTTTAGTGAAGCGCTTGACACACAGAGAGTTGGTAATGGAGGAACGTAGATGTCTGGACGGAGAGTGTTTAGTGAGAGCAAGTTGTAGATAGCGTGGTCCTTGGCCCCAGGCAGCCTTATGGATGATTCGGAGGGATTTGAATGTGATCCTTGCTGCAACCGGGAGCCAGTGGAGAGTTTTTAGGGCTGGAGAGATGCAGTCGCTGGGCTTGAGGCCAAGGATAAGTCTTGCAGCCCTATTCTGGATTAGCTGGAGGGGTTGTACAGATGAAGCCGGTATATAAAGGAAGAGGCTATTGCAGTAGTCAAGCTTAGAGAGAACCATAGCTTTAGAGACATTGAGCTTCTGGTGGAACGTGAGGAAAGGAAGAATTCCTTTGAGGAGGTAGAGATGAAAGTGGACTTTCTTGGCAAGGTCCAGAATGTGAGGAAGGAAGGAAAGAGAGGAGTCGAAGATGACTCCCAGGTTTCTGGCTTAAGATGAAAGAGAAGGGGGAGAGCCCATAGAGGATGGCCAGAGTGAGGAGGACGAAAGAGGGAGCGTGAGTCCCAATAGGAAGGATCTCAGTCTTGCTGGCATTGCACAGAGATCATTGGAGGTGCACCAGGACTGGATGGCAGATAGGCAGTCAGGAATGATGGAAGAAGTAAGGAGAGGGTCAGAGGGAAATTTGAAAAAGAGTTATGTCGTCTGTGTAACACTGGAAGTTAGAGGAGAAGGTGGAGATGAGGTGTGCAAATGGGGGGAAATAGGTGTAAAAGAGCCAGGGAGAGAGGTTGGAGCCCTGGGGGACACAACAGGTGGAGATAGAGGCAGGGGAGGAGAAAGAGCTTAGAATAACCTGGGACGGACGATCCCTGAGGAAAGAGGTCAGCCAATCCAGTGTTATGACATGCTGTTCCCTTTTTACCATTAGGAAAACACCACACTCCACAAAAAAGGGTTCTCTCCTTTTGAACGTTTATATGGGAGGGAACCTTGAGATGCTCTCTATATATCACGTGAAACCTCTGAGGAATGAGAGGAAGCTGCCTTGCCACTATCCCAAACTGCCCAGAGACTGAAAGAACAAATTTCAACAGTCTGGTCCATAGTACAATCTAATATGACTAAAACTCAGGAACATCAAAAGGAATATTATGATAGAAAAGCTGTATTAAGATGCCTTTCTGTCAGACAAAAGGTCCTAGTTCTGCCTTTATATGAAAATAAAATGCTTTCTAAGTGGCATGGTCCCTATGAAATAACAGCATAGACGGTGCCTTATAATTATTGAGTGTTGCAACCAGACAGAAAGATCAAGACTCACATTTACCATATGAACCTTCTTAAAGAGTGGAGGGAGAATACCATTGAAGGCACTATTGTGGTATTAACAAGTTTACTGCCTGATGAAAACAATACAAATACAATGATTCCTTCTGATTTAGCTCAAAATCAAAAGGAAGATCTAATGGACCGTTTAGAGCAGTACCCTAATGTTTTCAAGAATGAATCGGGGTGAGTAAAAGGAATATACCATTATAATCGTACATCCCCAGTAACCGTGGTCCATTTAAAACCATATCAGATACCTAAAGCCATAAAAGGCATTATTGAGGAAGAAACAGAAAATATGTTAAGGGCTGATATTTTTCAAGCCCTCACAGAGTCCCTGGTCTTCCCAAATTGTGTTAGGTCACCAAGCCTGATCAATCGTGGAGGTTATTGATTGATTTTAGGAAGGTAAACGTGACCTACCAATTTGACAGTTAACCCATGCCCAGAACTGATGATCTTATTGATTGGGGTCCGCCGTTTACCTCTCCACGATTGATCTGATAAAGGGGTACTGGCAGGACCCTATTAATCCAGCAGACGGGGAAAAGACACCATTTTCTACTCCCACTGGGCTTTTTCAGTTTAAGGTGCTACATTTTGGGCTGCATGGCACGGCAGCTACTTTTCAGAGACTCATTTTGTATTTACTTGTTATTTATATAGTACCTTTCGCCAAGGCGCTGTACTAAACCAATTTACAGTACAATTGAAATGCAAAGGATGATAAAATAAAAAATAACGTATAATGAGACTAAAATACTATTAAGATTGAAGTAAGAAAGTTGTCAGAGCAGCACGGAACATAAAATAGGTGTGAACAGACCACAGAGAGAGAGAGAAAGAGAAAGCAAGGGAGAGCATTCCAGTAGAGAGGAGCCAACAAAGAAAAAGAACAGAAGCAAGAAGAAGCACATGCAGGGCGAGGCACAGTTTAAAAAAAAGTGGGTTTGAGAGCAAAGAGTACGAGAAGGAACATAAAAGGAAACAAGAGGCAAGATAAATGAGCGCCTTGAGGCCCATGGGCGATGGGGCGCTATATAAAAATAAAAATAGATAGATAGATAAATAAGGGCAAGTCCATAAAGGGATTTCAATACTATATAGAGAAATTTGAATTCCAGGAGAGTGGAAGGGTAGCCATTGGAAATATGCCAAAGAGGCAGAGATGGAGTCACAAATAGATAAGGAATACAGAAGACAGATATAGCAATTCAAAACAGACTTAAGAAGAGCTAGACGAGAGACGGGGAGACCAAAGAGGAGTTCAGAACAATAGAATAATCAAGAAAAGATTAAAGAAGAGATTAGGAGCTTAGTGGCACTGAAGGTTAGAAGAGGTCTAACTTTCAAATATTGAAAAGATGGAACCGACAGGAACGGGATGTAATCGAGATGTGATGAGCGAAAGAAAGTTTAGTGTCAAGATGGAGGCCATGATTGTGGGCAGTAAGAGAAAAAGGCAGATGATAAGGGGAAAATAGGACAAAGGGAAGAGAAACAGGCAGAGGAATAGTATTTGTAGGAAAAAAGAGAACTTCAGTCTTAGAAGGGTTGAGGACAAGAAAGTGGTCCGACATCCAGATTTCGATAGCAGAGAGACAGAGAAATTCATGTGTATAGTAGGTGTAAAAGAAGAAAAAGATAGAAATAGTTGGGTGTCATCAGCATAAACATGAGACAACCCAAAAGAAGAGATAATATTAGCCAAGGGAGAGGTATAAAGAGAGAAGAGAAATGAATGGGCAAGAAAAGACCCCTGTGGAACACTGTGCGAAAGAGGAAGGGGATCAGAGCAAACACTGTCCCAAGATACTGAGTAAGTGCGATTAGATAAATAATATTGAAACCATGTGATTACAGAACCAGAAAAGAGGAAAGGGATTGAAGAAGTAATGTGTGATCCACTGTATCAAAAGCATCAGTGAAGTTGAAGAGTATAAGAATAGAAGAATGTTTAGCATAGCGGGCAGAAAGAAGAGAGTCAGAGACATGAAGAAGAGCAGTTTCAGAGGAGTGAAGGTGTTGAAAACCAGACTGGAAACAAGGTAAAATCGAATTAAGAGTGACAAAAGAAGAAACTTGGGAGTAAACACGATGTTCCAACAATTTAGAAAGGTAAGGAAGCAGAGAACTAGGATGAAAATTGGAAGGAATGGCAGGATCCAAGGAGGGAAAGTAGAAGTGGAAAGAGAGAGATTTAGAAGATTGGTAATATAAGAATTGAGAGAGGGATAGATTTTTAGAAAGAAGAGTAGAAGGAACAGGATCTTTGAAAGAAGCAGTAGGATGAGCCTGGGAGATAAGTAAAGGGGTATCATAGTTAGAGATAGATGAAAAAGAAGAAAGAACAACAGTAGAAGGAGATAAGGAAACAGGGCTGGGAGAAGGCAGAAAAATAGAAATGGCAGAACAAAGAGAATTCACTTTAGAAGGGAAGAAATTATCAAAGTCAGATGCAGTAAGTGTGCAGAGAAAGGAATGATCAAGCAGAGGGGGAGTCAATTGACATGAAAGGGATTGGAAAAGACAGTGGGGTGAGATGATTGAGAGTGCAAGAGATCAGAGTAATAGAGACGTTTAGAAGAAAGAAGTGCATCATCACATAGAGTATGATAAGCACAGAAGAACATACCATTGGGCATAGATCGAGATCTATGTCTCACAACCACAAGAAGGTGGTCTCTATGGCAACACTGGCATCTAGGCAAGCAGACTTTACCTTCCATGCTAGGTGCACCACGCACGAGAGTGCTATTATACTTTTTATTTAAGTGGTCTAGTTTATCACCAAGATGGCTGCCGGAATTTTGGATGCATTTAGGTGGCTGTATCAACCCTTTCGCTACTAGAGCCCACGGGTAACACGCTAACGCAATTGTGCCCTCTCCGCTTTCTACTAGCATTCTGCATTCTGAATTCTGTTTCCTCTACTTTGCTTCTGTTTTGAGTGGCCACCTTTTTCGCTTTCTGCGGCTCGCTGCACTGTTGTTTCACCATCCATCCTGCTCGTGCTGTCCCTCCTCAGCATTTCCCTCATTTCTCTGCACGGCTCTTCGCCCCAGCTTGTGATTGCCTACCTTTGTACCATAGCTCCCTGGATCGGCATAGTAGAATTCTTGTCTCCTGTGACACTGCGGCTCTCCGCACTGTTATTCCAGTGAATGTCTGCAGCTTGCCTCATCTCTGAAATGCAGGCATTTCGTATCTTCCCGCTGCCTGCTTCCACACCAGTTCGCCTTCCCCTTGCTGAAGGCTTTCATTGATTCCTCTGCTTCCATACTGGTAATTCTTCCCAGGCACACTTATACAGCTTCTTCCAAGGTTCTATAGCCTACTTCTGCTCCAGGACTGGCTCTATACATAATTTCTTCTGTTACTCTATGAATAGTTTGTTGTGCATTTGGATACTGCCAGCCATCCCTGCTTCTGCAAGTTCTTCCAAATGGATGTTATGTGTACTTAAGACATCTACTGCGGCAGAGGGATTGAATACTTGCGAGGGTTTTTGTGCCTCAGTGCTTATCACAGGGACACTTCCTGTCCAGTCACTGCAATGACTTACCTTTTGTTATTACAGGAGGTTGCTGTGGCGGATAGGCACTACCACTACAAGGACCGACTTTGAGACGAGGTTAAGATCAAACTTAAGAAGGAGAGGAGCAAGACGTCTCGAAAGGACAGCGGATCATCCACCTCGGGTGAGGATTCTGAGACTATGCCAGCATTGGTCCAAGCAAAGGATAGCCCTTCGCATAGAGTGAAGATAAGGAGTAAGCCAAGGCTGTGAAGTTTTATGAGAAGGAAGACATTTAGAGAGAGGATATATCTTATCAAGAGAGGTAGAAAGGGAAGTGGAGAACGCTGATGCAGCATCATCCTCTGAGAGGACTACAAAAGTAGAATTGGATAAAAGGAAGATACAAAGAGAGGGGTATTGAAAGTACAAAGATTGTGACGGAAAAGAGAAGGGGTAGGAACAGAAGGGGGTAAGCAACTGTCACAGGTGGGTAAATAGAAGAGCAAATGGTGATCAGAGGAGTAAACAGGTTAAATAGAAACCTCCAACGTAGACATAGAAGAAATAAAAATAAGATCCAAAGATGTTTTTTTTTTTTTTATTGTTTATGGTTTAAACAAACCTTTACAAAATCAAAAACAGATTACATATAAAAATAATAACATAGAAGGTTTCAAGAATTATAAATCAAGATGTGAGAAGGGGAGTAGGAATGGGAGAGAGACAATAAGAGTCAATAATAGCAAGAAATGGAGAGGGGGCATGAATATAAGAGAGATTTAAATTAAAGTTGCCCAATAGTAAGAAAGAATTAGAGCAAGGCAGGATGACACTAAGTAAAGCATCAATGTCATCGCAGAAAGTAGAAAGAGAACCAGATCCTCTGGCCCATGCTACCTTCTGTGGAGCCTACATCGAAGATATCATCATCCACAGTAGGTCATGGAGGGAGCATGTTTATCATCTGTATTTAGTCACTAGGTCACTAAGAAAGGCTGGACTTACAGCCAACCCAAAGAAATACCACCTAGCTAGATTTCATCCCAGAAACTGATGCTTTGCATACTGGTCTGGGAGCAGTTCTTTCACAAGATCATGATGGTATAGAGCATCCCATCCTCTATATAAGTAGAAATTACGTAACTCTGGAGCTAGAAGCTTTGGCAATCAAGAGGGTCATAACCTCAAATACTATCTGACAGGCAGAAAATTCAGATTAGTCACCGACCATGCCCCCTAACATGGATGAGCCTTCACAAAGACACTAATGCAAGAGTCATGCAGTGGTTCTTAGATTTACAGCCCTATTTCTTTCAGTTGAACACAAGAAAGGAAGGATAGAGGGGAATGTGGGCTTCCTTTCCCGTTTTCCAATAGGTGATGCAAGAACCAGCAACATTATGGGAAGGGTATGTGATGAATCTAGTGGAGTCATCAAAACTTCCCCAGCGGTGACCTCCACCCATGTGGCCAGGGGACAGCAGCTGATACCTGATCCTGACCCTGGGGGCAGTTCCATGAGGGAGGATAACATGGGAGGAGACAGCTACCGGGGAGATGCCATGACTTCACTGGACGAGACGCAGAATCTTCCCCTGTCCCATGAGGAAGACAGCCTTATACCTGAGACCCTTTTCCGTGAGGAAGACCCTCTGATGCCCCAGCCCCTTATGGCATACTGTCAGATACGTGTTCCTATGTTATCCTACTTGTGGGAGAAGTGAACCCTCTTGTCTTGTTTTTATGGCCAAACACACAACCATGACACTAACTCACACTGCTCCAACATAACATTGTTCTTCTAAAATGTCTTATTATAAAACCAGTAAACAGAATTATTTCAATACCATATGTTTAACAACAACTAGGAACTTCAACTCCCAGATTTCTCCAAGTACTGGGATGAGGAAGATGCAGGAGTTTGAATCCTGTACTGAGAACTTGAACCACACAGAGCAATCTAGTTGTTTTCCTAATGCACCTGTGCGCAGGACATTTAAACCTAACAAGACCACTGTTCAGAGAGGCGGGAAAGGAGAGGAGCTCATGAACAGTACGTACCGGCGTGGTCGAGCAGAAGAGTCCACCATGGGACAGAAGCAGATACTGCAGTGCTGTGGAGCCGCTGAGAGCCACGAGAAATGTGCTCGGTGAGTCGAGAAGCTGGCGTTCTCCTTTTCGGATCCCAAAGGGAAGCAGACGTACAATCGTGGAGCCGCAAGATTGGAAATCGGGTGACAGCAGCATACTGCAGAAGCTAATGAATCTACCCGAAGCTAGTGGCGACCCCAGTGTAACTTTGTGAATACGACGAACAAAATTACTTGAATACCAGAAGGAAGAAAGGCAAACCCCAAAGAACTGTGAATATCTGAAATATAAATGTGGGGCCTAACTTAAAGAAGACTTACCACCAGTATATATATCAATCCAAGGGTCATACCTACAATATTGATGAAACAGAGAAGCACGGGAGAAGTCTGGGTAAAACAAAGAAACCAGGCAAATGAAATATATGAGAAATCCTGACAAGCAAGACAGCAAGCAATTGATATACATTTAAAAGTCCTGGCAGGGGAGTATGCCAGGCAAGTGAAACTCATAAGTGAAGACCTAGCAGGTGAGTACACTAGGCTGTTGGCATTTCAGAGAGTCCTGGCAGGAGAGTAAAACAGGCAATTTGCAAGCCCCAAGAAATAGTAATGGAAAGATTGGTGTTTATTTATTGAACCCTGGAAAGTTTAATGTTAAAGAAAGACATTTCTATCTAGACCACAGAGAAAGTTGCATTAAAGAAAGACTGTTAAAGACTTGGTTGCATAAACAAGAATCTTGTGAGTCTGAACAAGATACCAAGGAACTGTTTACAGAAGTGACTATTCTTGTTACAATTGAAATACAGGGAAAGAGATCTCCCATCTCTAGAACCAAAGGCTCTCGCCTTGGAGAACATTTTAGTTGGAATTATGCTTATTTTAGTTGTGAACACTGTTTGGCCAATTGAAGATATTTTTTCCTTTGCGAGACAGGCATGTTATCAAGAAAGATGACACAAACAACAGAACTCAAGTTTCAACAAACTTTATTAAAATGGCAGGATAGTGAACGGCACTATAACTACGTTATGGATTTCTCTTTCCCAAAGAACACTAAGGAAAGTCTGAGTCTGTAAGTCCAAATGAAAGTTCTGTCTGTGTCCAAACATATGCTTGTCCTCACATCTAAAAATAGATAAAGTGTCAGGTTCTTCTTAACCAAAATAGTGTTAAAAAATAAAGTCTCATCTGCTCTCAGCTTAAGTTCTTCTTGGGCCTTCTATCTCAGGCTCAATACAGTTCAAAGAGATTCTTGGTCTAACCAATGTTTTGCCAAATTTTGAGGTTCCCTTCCTCAAGTTCAATTTAGCACAGTTCACAAAAAGGGGTCTTGAGGTTCCATTCCTGATGACAGTGTTTCGTAGTTCTTGAAGTTCTCAGGGTTTCCTTCCCCAAGATTGCACTGTAGTACTCGTATGAATTGCGACAAAGTCTCATTCTTATCACCGTCTAGGGACCCCTAGGTCCAGTTGTCAGACCACACAGTCCACCCACCACAGGTCACACAACTAGGAGCCCTGTACTTCTCCTTGACTTGATTTGCACTGTATGTGGATTTCAGAGTGGGGAACTCCCAGGTCTAGGCACATCTGTCAGACCACATGGTCCACCCACCACAGGTCACACAACCATAAATTCCCCCCTTTGGGCTCTGTTGTCACACTCTTGTACATCAGCCTTTTGCAAGTCTTCCCCACATTGATTTGTCAACCTCTTTGTTTTAGTTCTATTCACAATACTGCTTTCACTCAGTCTGAAACGCCTTGTCAGTTTATTTTCCAATGTTTGTTCAGTGTTTAATATGCCGGTATTTAATATGCCTTGGTTTTAAATCTAACCATGTTTTCCGTTCCGCTCTGCATTTAATATTGCATATTTTCAATCACACTGTCCTCATTCAGTTCTGTATTAAAAATTGCATAATTGCATTCAAGCAGTATTGTTCGTTCAGTTTGGTATTCAAGATTGAATAATTGCATTCAAGTAGTGCTTTTTGTTTGGTTCTGTGTTCAGGATTGTTTATATTTACTCAGTTCCATGAACCGCTACTTGCATGCTAATCCTTGGGAGCACTCTGGTGCTTCAGAGTGCTCGGACCCTCACTGGCTCTTTGTACTCCTCAGTGGCGGTCCCTGCTGCTCCTGTGCACCTTCTTGCCAGCTGGGATGCACACTGCCTTCACTTCGCTTCTTCCGCTTCCTCTCTGGGCACTTCTAAGCACACGTCAGCAATCGAAGTGGCTGCGGTTTGCAGCCGTTCTGCTTTTCTGTAGTTTGATAGCTCCAGTTGTCCTCCGTAGCTTCCACAGATTCCAGGTCCTGCACCCACCACACGACTCGCTCGTTTTGGGTCTTTTGGGTCCTCCGGGATGGTTGTGAGTCTCCCCATCTATTGGTCTCCTTAGACCCAAGCAGCTCTCTTTCTCTTGTGCTAGGCAGTTCTCTGTTTTTATACAACTGAGCCTTGGTAATGGGTCTTAGGTGTATGTTGTTAATTGGTATTGCCTGAACATAATAACTCCAATAACTGGGACATGCCTGACCTTCAGTCAGCATACTCCTCTTCTTCGTCCCAGTAGTATAGTGGTGCTTCACATAGGAAATGTGCATTACTCCTATTTCCCTCTTCTTCGTCTCAGTACCAGATAGGGGTGATTGGGGAATTATGGGTTGGGATTGCATACAACCCATAAAGGCTGAGAAAGGGTCAGATCGGTCAGTATTAGGGAACGGGGGATACCATGTCTCACCCTCAGGCACTCTCTCCCCAATTCCCAAGGACCCTCTACCCAGGTGATCCTTCCTTGTTTGTTGTCTACCCCCAGGGTCGGGATGGCCCTTCCCTGGCTACCTGAACAGAAGATTCCTGGGGAGTAGATGTGAGAGTACCATCAGGTTTCTCACACCTTACACATTGTCATTTGTTTATTGTGTGAGGGTCAGGATAGTACGTTTTGGACACAAGGACAGTTTTTCAGTTATTGACATTGTGACGCACAAAGTGCTGTAGTTTTTCCGTTTATATGCAGGGAAACTCCTCTTTAGCATACGAACTGTGAGGAAGTCATGGTGACAACAAGTACGACAGACAAAAGTGAAGACAGTTCAAGGGTGTTTATTGAATAATGAATGCTGTGTGCAGGTTGGAAAAACGACTAATCTAAACCTAAATCTAAGATGGGAGCAGGTATCAACCATCAAATGAAAAATAAGGCAGTCCTAATGGTGTTGTGTCAAAGTAAAAAGGCCTATACTAAGAAACGTATTGCCAAACCTCAAAACTAATGCTAAATTAGGGTGTGGGATAGTTCTCAAGAGAATAAAGAAGTGTTCTCAAATAATATGTCAGGATGCAATAACTTGGGTCTCCCATCCCCACGTTTTGGACACGGGGTAAGATGGCAGCTTGGAGCACAGTACAGTCTCAGGCTTTTCCAGCACGAGGCGACAGTTCCCATGGCAGTTCTCAGGACCGTCGGTGGCCAAGTCTTGTTTCCTTAGAAAGTCACTTGCCTTCGGGGCCTGATGTGTTCAAATAACAAAAACAAAAGTTCCTTCTAATGGCAGCTCTCCGGACGCGCTCTTTGGCTTTTCTAGCATGCAATGGTAGTCCAGCTTTTAACCGTCAAGCTTTTAGTTATCAGGGCCGTCGATGGCCAAGTCTCATTCCACTTGAAAGACTCTCTTTCCTTCGAGGCCCTGACATGTTCAAACAACAAAACAAAAGTTCCTTTAACAAATGAAAGTTCTTTCCAATGCTCGCTGGCTGATAGGTTCACCTCTGTGCCCCCCTGTCAGGGATCTCTCCGTCCTCGTCTACTTCCCCAGTGACATACCACGTCTCACCTGGGGTATTCCCCTGAGTCCAACCCTGCGTCGCTTACCCAGGTGATCCTACCTCACTGGTCGACCCACAGGAACTGTATCCAACAGCAATGGCCGTGTCCTGGACACCTGAATAAGGGATTTTCGAGGTATTACTGGGAGAAAACCCTTAAGTTTCTCACAGGACTCACGATTCTCACGCAACACAGCCCGGTTCTTATCTGTTCCCCCCTCGACTCACAGGCTGTGATGTACCGCTTGGCTTTTTGCTTCTCTGGAGTGAAGGCCAGTACCACGGATGCAGGAGCTTCCCTTGGCCTGCTTATTGGCATAGGCTTGCACCATGTACTGTTGACATCTGCTGCAGGACACTTGTGCTATTGTTTGCAGTGTTAGGCTCTCTTCCATGAAGGTTCTGGGGCCTGGGACGGTCACTTCTCTCCTCGCCACCCTCTCGATTCCTGCCACCTTTCTCCTTCTTTTAAACTGCCACATGGTAGCCATCTCGTTGTGCTGTCTGCTGTACTCACCTTTCTCGTAATGCGCTCTGTTGCTCCACATTTTATCCCTGTGGGGAAAAGGAAGGGCCGGCAGGTGTGTGATATTTGCGTCAATTGCCTGACTTCGCCTGACCCTCGGGTTGGGACATGGCAAGTACACGGTCCTGGTGTTATGTCGGGAAAAGATATTTGTATTGGGAAAAGAATGTGATATAATTTTCGGGTATCCTACAGGGTCGAAAGGGAAAGAGGTGTTACATGGAGGAAAAATCATCACATTGGGGCTTCTGAAATTGGGAATCTGAAAAGGGTAGGTTTTGTTGGGTTTGTAAGAATGGTAGCTGTTGGTTATATTTCACAGTGAGTTTGTAAAATGATAATCAGAGGGAACGGATCGTTGGGGTTCGTTAGGCATACAGGAATAACTGGGATCGTGAATTGAACACAGGGGATTCTGGGACCGGTAGTGTTCTGTCAGGGTAGACTGGGTGTTCAGAAAAGAATAATCAGAAGGACGTGAAAAAGAATGGTGGAAGGTTTTCGGGTAGAAAGCGGCAAAGCAGGGTCTCTGGGAGATGTGGTTTTCAACTCGAATAGGGTTTGTGTTCTTTGGGGATTTGGCAGATGGGGTATGTTTGGTAAATTTTAATATGGGAGATTTTATAGGAGAAAGGGGTCCAACTGTGGCACAGGGATCTCTCGATCTTCATCTTATTCCCTGGTGAACTACCGCATCTCCCCTCGGGTATTCTCCCGAGCCCAACCCCGGGTTCCCTTTCCCATGTGATCCTCCTTCACTGGTCCACCCCCAGGAACTGGATCCAACAACAATGGCCGTATCCTGGCCACCTGAATAAGGGATTTTTGAGGTTTTACTGGGAGAATCCCCTCAAGTTTCTCAGAGGACACAGAGGCATTTTCCCAACCCCTTTACTTTTAATAAATATATGTTTTGTGAACCTTGTGTCCAGCTTTTATTTGTGACCCCTCACATACCCCAGTGGAGTTAGGAACACCTTATAGCTATGGCTAGGGAAGAAAACCCTCCCGGAGGTGTTAGAAGCATTAGCCCTGGAACAACTTTCCAATAGCCCACCTGCATCGCTCAAGAGACCAATTTTGAAAATGAGCAAGCCCACACTGGTTCTTGAAATAGAAATAGAAACTGTCCAAAATCATGCAGAAGCTAATAAACACCTCAGGCTTTACACATAAGAGGAAGGACATAAAAGCAGGCCCCCAAAGTTCTTTTCATACCGAAACAAAGATCCAAATTAAAGGCAAGATTAATGAGGGTTTACCAAAGGTTAACAAAGGTTAACAAAATGGGAGCATGAGAATTTGAAATGGAAGAAAGAAGACAACCTGTCAAACCTGAAGAAACTAGAGCCCCTCGAATTTCCCCAATCATTTGCTTCTCTTGTGGAGAAAAAGAACATTTAGCTTGGCAATGTCCCACCAATAAGAAGGACCAACCTATGGAAGAATGGCATGGGAAGAATGGGATGACCCAGAGTACCTAGTTGTCGATGACATTGAAACCACCAGCAATTATTTTTGTGAGCCTACCCCTTTTAAAACTCACGAACCCGTCACCGTTAACGGAGTCTGGGTAATGACCTTGGTAGATTCAGGGAGTAAAGCGACAGCCGTAAGAGATGATTTAATTGGTCTAGGCAAATCACAAGCCCATCAAAATCACCTGTGTACATGGGGACCAGGAATTATATCATAGAACTCCCACCGGTATTAAGATCAGGGGCCAAGAGACCTTAATAAAATCGGCAGTCATTCCCGGGTTACCGGAAGAAACTATTATTGGAACCGACTTCCCACCGTTTGGAGAGATTATAGAAGGAATTAACAAACCAGTAATGGTTTATTCTATGCTAAAGACATTGGAAGAGGAGGATTTCTCACCTATCGTGGCGATCTGAAATTGGGAAATCAACCTAAAAACCCCACGTAGGAACCCAGATGGAGGAACCAGCTGCATGAGGCGCAGGGTATGTGACGGATCCCACGGTATTGTCACTGCTCCCATGGGGGAATTCCCTTCCCATGAGGCTAGGGAGTGGAGGGTGCTACCCGATAATCCACCTGGGTGTGGTACTCAGTGGGTGGATCTCATGGGGAGGGAATCCCTCCAATGGACCAGTGACGATAGCTTTGGGAGAACACAGTATTCACCCCCCTCCATTGCAGTCCCATTTCTCCTATCACCCCATTATGCCCCCTCTAGTCCCCCACACCTCTATGTGCCTCTCTAGTGTAGAGAACTTTAATTACACCAATCAGACGGGAATGAGGAAGAGTGTGGCTTACCTAGGTGGAGTGCATACAATCACTGGCATGAAGATGATCAACCAGAGAGGCAAACCAACATAAACAGTACAATTTACTAGAGGCGGCCCCAGTAATAAAAGCTAAAGGAGGACTATGTACCTCATCAAGCCAGCCCTAGAGGAGCGTGGAACAAGACGTTGGTTCTGTGGTGAGAGAGCGGTGGAGAAGAGGATGAGACTCTCGGGGAGACACGAGTGTCTATGCTAGGTCCGTGTAAATGACCATATCCGGTGACGGGGAAAGAGGAACCGACCGGCAAAGCCAAAGTAAGAAGGTGACATGCAGTCGAGGATGCAAGAGAGCGAGCCTACTGCTGTGGAGCTGCCGAGAGCAGGACAATGAGCGAAGCCCTGCTCTATTCAGGGACATCATTTGGGGGTCGCCAGAGATTTATTTTATTGTTTTTTTAAATGTAAGCTCCTGGGCTGGCTCTGGCCAATGCCATGTGGCTCTTTGTTTCTGGAGTGGCTGGCTTTCTTGTTCAGGCCTCTTAAAAAAAAAAAAAAAAAACAGGGGGTTGCACTGTCAGTCCAGAAAAACGAAACACCCCTTGGGCGGAAGGAAATGCATGATTAATTGGTTGGCCGAAGACCAATCGCCTCATTTACAGTGTTAAGAATATATACTTATTAGTTATTACGTAGCTATCAGTTCAACTAGAGTGAGGCCATTTTAGGATGACCAGAATCGCCATTTTGTTTTCTCTCTGCTCTCTCTAACGTTGCAACTTTGCCTCATGTAAAACTGCTTTGCTGTAGATATTATTTCGCTTCAATGATCCAAGGCTAAGAAACATGTTGAAACATTACACTGGAAAGCCAGACAGAAATGCCCAATTCCCTCCCTCACATATCCTTGAAGGCAGGGAGCAAGGCATTTTAATCAGCACACGAATGCCAGCGAGTCTCCTGAAAGAATAGCAATGTATGAAACTAGCATTTAAAGAGTTGAATTATGTTCTTCTTTACGGCCCCCCTTTCTGATCACAGTGAGGCCCCGGAGAGCGGCCTGACCTCTAGAGCGAGAATCGAAACTAATAGATAGTGAGGCCTGGTATGTGCCAGTCTCCTACGCGCAGCTTGCCCATGAAAACAGAAACGCTGCGTTCTCGCAAATAAAGAATGGTTTCTGTAAAATTGGAGATTGCAAACCGTTACTAAATATGGTAGTCTAAGGTGTCATATTTGTCACAATGGTCAATCATCGCCTCTAATTCAAAGGGAAATGAATTGGGGGCGGCATGGAATGTGTCATACTGTGCCATTGCTGATTGTAAGGTGCTCCTTTTGTATATATATAACTGATGTACGTCTCTCACTCTCTTGCATCCCCCGAGGTCTGTTAGACACAAGTCGCGGGGCGTGGGACCATTTGGCCAACTGGGACTATTTTGTATTGCAATAAACCCTAGATTTTGGGAACAGGACCTCGTGTCTGGCGTATCCATTCATGTGTGGTGATTGTGCCTTGTTTCCACATCTGAGGGTCCCTCAGGGGCCCCTTCAAGATGGCGCCCGAATAGGGACCCTCCCCCACTTGTTCCATCGTGTACATTGCAAAATAAGGAAGGCGGTAAGAACGGCGAGGATAGGAGCGATCGAGCCGGGATCAAGAGGTGTTCGGGGCGCCCCTGCAAAATAAATGAGACTCCTTTGCAGATCTGCACACAGCTGATCCCTGATCGACGTCCCTGGCCAGCGAACAAGGAGGCGAGGGTCCCGAAACGAGGCAGAGCCGAGATACGCAGACACAACGTCATTGGTTGCGTCAGTATACGGACGAATTGTGTCTTGAAAAGACAAATTGACTAATCAGGTGAGTCGTGCCCCGATTCGTAAGTAATCCTGATATTGGTTGAGAGTTGATTTTGCAAAATCAAACACCCAGAGTAAGTTTGATTAGCCAAGGGTAAGGTTAAAACATGCCTGGGGTATGGTCCATCTTAGCGGGATTTTTCCGCTGCGGCAAACAATCTTTGGAAACTGGCCAGGTAGCGCCTCCGGGGGGAACGCCAGCTTATGATATGTATATAAAGTATGGTATGGGAGCGATAATGTTTTGTGAAACTTGGCATAAGCAAACCAGAAAGCAGACAGACTTTCAGTGGCCGAAGAATGGGAGTTTTGAGATGGACCGGATAGATAACCTGGAAAAGGTTTTGATAAGTAAGAGAGCACGCCCTGGGGCACTTGATATCCTTAGGGACTGTCACGATCCCTGCCCTAAGCCTGGATAGCCAGGCCAGGTGGGCTACTTCTACCCCCATCAGGCCCTCAAGGGCCTTGACATTTGCCCCCAGACTCTCTTGGAGTCAGTCCTGGCGCCTTTGGCGCCAGGCTCATATGCTACAGCAGTAATCAGGGCCCATAAGGGCATTGCTCAACAACATGGATACCTCCACATGGCTCAGTTCCTAAACTGAACCATGCAGTCTAGCATTTTGGGTGTGGCAGGCCCAGTGATACCTGGGATGCCTGCAGGCTATATAAACCACACCCGAACTCCAGTACATGCTTCGCGTTACTTTGCATTCCAGCAATGTGACGCTCATCGTGTTCTGCAGCATCTTCGAACCTCGAAAAGTCTGCACCTGCAAAACAAAGGGACATCGTTATTTTCAGCAGCTTACCAGAGATTCCACCGCAGACTGCAATCAGCACCCAAGGAACAGCAAGCTTCTTGGATCTTCGAACCTGCAAAAAGAGAGAAAAGAGACATTAGACATTTACATCAGAGCCGGCAACTTACCTCTCAAGTCGACCAGCACTGCTTAGGAGCCTCTTGCTTCGGGGAACGCAGCGGCCAACGGGAATAAAAGACAACAGGTTAGCAGAAGCACAGCACCATAGCGCTACGTATAGCACCCACTTACTGCATCGAGGCGCTCCCGAAACACCATCACTTGCCGGTGAGCCCAAACCAAGCCAGCGGCCCACAGCGGACTCTCGCGCACCTACTGGGAGAGAAAAGACATCAATAGTTCAAAGAAAGGCTTACAGAATAACAGTAATAAGACCTACCTGAGAGACTCAAAAGGGGCAGCAACAGTGAAGTAACTCGATTGCAATCGCCCACAGAGGACAACGCGCCCCTGCCAAGAAGACAGGACGGAGAGCTTGCCAAAGCCCAAAACAAGGTGAGGAAAGGCCCGGGCAGGCGCTGCGGGCATACCGGGTTTTGGGTGGTTATTTCCCCAGTTGCTCTAGCTTGAACATTGCCCACCTGTTTTCCAGAAAGAACTCCCCGCTGATAATACCCGGGAGCGACCGAGAAGGGCACCAGGGTTTTGGCAGCTGGGTGGCGTCCCCGTGCACACGAGGTGAGCGTAACAGAACGCAAAGCCTACCAAATCTATCCACCTGGGCGCCATGGAAACATCAGAATTAGACCAATTGGCCCACTTATTGGGAGAACTTCGTGCAGAGGTTCACTCTGCCAGACAGGAGACTAACGCTCTTCAGAGAGACTTGTTGGTGACTAAAGAGCGTACCGAAGACATTAGAAGGCAAGTCTTGCAATCTCATGCGGGTCAGACACCTCTACCTGGAAACAACCCACCGATGCAAAATCCTAGTATGTCATCCACAGTCTCTACTTCGGTACAAGTCGTGTTACCAGGTACAGTTCCTTTGGCACCCCCGGAGAGGTTTTCTGGAGAACCACGTAAATACGCAGCCTTCATAAATCAGTATCGCCTTCATTTTCTTTGCAGGCCTGGAGCATTCCCAAATGACCAAGCCCGGGTAGCCTTTGTTTTATCATACTTAAGTGGCAGTGCCACGGATTGTTCGGTACCATTGGTGTCCCAGGTTGACCCTTTATTACATAATTTTGGAGACTTTCAGAGGGAAATGGATAAACTCTTCGCTCGCCATACCCGTGAACAAGCTGTGGAGAATGAACTCCTTTCCCTCCGACAGGGAAATCAGGATTTGTTAACGTACATTGCTACTTTCAACCGACTGGTTGCTGAAGCTAGGTGGCCTGAGAACAAAAGAACCACATTGCTTCATCGGGGCTTACGAGGTGAATTAAAGGACGTTCTAGCTCAAGTGGTTGACCCTCCCAGAGATTATTCTGAATTCATAGACCTGGTTGTGCAACTGGATCACCAGTTGCAAGACCGAAAAGCAGACCGTTCAAAGATGGACCCTCGGCCTGGGTACGCTCGGCCTAGAGACAATGTACCTCGACTACAAGAGAATACTGTGGAACCCATGCAAATTGGAGGGGTACGACCCCCCTCTAACAAAACAAGAACGGGATAAAAGGAGACAACAACAACTATGTCTATACTGCGGGAAGTCCGGGCATTTCCTGAGGGACTGCCCAGTGAAACTTCAGAGGAAGCTCGTTGGAGCCACGGAAAAAGAGGAAGAGAGTCAGTCGGGAAACTGCCCAGCTCGGCAAACATAGAGGTCAGTTTGTCGAGTGAGGTAAAGGAGCCACCGACCTCACACTTTGCAATTCCGGTGATCTTGATTAATAACCAACAATCGTCAAGAATGCATGCCATTGAAGCATATATTGACAGCGGAGCTGTTGGGAATTATATAGATCAGGACCTAGCTGCAGGGATGGGGCTTCCCCTATGTTCCAAGCCGACTACAGATAAGGTAAGCACAGTGGATGGGGCTGAAATCGCTTCCGTAACCGTAACCCAGCGCACAGCCGAATTAACCTTGCTGTGCCAGGACGGACACCGAGAACTCATTTCGTTCGATCTCATCAAGGCACCTCAATTCCGGGTCATACTAGGGATGCCATGGTTAGTTGCTCACAACCCTATGATTGACTGGCGGGCAAGAAAATTAACCTTTCCCAGCAACTGCTCTCCCGCCTGCTATTACCAAGGACACAAACCTGCTTTCAGTATCTCTACGACTCCAGAAGTGGCAGCTTTGGGAGTGACTAATACTTTGCCTGAAGAATACCAAGATTTCCAGGATGTATTCCAGAAGGACCAAGCAAACACCCTGCCTCCGCACAGGCCCTATGACTGCCAGATCGACCTTGTACCGGGTGCGCAGGTCCCTTGTGGCAGGATCTATGCTCTCACAGAACCCGAAAACCTTCATTTGAAGGCTTATCTAGACCAGTACCTCGCTAATGGATTCATCTGCCCATCCAAGTCCTCAGCAGCCAGTCCTTTGTTCTTCGTACTGAAAAAAAAGGGGACCTGAGAACCTGTATCGACTACCGCGCATTAAACCAGATCACTCTAAAGAACTGTTACCCCTTGCCCCTCATCCCTGAAATGCTGGACCAGGTCAAAGATGCCCAAATTTACACAAAACTGAACCTTCGAGGAGCATACTACCTGGTGCAGGTCAGAAGCAGAGACGAGTGGAAGACTGCTTTCTGCACCAAGTATGGTTTGTTCGAATACCAAGTCATGCCCTTTGGGTTATGGAATGCTCCTGCAGCGTTTCAGTATTTTATGAATGACATTTTGAGAGAGTTAATAGATATCTGCGCCCTAGTATACATAGATGATATCTTAGTGTACTCAACTTCAAAACAGGATCACATCAAGCACGTCCGTTCAGTTCTCTCCAAGCTCCGGGAACATCGTTTATATGCAAAAATGGAAAAGTGTTTTTTTCACGTCATCGAAGTTGAATTTCTGGGTTTCGTTCTTACGCCAGGAGGCATCAGAATGGACTTGCATAAGGTGGACGCCGTTTTGAAATGGCCGTCTCCAACGTTAATAAAAGGGGTACAGAGCATGTTGGGTTTTGCGAACTTCTACCGCCGGTTCATACCAGACTTCTCACAGGTTGTACACCCGATCACCACATTGTTAAGAAAAAATTATAAGAAATTTGCCTGGACCGAAGATGCGGAAAAGGCTTTTCAGGAACTAAAGAGAAGATTCACCTCAGCACTGATCCTGCGACATCTACGTCCAGACCTCCCGTATATTATGGAAACAGACGCTTTCAGTATAGCTATGGGAGCTGTCCTCTCACAAAGGGATCCCGAAACTGGCCAGCTACATCCAGTGGCCTTCTGGTCGAAGAAATTTTCACCTCCAGAAATTAATTACGCCATCACAGACAAAGAACTCTTAGCAATCAAATCTGCCTTCAAGGCCTGGCGACACTATCTTCTGGGAGCCAGACACACCATTACAGTTATTACTGATCACCGAAATCTGCAATATCTTAAAACAGCAAAGGCCCAATCTTCACGCCAACTGCGATGGGCTCTCTTTTTCGCCGAATATGATTTTGTCATAACATTTTGACCAGGCGTCAAGAAAGGAAAAGCCGTCGCACTTTCTCGTACTGACACTGTTGACTTGGTCTATACGGTGCCAGATCCAGTCCCCATCATACCTGATGACAAACTCTTAGGCCTTACTACAGCCTTAACCCACATGGAACTGAAAAAGGAAATCCAGCAAACCATGAATCCGGATACCCTCCTTGCATGGCAAGCGCAGGGAGAACAATATTCCATCCAAGACCGTTTGCCCTTCTTTAAGGGCCGCCTACACATCCCCACCAAGAACTTAAATCAACAAGTAATTTCCCGTTACCACGATTCCCTGATCGAATGGCACCCCGGGATTACCAAGACCTTAGCCAAGGTGAAACAGAACTTCTGGTGGCCTACTTGGCAAAGAGATATCATCCAATACATCCAATCTTGTGGAGTCAGTGCACAAAATAAATCGCATGGCCTTCTGAAACCTTTGGACATTCCTCCAGCGCCATGGCACACCCTTTCCCTTGACTTCATCACTGATCTACCAGTCAAGGATTTAACACCATCCTTGTAGTTGTAGACCTATTCTCAAAGATGGCCCCTTTTATTCCACTCAAAGGCCATCCAGATGCCTCCACTCTAGCGAAGGTGTTTCTGGACAATATCGTTAAATACACAGCTACCCATCAATCCTGATCTCCGATCGAGGTATTCAGTTAGTTTCCAACTTTTGGAGAAAGTGTTGTGCAATGGCACAAATTGACATCTGGCTATCCACTAGCCACCACCCACAAACGGACGGCCAGACCGAAAGGACCAACCAGACCCTTGAGCAATACCTGCGGTGTATGTTACATCACGAGTTACAAGACTGGAAGGACTTACTTTGGATAGCCGAGTACGCTTATAACAACTCCTTACATTCCAGTACTGGACAAACACCCTTTTATACTCTATATGGCAGACACCCACGTACCTCAGAATTGGATCTCCCAACCAACTTAGAAATGCCTGCGGTAAAAACCCTTCACACCAACATCACTCAGGCTTTCAAAAAAGCCAAAGAACATCTAATTCATGCCAAAGACAAGCAAAAACAATTCGCCGACCAACACAGGACTATGGCCCCTGATTGTCGAGTAGGAGACAAGGTTTGGCTAGCCACCAGGCTCATACCCATCAAAGGGACCCAGACCTTCCAACCCAGGTATTTGGGACCCTACACAATCAAGGCGGTTATCAATCCGGCGGCCGTCAAATTAGATTTAGCATCCAATCTACGCATCCATCCGGTATTTCATGTGTCCCTTCTAAAACCAATGCAGCCAGGTACACGGATTAAGGCAGCACCAAAACCCATTCTTGTCGACGGAGAACCAGAATTCGAAGTTAAAGGCATACTGGATTCTAAGTACTCAAGAGGGAAGCTATACTATCTAATCGATTGGAAAGGTTTTGGACCCCAAGATAGATCCTGGGAACCCTGCGAAAATGTTCACGCACCACATCTGATTAAAAGCTACCATCGAAACTTCCCATCTAAACCTGGGCCAGACAGAAGAAACACCTTGAGAGGGGCCTTAGGGGGGAGTGCTGTCAAGATCCCTGCCCTAAGCCTGGATAGCCAGGCCAGGTGGGCTACTTCTACACCCATCAGGCCCTCAAGGGCCTTGACATTTGCCCCCAGACTCTCTTGGAGTCAGTCCTTGCGCCTTTGGCGCCAGGCTCATATGCTAGAGCAGTAATCAGGGCCCATAAGGGCATTGCGCAACAACATGGATGCCTCCACATGGCTCAGTTCCTAAACTGAACCATGCAGTCTAGCATTTTGGGTGTGGCAGGCCCAGTGATACCTGGGATGCCTGCAGGCTATATAAACCACACCCGAACTCCAGTACACGCTTCGCGTTACTTTGCATTCCAGCAACATGACGGTCATTGTGTTCTGCAGCATCTTCGAACCTCGAAAAGTCTGCACCTGCAAAACAAAGGGACATCGCTGTTTTCAGCAGCTTACCAGAGATTCCACCGCAGACTGCAATCAGCACCCAAGGAACAGCAACCTTCTTGGATCTTCGAACCTGCAAAAAGAGAGAAAAGAGACATTAGACATTTACATCAGAGCCGGCAACTTACCTCTTAAGTCGCCCATCGACCAGCACCGCTTAGGAGCCTCTTGCTTCGGTGAACGGAGCGGCCAACGGGAATAAAAGACAACAGGTTAGCAGAAGCACGGCACCTTAGCGCTACGTATAGCGCCCACTTACCGCATCGAGGCGCTCCTGAAACACCATCACTTGCCGGTGAGCCCAAATCCAGCCAAAGGCCCACAGCGGACTCTCGCGCACCTACTGGGAGAGAAAAGACATCATTAGTTCAAAGAAAGGCTTACAGAATAACAGTAATAAGACCTACCTGAGAGACCCAAAAGGGGCAGCATCAGTGAAGTAACTCGATTGCAATCACCCACAGAGCACAACGCGCCCCTGCCAAGAAGGCAGGACGGAGAGCTCGCCAAAGCCCAAAACAAGGTGAGGAAAGGCCCGGGGAGGCGCTGCGGGGATACCGGGTGTTGGGTGGTTATTTCCCCAGTTGCTCTAGCTTGAACATTGCCTACCTGTTTTCCAGAAAGAACTCCCCGCTGATAATACCCGGGAGCGACCGAGAAGGGCACCAGGGTTCCGGCAGCTGGGTGGCGTCCCCGTGGATACCAGGTGAGCTTAACAGGGACTGGAGGAGGGAAGCAATGCTCCGATTTAGAAGTAGAGAGAAAAATGCTCGCAGGCATAAGTCAAAAACAGAGAAAGCTGAGGAGGAGGAGTGGATTAATAGTTTGAGAAAGACAAGGCGGCGCGATGAATTAAACATAGAAAAAATATATCCACAAAGAGAGCTACACTCATCAGACGAATTAATAAACAAAATTTTAACTGAAACAAAACAGGGCCGAGGAGTGAGACTAAAAAGACTACGTCAGTAGCTGCCGGTGCAAACCCTCCCCCTCCGGTTGCTGAGCCCCTCCCAACCCCAGCACAGTCACAGGCTACATCAGTAACTGCACTGCCCACTAGCCAGCCAGCCCCGAGTGTTTCGCAATTACCACAGCCCCAACAGATATCTCCCACTCTCACTGCCCCCTCCGGAACTCCCCACCAATAGGGTGCCACTGTTCCGACCGCCCCTCCCATGAGTGGAATTGAGCCAAGAACAGGCGGAAATGTATATAGGCGAGAATGAACGGGCATCCACGCTAGTGTCACTATATGACTTCAGAAGGAACAATGAAAGACAGGTATTGTTGGAATGCATGGGGGAATATTTGTCGGGACAATGGAAAAAGTTAATTGGGAAGTTATCACCGCAACGATTGTTGGATTTAAATGCATTAGCCCGTTGTAGAGGGAGAGATGAGGAAATAGAAGAACATGTGAAGCGACTGTTTGAAATAAAGAATGAACTGGATGAAGAATATTCTGAAGTACTCGCCACACCGGGGAACAGGAGAAAATATATTGAGAGGGACAGGAAGAGAGCGTCAGGACTGTATATGCAGAAATCCTTGCCGCCACCGGGACAGATAGGTGATAGACAAAGACTGCAGGTGTGTGTGCGGGAAACAATGAGATGGATGTCAAGCCCTAGGACTTTGGTAGGGGAAATAAATGAGATATGTAATGAGTAATCTTTGCAAATAAGAATAGAAGCCCTGGGGACGATTGTAGGGGTGTTACTCCAGCAGGTAGCAGGACACAACAGGGCAAGGGGAAATGCACAAAGCAGGGGAAATTCGAATATGCATGGAGGACCTTTGGGATTAAACCAATGTGCATATTGCAGAGAGGAAGGACACTGGCGGGCACAATGTCCTCATTTGCAAAATAGAGGCGGATATAGTCAGAGAAGGCCTCACAGAGGGCACCCGGGAACAAATGGTCACAACAGAAATCAGATGTCACAACACCAAAGTAATCAAGGGAATGGTGCACAGAATCAAGGTCAGGCTCCGAATCAAATTACTCCTACTCAAAGTCAAAATCAGCAGGGTATACAAACTGAAAATAGAGGAAGAGGGGGGAACATTTTTGATACTCAGACAGGTGCATACTATAATAACAGTGGTGATTACACATCAGATGATGTGTTGTTACCCCAATAGGACAGCCCAGGACAGGGGTCGGAACCAGTGTCAATTCCCGTGAATCAGAAAGGACCCTATGTAGAGATGAAAATCGGGAATGAAGAGCATAGATTCCTCGTAGACACGGGGCACAAAAGTGCTCGATAGATTATCACTTGGTTCCAGACATACCTCTGTCAGGGCGACAGAATATCTCAGTAGGGTTTGCAGGTACCCCAGTAATAAACCCAGAGTCCAAATCAGTAGCAGTGACAATAGGGCCTTTTACTGAACATTGTCCATTTCATTTAACAGAGCATTGTGGGGAAAATCTTTTAGGATTAAATCTATTGAAAAAACTAAGCGCAGTCATCCATTGTACACCAGATGGGGTATTTTTGACTATTTCTCCCCAGACTAGGCCGACTTCTGAATTTGTGACGAAACCTTTAACAGGGGAATTGAGTGAGGTACCAACTTGCATTTGGGCCGTGAATGACAATGATGTGTGATGCTTGAAATAGAGCCAGTACAAATTGCGTTAAAAGAAGGAGTAACGCTACCGCGTATTCCGCAGTATAAAATTTCAGCAGAAGGAGAAGAAGGATTGAAAAGTATTGTTTCTGATTTGGTCAAATTGGGAGTGATTGAAGAAATTACAGGTAGTGTATGTAACAGCCCCATTCTTCCAGTGTACAAGAAAGGGGGTAATGAGGTACCGTACCGTTTCATAATTGATCTCCGTGCACTGAACAAAGTTGTAGATCCCCAATTCCCGTTAGTGCCATACGTCACTACGATTTTGACAATGACCCCTGCTTCGGCAGAATTCTTTAGTGTTATCGATTTGAAGAATGCTTTCTTCAGCATTCCAGTACATAAAGAAAGCAGGTATTTATTTGCTTTCACTCTAGGAGGACGATCATTCACATCTACACGCATTCCACAAGGCTATACTGAAAGTCCGAGCATATACAGTAGGGCATTGAAAGAACAGCTAGACATGTTAGAATTACCAGCAGACTGTGTGTTGTTACAATACATTGGCGATTTACTAATCGCTGCTGACACGGAAGAGATATGTAAAAAAGGTACTGTTCTATTATTGACTCATCTGGCTACGCATGGACATAAAGCAAGCCAAAAGAAATTCCAGTACTGTCAGAAGGAAGTAGCTTATTTGGGTTACCTACTTTCAAAGGAAGGGAGAAGATTAACACCAGAGAGGATAGAGAGCATTTCTGGTATGCCTATTCCAACGACACAGAAAGGAGTGAGAGCGATAATAGGTATGGCTTCATATTGCCGTCAATGGATTATAAACTTCGCTTTGATTGTGAAACCAATGGTGGAATTGACAAAAAAGGATGCTGTGATGCCTTTGCAGTGGAATGAAGAATGTCAGAAAGCATTTGATTCGCTAAAAACCATTTTGAGTTCTGCTCCAGTTTTGGGCACACCGAATTATGAGAAGGTTTTTAGGCTATTTGTGCATGAGAACGAAGGATGCGCGTTGTCTGTTTTAACACAGGAACAAGGTGGAAGAAATAGGCCGTGCAGTTATTTTTCTTATGCGCTAGACCCTGTAGCGCGCGCACTACCACGATGTTTGCGAGCTGTTACAGCGGCTGCTGCGTCAGTGAAACAAACAGAAGGGATGGTTTTGGGGCACACCTTAATTTTAATGATGCCACATGCCATAGATGTTCTACTCAATAGAACGCAGACGCAACACCTCACTTCTGCTAGATTGACTAGATATGAAATTGTATTGTTCGCGCCCAACATCCAAATTATGAGGTGTAGCGCTTTGAATCCAGCAGAATTAATGCCAACACCAGGGGAAAACATTGGTGGGACTGAATTGCCTCCCCATGATTGCTTAATGGTTACTGAGGAAGAAACAAAAGGGAGAATTGATCTAAGTGATATACCCCTAAAAGTACCAGAAGGGAAACTGTTTTGTGATGGCTCCTGTTTTAAACTACCTGACGGCACATCAACTGCCGCATACGCTGTTACGACATTAAAAAGTGTTGTGGAGAGTAAAAGAATTCCTTATAACTCTGCCCAAGCAGCAGAGATAATTGTTTTAACAAGAGCTTGTGAAACTGCTGAGAACTTGAGCGTGAATATCTATACTGATAGCCACTACGCCTTTGGCGTAGTTCATAATAATTTGGTCGATTATGGGCAGAGAGAGGTTTCTTAACATCCCATGGGGCTAGAATTCAACATGGCCCTCTGATTGTACGATTACTGTCTGCACTTACGTGTCCAGAGCACCTGGCAATAGTGAAATGCGAGGCGCATAAAAAGGTGACATGTAAAGTGGGAGAAGGAAACGCATTTCCAGACAAAATTGCGAAACAGACTGCCACTGATTTGAATACAAAAATGCTGACAGTACAATCGGAGGAAGTGCCCTGCATGATAGAGAATGGAATTGTAACTGTTAAAGAGATGCAGGCGGAAGCTACCGCCAACGAAATACAGGGATGGCCAAAGGGCTCTGCAGGACTGGACTTAGAGGGTTGTTGGGTGGACAAGAAAAGCAGGAATTGGATGCTGCCGAATGCTTATGTAAACGCAATGGTTACAATGGTTCACAGTCCCACACACATCTGTGCGAAGAAAATAGTCCAACATTTAGCCACAGTCTGGGAAAATCCACTCATAAAAAAGAATACTGAGAGGCTGGTACAGAACTGCATTACATGCCTACAGCACAATGTGGGAAAGGGAACGGTGACTCCAACAGGAAGGTTTGGACCTCCGTCTATGCCATTCGAAGTGATTCACTTTGACTTCATAGAAATGGAAAGATGCCAAAATCTGAAGTATGTTTTGGTGATCATATGTGCATTCAGCAAATGGGTGGAAGCATATCGATTGAAAGACTGCACAGCCATGAGCACGGCGAAGGTAATGCTAAAAGAGTATTTCTCTCATTTCGGTCTGCCCCGTGTCATATGGTCGGACAATGGTCCGCACTTTGTAGGTGCAGTGATACTGCAGATTTGTGCAGGATTACAGATCGATAAACGATTCCATTGTTCGAGACATCTGATGTCGGCCGGTCTTATTGAACGCCACAACGGAATCTTGAAGTCCAAAATCAGTAAAATCTATGCAGGCAGCAAATTAAGTTGGATAGATGCATTACCAATAGAGTTACTGTGTATGCGAACATCAGTGCAGGCCAGAACTGGGCTCTCCCCATATGAAATTATAATGGGGAGACCGGCGAATGTGTGGTGCGCACCTCAGCCAAAGAGAATGAGAGAGGTAGAATACCCTGTACTCAGCATTTATTGTAATCTGTTAGTAAAAAAACTGCATTTGATTCATCAGCAGGTGCAGGAGGCATTACCGGTGCGGTATACTGGCCCAGGACATGCAATGGAGCCAGGAACCTGGGTGTTGATCAGAAACTATGAACGGAAAACATTGCTGGCACCCAGGTGGCGTGGGCCATACCAAATACTCATGACCACGCAGACAGCGATACACGTGGGTGGACGGAAGGCATGGATTCATGCCACGCACGCCAAAAATGTCCCATCGCCATTTGACACGTCAACTGATCGGGGCAAAGACCAGAAAGAGACAGCAGCGGTTCCAGAAACGAAAAATGCCATTGCCAGTCCCTTGCCACAGAAGCTGCCTGATCCTGAAACAAAGCCTGATGAGATTGCCCTAAAAGCAGAAGGGCAAAGAGTGCCTCAACGTTGTCCTGCAGATGCTGCACCCCTGCTGGCGGACATCAAGCGCATACATCTGTGGCGCCCACCATCTTCTGTTGCGCCACGGCCTGCATTGTCGCCTGGGCAACCATCATCATCTGCCATTGTGCCCCAGGCTGACTCCAAGCTTCAGACCGGAAGTGCACCCGCACTATTTGTCGATCACACGATACCAAGAGCAAATCGGTACAACCTGTGGAGCAGAAAAAAGGAGTGATCACATTTTCATCTTTTTGGTGATTTTCTTGCCTCTGTTTCCTATTTTCGGATGAAGTGGGAACCGGAGGCCTAGAGGAGGGTGGCGTAAGAGTTGTGCAAGTCAGACAGCTCACCAAACGCAACTCCTCGGTGCTAAATCCATGTGTCAGGAACCCGAGCGAACAAGCGGGGCGCACGTGGTACAAAGGCAGCTGCTCTGAAATTCTAGAGCAATGTGCAAAATGCACAGAGGCCTTGCTAAATGAATAAGCAATCCAGGCAGAGAGTAAACTGGCATAGAAAGACTGTAGACATTGATTGAACTCTTTCAACATCCTGAGAAGCACATGAACAAAAGATATTCACGACGAGCACAGCAGAAGAAGAAGGACGAGAGAAGAATGTCGGAACCAGCAAATGCCCCCTCCTGCACCAATGCTGATAGTGAGTTAAACGCAGTACATAGTGAGGTGAAAAAAGGACATGGTCGAAAGAATTGTATGTTGGGTCTAACCATAATAATGTGTATAATGAGTATATTAGCCCCAATATTGACCATATCAGTATTATGGTACCTAGAAGAAACGTGCCCTCTTGAAGTACTATTGTGAACATTTCCACAACGGAAAGCCCAGTCCATGTGATTTCCTATATCTTGTCCCCAATGGAAGAGAAACATAGGGAAGGATATGGGAATAACACATTGCTATTAATAATGAATATGACACACTCAATCCTAAGAAAAAACAATTGTTGGGTTTGTGCCCACTTGCCTCAACATGGTGGCAAAGGAATAGGATGGTATGTACAGCCCCTGCCATTGACTTCCGCATGCTATGCCTCTCTGAGTGCCCTATACTATGGGAAAAGGAACGAAAGTGAAACTGGTCAATTAGACAAAATAAACATGAATGATTTCGAGGAAGTGATTATGAAACTGGTAGGTTGCTCCATATTCCATAAAAGACGATTAATTACACCAGCAATAATGCCACAGGATAGATTGTCTGTACCTTATAAAACTTCTGTGATCACGTTCCACATGAACCCACAGGGGAATAGGGATGCAGAACCCCCTTCATATACAGTGAATTATAACCCTCATTCTGTCCCATTCTGTTTAAAGAAAAAGGGTTCTTTCCAGGTAGGAACATTTACCAGATGCAGGAACATAGCATTCCTTGATAAAGAAGTGTAACGAATATATGTGAGAGATCCTGTGTATTTCATATGTGGAGAAAAAGCATATCCTTGGCTACTTAGGAAATGGGGAGGCACGTGTTGTTAGGGAGAATTCTCTGTTTAGGCTGAATTTCCCTACCTAGTGAGTCCCCCAGCAGCTTTGCTGGATTTCTGGGGTTTCTTTTTTTCTCCTGCCAAGAGTGAGACTCTTTTACCCTCACTCTTGGACATGTTGAAGTGTGTTTTCTTGGTTAAACCTTGTGTTGAATGGGCTATGGGGTCTTTTACTCCATAGGGCCTCATGTATTTTTGTGATATGGGTTACACAGCACCCTCTGTGCCGTGACCCAGGGGTGTCCTAGGGACTCCCCAACATAGACTCCATACCCTGGGACTGACTACTGTCTCCCAGGGCATGTAAAGTCACCAAAGACTTTGCTAGTCTTGAATCCTGAACAGAACCAGTACAAACCATCATATTGTGGACGTACTGGCTGGGGCAATTCGATTGCCCCAGGGTCTGTTAGTCGAGGGGGCACGTCTCCGTCCCCCCTGATCGAGTTTTGGCTGGTGGCAGTGGAAACTACTTTTTATATTCGACCGCGAATATTTCCCTATGGGATTTCCCATTGTTTTAGGCTAACACATTTAATTATTTATTTACGGTAGCCTTAAACATACCGCCGGTTTATATATTTATTATTATAACTCCGGTTGGTACTTTTTGCCAAAACTTGATTCTAAAATGGCGTTGGCGTTCGCCTCTGTAACTCTGACCCAAAGTGGAGCCCTTTGTTCCACTTTTGGCGGGCTTCTCCACAGAAGCCCTCCAAAGTGGTTCCACTCTGTCTGGGGTACTTAGGAGGGGTGGAGGGGGATTTAGGCACCCTGGACTGAGTTACCTTGGTAACTCAAGTCGCACTCCGTCCTGATTGGCCCAAGTGGTGAGCCGGCCGGCTCACCACTTAGCATGTTTGAGTGACAGCTAGGCTGGGTGAATGGGGGTTTGCTGCATAAAAGCAGGGCTTTGGGGACTGGAACTTCAGAAGTCGCCACAGGACCAAGAATCCGACGAGGGAAGAGCTGAGCCGACCTGCTTCGACGACACCACCCGGTGGAGCCCTGCTGAACCGTCTCACCACTTTTCCCGACGACCGAGGAGAACTCTTAACGGAGTGGCTCCTTCCCTTGACTGGTGGGGACAACCAGTTTTCACCTTCTTTTCGCTTCTCGAGGTATCTCGTGGCCGCCTTGCCCGTGCCAAGCACCCCGGCAACCGGAATACCACACTTTTACCCCTAACCGCGAAAGTCAGTACAACCCTTTAACCGGAGGACTCCGCGGCTGGTTTCTTCCCGGGCAGTGCAACGACCTTCTTCTTCTGCTCTTCAGCGAGAACTTCTTCTCCCCTGACCGACGTCGAGCCTTGCTGCCACTGCCTGGAACAACTGCCACCGCTGGAGGATCCTTTCCGCTTAAGGTACCGTGTTCCGCCTGGCTTCCCTTGCCACCGACTGTACGGGGTAGAAGTGTCTGGAGCCCATGATTATATTCAAACAGAGACAACCAATCCAACACATCCAACTTAGGCTCATACATACCAACCAATTCTTTAGGCATCCGGGGTCTTTTAGGACTGGAACTTCTAGAGGAGCCAGAGAGAGAAGCATTCTCAACAGATAATTTCTTCATTTCTAAGTCATACTTGAGCTCCATTTCCCTTAGCCTTAGTTCTTTGTCAGTTTGAGCATTAAGTTTCTTATACTCCAATTCTAGTTTCATTTTCTCCAGTTCAAAGTACTGAGGACTAAATGTGGGATCTGGTAAAGGTCCAGTAGGTACAGCAGGTAGAGCAAGCAGAGGCCTAGGGGGGACAGTCACAACAGCCTCACCCTCCTCTTCTGACTCTTCCTCAGAATCATCAACATTTTGCTCCATGTTAACTTCAATACTGTCATCTACAGTTGCTGGAGTGATAGGTTCCTCTGAACCATCACCCAGACTTTGGTTAGCTAACAATCTTTTAATCAGCTCCATTTTCTTGCCCTTAGTCAGGAGATCCTTATGTTTACAGAGCACTCTTAAACAATCAGCAGTTTTGGCTGCAAGGGACTCTTGACTATAGCTTTCTATAACTGACATGTTAGAGGTTTACTTTTACAGTGCTAAGCTTTGTGGTTAGTTGCACTAAGGTACTTAAAGCACAATAAAATGTATACTCAATACAAATCCCACCGCTGTACACCAGTGTTAGGCAGAAACCTGTGCAGTTCCCTTGGGGAACACTGCAAAAGATTTAAGACTACAGGTATAGCAGTAAACCCACTTGGTAGCAGTCCGCACCACCCAGATTTACCTGGTAGCTGTGGCTGAGCAGTCAGACTTCCCTCAAGAAGAGTTAGGCAGTATGTAAAGTATACACAATGGGTACTCAAATACAATAGCACAAGCAAACACTGACCAGAGCTTGGTTTCAAAAGTATATAGTTATCTATTTATTAAACACACATAAGTTGAAATCACTCTAGCAAAATATAGTAAAAACACTTCAAACACAGTTATAATGAAAGCAGTTTCAACCCTTACTCCTATCTAGACAACTCTAAGTTAACACCACATAATTAAAACAGAGGTGAGCGCTTAACGTTAGATGACACTCTAGTAGGTTCAAGAAAGGGGTAAAAAGAAACAGAAATGGGTTAGACACACCACTCTAAGGTCCAGAACTCTTTGCAAGACTTTGAATCCCTAATACCAGTGTGATCTTGGGCACATTTTCGCTCCGGCTACTCTAAGAGTGGGCCCTGCCTAGTGACTTTTGCTCACCTGTGACTTTGTGCTTCTTTGAGCCTATTGCAAGTGTTCTGGACCTTAGAGTGGTGTGTCTAACCCATTTCTGTTTCTTTTTACCCCTTTCATGAACCTACTAGAGTGTCATCTAACGTTAAGCGCTCACCTCTGTTTTAATTATGTGGTGTTAACTTAGAGTTGTCTAGATAGGAGTAAGGGTTGAAACTGCTTTCATTATAACTGTGTTTGAAGTGTTTTTACTATATTTTGCTAGAGTGATTTCAACTTATGTGTGTTTAATAAATAGATAACTATATACTTTTGAAACCAAGCTCTGGTCAGTGTTTGCTTGTGCTATTGTATTTGAGTACCCATTGTGTATACTTTACATACTGCCTAACTCTTCTTGAGGGAAGTCTGACTGCTCAGCCACAGCTACCAGGTAAATCTGGGTGGTGCGGACTGCTACCAAGTGGGTTTACTGCTATACCTGTAGTCTTAAATCTTTTGCAGTGTTCCCCAAAGGAACTGCACAGGTTTCTGCCTAACACGTGTTATTTGGGATTTCTGTTTCCTGGGGTCTTTCTTTTAATATCATCAGATATAACCAGATTGACCAGGTCACAACCTCGCCGGATAATTGAAGACAGGTTGATTGTAGGGGACATAGCAAAATCATTCATACCATTTTGGGGCCAGGCGATAAACACTTATAACATAAGACGACTGTCTAGGATATTGGAAGAAACAATAAATGGAACCACTGATATATTATATGATATGACTCTTGAAGAGAAAAGAATTAGATTGATGTCACTGCAAAATAGAATGGCCCTTGATATAATCTTAGTTGATCGCGGCTGTGTTTGCAAAATTGTGGGATCAGCGTGTTGCGTATTTGTAAGTGACTCCTCACCCATGATTTTTGAGGCGATAAGAAAATTGCATGTATTAAGCTTGGATCTCCACCCCTATGAAGGAGGCTGGGAATTGAACATAAGCTCCTGGTTTTGGGAAGTGTTACGATCCTGGGGATGGAAGCTATTTGCAATCCTAGTAGCAATCCTAGGAATATTTGTGACATGTTGTTGTTGCATACATTGAGCCTCATTACGGGTCAGGCGGTCTGGAATTAACAGTGGGGGTAAACCCGCCGTCACTGTTAATTCCGGACCGCCTGTTCCCGAGTCCTGCAGAGGGGTGGTGATCATCCCGCCAGGTCTGACCTGGCGGGTTGAACACCTCCTGCCTGCAGGCGGACGTGGAAACACCAGCACCATTACGAGATGGTGCCAGTGTTTCCACTTCCCCATTCCCATTGAGTCCTATAGGGCTCAATGGGAATGGGGATTAACACCATTCCGCCTCCGTGACTCCCGGGACACCGGGGCTGTAATGCACTTGTTATTCCGAGAGTCACGAAGGCGGAATGGTAATATGAGTCCGGCGGTAACCAGGCGGTTTTACCGCCGCGGTTACCGCCGGACTCGTAATGAGGCCCATTGTCTCCCTATAGTATGTACTGAAATTAGTGAAGAATGTGTACAAATGATAGAACCAAAAAACATGACTAAATCAAGCACTCACAATAGTAATGAATCTGAAACCATTAAAGAATTCATGGCAATTGACATTGATAATAATAAGGAGGAGACAACAGGTGTATATGTTGCAGAATTTTAATCAGATTCCGAATCTGATCCAAATACTTGGTCGGATGAGGCATTTGGCATACTGCCAAGAGGAGGGTTTGTCATTCCAGAAATACTAAACACCCCTTGGGCGGAAGGAAATGCATGATTAATTGGTTGGCCGAAGACCAATCGCCTCATTTACAGTGTTAAGAATATATACTCATTAGTTATTACGTAGCTATCAGTTCAACTAGAGTGAGGCCATTTTAAGATGACCAGAATCGCCATTTTGTTGTCTCTCTGCTCTCTCTAACGTTGCCACTTTGCCTCATCTAAAACTGCTTTGCTGTAGATATTATATCGCTTCAATGATCCAGGGCTAAGAAACATGTTGAATCATTACACTGGAAAGCCAGACAGAAATGCCCGCTTCCCTCCCTCACATATCCTTGAAGGCAGGGAGCAAGGCATTTTAATCAGTACACGAATGCCAGCGAGTCTCCTGAAAGAATAGCAATGTATGAAACTAGCATTTAAAGAGTTGAATTATATTCTTCTTTACGGCCCCCCTTTCTGAGCACAGTGAGGTCCCGGAGAGCGGGCTGACCTCTAGAGCGAGAATCAAAACTAAGAGATAGTGAGGCCTGGTATGTGCCAGTCTCCTACGCGCAGCTTGCCCATGAAAACAGAAACGCTGTGTTCTCGCAAATAAAGAATGGTGTCTGTAAAATTGGAGATTGCAAACTGTTACTAAATATGGTGGTCTAAGGTGTCATATTTGTCACAATGGTCAATCATTGCCTCTAATTCAAAGGGAAATGAATTGGGGGTGGCATTGAATGTGTCATACTGTGTCATTGCTGATTATAAGGTGCTTCTTTTGTATATATGTAACTGTTGTACGTCTCTCACTCTCTTGCGTCCCCCGAGGTCTGTTAGACACACGTTGCGGGGCGTGGGACCATTTGGCCAACTGGGACTATTTTGTATTGCAATAAACCCTAGATTATGGGAACAGAACCTCGTGCCTGGCGTATCCATTTGTGTGTGGTGATTGTGCCTTGTTTCCACATCCGAGGGTCCCTCAGGGGCCCCTTCAGCACTAGTGTAACACTTTGAATAGTGACCCTAAATAAGAATGAATAGGAATAACAAATAATTTGTCTTTCTGGAATTCTATACAATAATTGCTAGACTCATTAAAGGTTTATTTCCAGGCACACTTCAGGGGGTGAGTCCCTGATTTAGTCTGTTATTAAACACCTCAACTCAGCCTTTCATCCTTCTGAGGTTGATAAAAGAGTACCAACACTGGTTGGGTGATATTGTATGTATATGTGTTCTATATGAAGCGCTTAAGCGTAAGTGCTTTATAATAACATCATTATCATTTGACCTTGGATGTCTTTTTGCATTCACAGTAATTTGGTAATATGGTCCTATACACACTGATATTTATGATACATATGGTCATCTGTGGTGTCATCATTGTGGTCATAGGCTGCACAACAGGGGGTGTGACGTTAATTTGGCTTTAGCTGAATTTCATAGGTTTTGTTGCATTAAGTTGTCACCTTAAAGTCTGTGCAATTAAAGTTTTTTCCTTGAATTTCAAGAGTTTTGTTATTCTAAATATTTTTTACATGACACTAGTCAGCCTTCAGCCATGACCAGTTGCCACGGCCTTCGGCCAAGTTCACTATATATTTTAGAACACTACCAGACTACTAGCCATAATAATTCTAAACAATAATCAAACAAACATAAGATCTACACAATGGCTTACCACATTTTTTCAATCAGACAAATACCCCTCTCCTTTATCACAATTCAAAAAAACCTTGCTCTGTGCTCTTTCCTTAGTTGGCTAATTACATTTATTTTCCCAAAGAAAAAACATCCTGTGCCCCCAGTTAAAAATATTTCTCCACAATTTGAGCACGTACCTCTCATTTCAAATACTCCATCTAAAGTAATATTATAGAACCAGAGAAACGTACTAAGCCAATGCTTTGAAAACACATCACCTATGTACTCAGCGGCACTATTGGTTCCATTCTTACGCAGTGACACACTGTGTTTTTTACTCTTACACAACAATGGACTACATGGACTGGCTACAAGAAAATTATCCCACAGAGGAGGAAATACTAAAAGAAGATGCTGAAGAGAAGAAGCCACAAGAAAGTATAGAACATTCTGGAAAAGAAATCCCACAACCACATCCCGCCCCAAATAAATAATTTTACCAAAAGCTGTCTTTACTTATTTTACTTGTAAAAATATTTACAGTTAAATGTATGGTTGATGAATACAAACATCACTAAAGCATTACAGTAACTTTGCACAAAGACTACACTCAATATATCTTAAAATAGAACTTTACAGGACTAACTATCATACATATATCTACATATGTATTTGTTTTTTTTTTAAATTATAGCCGCTGCTACGAAAGACGCTAGAATAGGGTCACAGGGCCAATAAACATTCATTGTAGCCATGGCTGCTGTCCCCACTGTCATTGCACCCGCGGCTACCATGAAGGAGGAGATGATTGGTTAAATTGTAGGCATGGGTAATCGCAGTAATGGGGGTGGGGGTGTACTCACGGCTAGCATGAATTATAGCCACGGCTACAATAAAATACACGGACACATGTGCTTCTTTTTAGCACACTGTATTGAAATGATCAATTATGGATTATTGATCCATTTATACAATCTGTGTTTTTAGTGTCTACTTTTATATGAAAAGTTTGCCTAGAAAAGGACCGTTTTGAGATAGAGGGAAGAAAGAGGAACACACTGGGAAGGGAAAAACATTAGGATTCACACATATAGCAAAGGGTAAAAAAGAAACATTTATTTTTCTTTGCATTTTATGTTTTGTAATTTTTTTGTTTTTCTTTTTTTAAAGGGGTTAAAAAAAATGGCCATTTAAAAAATAAATGGATATTGGTGGCAGTGAACCTCGGTTTCACAAATGATACTTACCATTCAGGTAGGGTGGCATCTCCTGCCGCAACCCGATTGTTACATACGGAACACATAACTTTGTACTGCATCAGATTGTGGGCTGGCAGCAGTGGAGAAGGTTATGTAGTAATCCTTGGTGTACCAACTGAGGATGCACTTGATTCTGGTGGTGGTGTAGTTGGAAGGAGAGAAGATGTTGTAGCAACAAAGGAGGACGTTTCTTAGATACCGATGTACCGACTGGGTCCATGTGCCTTTAGTTTATGTTTAAAATGAGCTGTCTGGTATGGGTCATCAACATTATTCCAGTGACCTCTCCGAGCCCAGCAGAGGTGGGCATAGGGTGAACAGTAAATTACCCAAGAAATTGTACATGTGAAATCCTGACAAGAAAGGAACTTTAATGTTTGTCATGTTGTATCAGGCCCTCCGAAATAAGAGACAATGGGCCTAATTATGACCCTGCCGGTCCGGAAACAACGTGGCGGTAAATCCCCTGCCACGATTGTTTCCGGACTGGCTGATTCCAAGTTCTGCAGGTGGGAGGTGTCAAGTCTGACCTGGCGATAGTAATGCCACCCGCCTGCAGGCGGAAATGGAAACACCGGCTCTGTCATAGACAGAACCAGTGTTTCCATTGTCCCCATCCCCATGGAATCCTATGGGACTCCATGGGGATGGGGGTTTATTGAATTCCGCCTCCAGAAATACCGGGTCACTAGGGTTGTAATGCCCCGGTGATTCCGGCAATCACGGAGGCGGAATGGTATTTCTGGTCTGGCGGCAGCCTGCTGGTTTTTCCGGCACGTCTACTGCCAGACTCGTAATGAGGCCCAATGGGCCTAATTATGCCCCTGCCGGTCCGGAAACAACAGTGGTGGTAAATCCGCCACCACTGTTGTTTCCGGACCGGCTGATTCTGAGTTCTGCAGGTGGGAGGTGTCACTCCCGCCAGGTCTGACCTGGCGGGAGTAACGCCACCCGCCTGCAGGCGGAAATGGAAACACCGGCTCTGTCATAGACGGAACCAGTGTTTCCATTGTCCCCATCCCCATGGAGTCCTTTCGGACTCCATGGGAAAGGGGATTTACGGAAATCCGCCTCTAGAATTACCGGGTCACCGAGGTTGTAATGCCCCGGTGATTCCGGCAATTACAGAGGCGGAATGTTATTTCGGGTCCGGCTGCAGCTTGCCGGTTTTTCCAGCACGGCTACCGCTGGACTCGTAATGAGGCCCAATCAATTGCAAAGAGACTTTGGCACAGAAGGCCCTGATGTTAAGGTTTTTAACTGCATCCTTGTGCTAGAGAAGCTAGAGAGTGTGCTAAGCTTGAGTGTGCCGCCATGTCCCATGCTGAAAACGTGAGGAAGGGAAGCCAACGGCTGGAATATCCTGACATATTCCTGGAACACTTTTCTTTTGCATAACATTGTTTCCCACACTGTTTGTATTTAGAAGTAACGATTGGCAATAGGTTTATTAGTATATGCCCTTTTATTTTGACAGACTCGACTAGGACTGCGTTATTATTATTATTATTATTATTTATTTTTTTGTTATTTTGTATTTTAAACTTTAAGGTTTTTTTACAAAGGGTGATTTTCTGTTTATCTGTATTTGTCTATCTTCCTTTCTTGAGTCTCTATAGAGCTGTCAGCGGAGCAGTTTGTTTATTGTGGTAAGAAAGTTGGTGAGGTACAAGGCGCCACTAAGTCTGTTGAGGCCTGAAAGGTTTCTTGTAAGCTGCGTAAGATGTTGTAGGCTGCCAACAGCCATGGGGTCTTATCACCCGCTATTAGCCTTGCCCAGCAAAGTGCTTCATCCTGCAGCACGAAGCCCGAGAAAATATGTCTCAGATAAGGTGATCTTAACTTCGAAGTTCCAGGACAAGACAGCAGCAAGTGGCGGATAGTTTCCGTTACTTCCGTTTGTCCACAAAATCTGCAGGCGTTAGTTGTTGCGCGCCCCCGTATGAATAAGATCTCGTTTGTATGTAACAAGTTCAATCTTGCTCTTAGTAGCAGGGACCTTGCTTGCTTGGACGGGAACTATTTGATGAACGGTTGAAGCTCGTTCAGTTTGCGAATGGTCACCGGCAAGTGTCTCGTTAGCTTGTTTGAGGCAGTTTTCTCAGCTGTTTTAATCCAGTCGAGTTCCTTCACTCTATTCAGTACTTTTACTGGGTTGTTATTGAGAGTCTCTACGTCATATGATACTTCTTGGAGGATTTCCTTGATCATCGCTGTGTACACGCAGAAACGCAGCAGATGTCAGCTGACAGGTGCCGTGGTGCATGCTAGACGGAGATGCAAGACCGTATCAATCCGAGATCAAGATACTGGAATACTCAGAGTCCCACGCCTACCTGCTACTGGTCCCAGTCGTGCACTGAGGTCCGGTAAAGTTTGTTTCTACGAATTGACAACACCTATTGCTGATGTATTGTAAGAGATCTGAACTGTGAAACATTATGAAGAATGGGAACAAATAGTTACCTTAGCCCTGAGGATGGATTCTGTGAAACGCGTTGGCAAATGATTGAATCTAATGGTGCTATTTGGAATGTGTTTCAGAGACTTTAACAAGTTCATAAAAACGCTAGTGTGAATGTTGTAAACACTAGTTACTTATGTATTTATTTAAAAACATTTGGCGAATTTTGTCGTGTTCTGGAAAATCGCTATTCTTGTTGTATTAAAACAAAAAAAAAACCTATGTTTATAACTTTGTTGGAACATTTTTGTAGTTACCATATTGGCTTCATTGCCAGTACTTCAAGTTTACTATGATTGAGCACCTGCTCTCTACTTGAGAGCTATGCATATTAATCACTTATGACATAGTGAATTGCTCTAATTACCTAAGGGATATTATCCCGTGAGGAGTGCATATGGGGTTACCATGTGGAAACTCACGGTTTTGTTTGTTTCTTGATCCGATTTGACCAGCTGTTTAACATCTTGCACTTTTGGTCATTTATTTCTTGTAGGATCAGATGGTATACTGAAGGATTTTCCGCAAGTTGGCATTTGCGGTAGAGCATTATAGAGTTGCATCTTACTGATCCCTCGAGAGAAAGTAAACTAAGTTCTTGTCTTATACAAGCTATAGGCACGCATTTTGGAAGCCCCAGGATAGCCCGCCAAAACGTTGCCTCTAGGGTAGGCCAAAGCGATGAAGGAATGTTGGGCATAGCGTCTGCTCCGTAAACTAGGGTTGGGACCACCTTTATTTTGTAAAAATTGATCACCGGGATGAAGGAAAATCGCCCAAACTTTCTATCAATGGCTTTGCCTTGTGCCGTGAGTTTTCTTGCTTTGTCTTTTAGGAGATTTTGCATTCCTATCTCATTTTTGGAGTTGTCCAGGATAACGCCCAGGTATTTAAATTCCGCCACATTTTCCATCTGGTTCTTGTTCAGCACTAGTTTTGTTTTTGCGTTGATTTTGGCGTTTTTGGACAAAGACATAAGTTTGGTTTTCTTGTCGTTTAGCTCCAGGTTGTTTCTTTCCATGTATATCTGAAGTTTGCTCAGCTGACGTTGCAGTCCTATTGGTGTATAATCTAGAAGTATCACGTCGTCTGCGTACAAGAGCCTTCCCACATGCGATTTTCCGATTTTTGGTGCAAAACTACGAACGGTTTCTTCAGATGTTTTGATGTCTCCGAGGAATGCCAAGAACAGTGCCGGAGCCAGAGGGCATCCTTGTTTAACACCCCTTTGCGTGGGTATCAGAGTGGATAAAGATCCTTGTTGATCCAAGCGCACCCTCATGTTGGTGTCCGAGTACAGCGCTTTGATAGGCTCTAAAATAGAAGAAGGACAGTTCCATGCCTCAAGCTTGTCCCATAGCAGTGCCCTGTCTATACAGTCAAAGGCCTGGGTAAGGTCCACAAAGACGAGGAAGATCCTAGGACCTCCCTCGAGCACTTTATGTTTCATGGTGTTCATTATCAGGATGTTTGCCGATGTACCAAAGTTTTTCTTAAACCCTGATTGTAAGTGGTCCTCGCAGGGCGCCATTTTTGCCCACGCTTTAAATTAATTTAAAAGGAGGGACCCAAACACTTTGCCTATGCAGTCTAGCAAGGCGATTGGGCGATAGTTTCCCGGATCACTCTTGTTCCCTTTTTTGAAGATGGGGACCACTGTCGCTGACTTCCATGAAGGCGGGATTGATTTGGATTGGGCCATACCTGACGGCTACACTATATGTAGACAAGACCGAGAGGGCACCCGCGGAGGCGGAATTGCCATTATCTCTAAATCAAGCCTCTCACTAAGACTAGCCCCTGCACTAACGCTACAATCCTGTGAAGCCCTCACTGCCAAACTCCTTATAAATAATAATCAATCCCTAACCATTCACCTAATCTATAGACCTCCAGGCCCGCTTGGGACCTTCGAAGAGGATCTACACAAGTTACTAACCCTCAATGCTAAAACCACCTCTCAATTGCTGGTATTAGGGGATTTTAACTTAGGATTTAATGACAAAACAGATGTGCATGCCGCGACCATCGCCCAAGCTATTAACTCCCTCGGCTTCTCCCAAAAAGTTAACAACCCTACCCATACGAAAGGTAGAATATTAGACTGGGTCGCTGACTCTAACTGTACTACAGTCATCTCCTCTATCTCGGCTTTATCATGGTCTGACCACTCATTAGTGTCCTTTGACCTCCTAACCTCCCAACCATCCTCTACAGTCGTCCCCATGGCACTCTCATGCCCCACAAGAAACAAAAAGAATATGACAATAGATAATGTCATACCCGCTATTCTTCCAACCTTAAACGCCTTGCCTGACAATTTAGACCCCGGCACTTTAGTTCACGAGTATAACAAAATTATGACTGATACTTTGGACAAAATTGCCCCACTTAAAATGCGCACAAGTAAACCCAAAGCCCATCTAAATAAATGGTTCACGCCAGAACTCAAGGCTTTACGCCTCATCAAGAGAAAATATGAATCCAACTGGAAATTATGTGCAACTGCTGAGAACAAGGCTAACCTAATATCTATCTCCCGTCAATACAAAAACGCAGTCTGTCTGGCTAAGAAAAACTCATACAACGATCGTATCGCTAACTCCAAATCAAGTATGAAGGAACTCTTCTCCATCCTAAAGGAACTTGAGTCACCTATTGCCATACCAGACACCTGCACTAAAGATCAGACCTGGTGTTCTGACATCCAATATGCTCTAACTAATAAAATTACTACCCTCCAAAACAAAATTCAACTGAAAAAAGACTCGCTTAAACTCCCTACACTGTCACCACCTAAGGCGATCCACATGCCTCAACATACCAAATTTTCCTTCACTAAAACCTCCACACTTGAGATTGAAAAAATCATCCTCACCCTCAAACCATCCAACTGCAAAGGTGACATCTGCCCAGCACAGCTAATAAAAGACGCTGCCAGAGACCTATCACCATTTATCTCCAAACTTGTCAATGCATCCTTCTCCACAGGCATCATCCCAGCTAACCTAAAACAATCCTGGGTGCTCCCGTTGCTTAAAAAGCAAACTTTAGATCCTCTCATCCCCACCAATTACCGCCCAATCACCACAGTTCCGTTTCTGCTAAAGATCCTGGACAAAGTGGCCTATATACAGATTCAAAACTACCTTGAACAGCACAAACTACTAGGATCTAGACAATCTGGCTTCCGCCCACTACACGGAACGGAAACAGCCCTGATTGACTTAAAGGCCCAAATAGACGAACTGAGAGATCAGGGTAAGACAGCCCTCCTCCTCCTACTAGATCTCTCAGCTGCGTTTGATCTTGTGGACCACAAAGTCCTCTGCAAACACCTGGACGTTGCCGCTCACTTCTCCACCCAAGCTATCAGTTGGATAGAATCCTTTCTGAGTGAGAGAACTATGAGAGTCTTTTCCCCTTCGGCAGCAGCTGACCCTATACCCATTACTTGTGGAGTCCCTCAGGGATCCTGCGTCTCTCCGACCCTTTACAATATATTCACCAAACCTCTGTTCGATGATCTGGACAATCTCGGTATCACCTACACTAACTATGCAGATGATACACAGATTCTCTTCCCACTTTCTGGGGATCACAGCGAGGATGAGGAGTTGGTGAATAGAGTGTATCTCATCATTCAGGCATGGATGGCCACTCACGGTCTTTGCCTGAATGATGATAAGACAGAGTTGATCATTCTGGGCACACAAGCCAATATTAACAAATTGGGCCCGGATTACTCAGCCTTCAGCATAGACGGAAATGCCATTAAAGTCTCGAGGGAAGTAAAAACACTTGGTTTTTATCTCGACTCTACCCTGTCCTTCACTAAACAGGTAAACTCCCTAGCCGCCACTACTGCTTACACCTGTAAATTGATCAGAGCAGGCAAGCCCTTCCTGTCTAATACCAGCTGCCTAATCCTGGCTAGAGCCTTAATTCTTTCCCGACTCGACTACTGTAATGCCCTATACAGTAGCGCCAATAAAGCTACTACCCTAAGACTTCAAACTCTACAAAATAATGCTCTCAGAGCTGCATTAGGAATAAAAAAGAGGGAGCATATCTCCTCGACTAGGCGGCAACATAAATGGCTCTCTACTGAGAATAAAATCCAGCTAAAAATGATCTCATTAACCCATAAGGCCTTAAATAATGCTGCTCCCAGCTACTTGATGGACAAAATAAAAAGAAAAACTTCTAATAGACCCATGAGACTCGCCAACTCCAATTGTTTGGCAGTACCTAGATTCAGACTTGCCAAAATTGGTGGCGTCTGCTTCCCTGTGAAAGCTGCTAACCTGTGGAACGCCCTGCCACCTAACCTAAGAGCTGACCAACCCTTCCCCCATTTCAGAAGGAACCTTATCAAACACATTATCGCCAACAACGACTTAACACCCGAACACTCACAAGTGTAGTCCTACCTAATGCACCCTGACGTGACATCAACCATTATGGTTATTACTGCTAATCCTGTATATTGTTAACTGTACATTCATGTAAATACGGCAACTCTTTATCTGTACATTCTTGTAATTTGTGAAATATGGTGTAATATTGTAAATTCATTTATATAACATTGTAACATTGTAAGCTTCGCATATACTTGTTGCTGCGCCCGGTAACCTAAGGGTCTGGTGCGCAATATAAATAAAATAAACAAACAAACAAACAAACACAGCTGCAGAAAATTTCATAGAGGAGTGCTGTCCATTCTTCGGGGTGTGTCTTTAGGTCCACGTTAGTGATCCCGGCTGGGCCGGGAGCTCTCGAGTTCTTGAGTGACCTGATCTGGCGGCTTATGTCTTTGCGATCATCCAGAGTGATCCATTGTGCTGGTTCAGTGTTCTGCTTAGTTGCCTTTGTTGTTTTTGGCGGGGCGAAAAGGGTTCTGAAGAAGTTCACCCAGACAGATTCTCCTACATTGTTGATTATGGTTGATGTCTCTTGTGGTGTAGTTGAATTTAAGAGCGACCAGAATTCACTGCTTTTGTTCCCTCATATAGCTGTTTGGATTTCCTCGGCGTCTTGCTGGTATAGTTTTGCCCGATGGTGTTTGAGCCATGATTTGTAAACCCTGGTGGCCTCTATAACTGTCTTGTTTGTTTTTATGGGGCATCGGGCTAGGGCTGTCCTCTTCACTTTTCTTAGAACTTTCCTTTTTTCGACCAAAAGTTTATCATACACATGCTTCCTGGATTCTACGTTGTTCTTAGGACCCCTCTTCTTTTTGTAGATCTCTAGGAGTGGCAGGTAGTCAATCTCGTTTACTAGAGTGCCGGAGTTTTGTGCACAGTACTTTTGTTTAAGGTCGATTATTGCTTTGGGTGACAGTTTTATTTTTGTTCCTCTGGTGTTTGCTTCCAAGAGCATGGTTGACTTTGAAGTTAGACTCAGATTTATCTGCCAGGTGACATACAACAGGTTATGATCGCTTTTGCTAGTCCGTGTCACCCCGAATTCCGTGATTAATCTGGCCAGGCTGTCGGATACGTAAATATAGTCAATCGTTGCGCTGGCTGAACCATTTTCCCATGTGGGGAGGAAGGTTTCTTTAGGTAGGACCTCGCTCATGTTATGTAGTTCTCTAGATGACATCAGTTTTGTCCATGCCATCCCTCTTGAGACTGTAGATGAAGCTTTTTGAGCTGAGTGTTCTTTTTTGTTTTTCTTGACCACAAGAAGCGTTGATGTCACCACACAGCAATAGGCGTGAAGCAGCATGCGTGGCGATAGCCGTGTCAATGGCTTGTTCAATCGATCTTAAAAAGTTACTGGCTTCAACGGCGGATGGATTCCAGTAAATGTTAATTATGACTATTGTCGATTTTGCGTTTTTTGCTTCATTTGTATTAGACTCGGCCAGCTTTGCACTGATCATAAGTAAAAATTGATTGCTTCTCAACACTTTTGCATGGGACAGACCACAGTTGTGTCGAATCGCTGTCAAGATTCCCGATGAAGGACGCTCCAGCGGGCCTTTTTTGGGGGGGGGCCAGAAAAATTTCGTACCCGTCGAAGGATGGCGACTCTGTTAGAAACAGAGGACGTCAAATTCTGTTAGTTTTACGTCACTAGGTGCCGTGAGATGACCGTGGCCTCTTGTGTTCCAGGAGCAAAGCTTTAGTCCACCTGTTGCTGGCTTTGTGTCGCGTTGCAGTTGGTTGGCTTGCTCCGGGATCAAGGATTACTAACTTTTGTGTTGTTTTTGTAGCATTTTAGGGAGCCATGCCCACAAGTTTCTTGCTGGAGATTTGCTGGGCAAAGCCACAATCTTGGCTGATTTCATTTCTCGTCCACGAGTGTTTAACCTCAGTGAGTCGTGGTGAGGCTTAACGGAGGGTCTCTCTGAGGCTCAGTGATCTCTTTCACGGCACTTTCTGTTCCTCATCGGTGTCCTGTGGTAGTGCTCTTCTGATGCTCGCTCTGGAGATTTCTTCAATCGGCTGTTTTCAGCACGACTGTAGTGTATAATTTCCTTAAGGTGGTCCTTGGATTTCCCCCTTCGGTCTTGAGAATGGTTTTGGCCTCTGTGTCTCGTTTCTGGCTCGGGGCGCGCTTACGTTAAGGCGGAGCTGCACCGAACCTTGAAGTAATCTCTCTCGTTGACTCTGTTAGGTCATACCCCATTTTGAGCAGTTTGTTGGAGTCTTTTTCCAGCTGACTTTTGATGTTCTTGGAAGCAATATACAAGTGGGCCAGTGCCTTTCCCCGTTTGTGACTCGGGTCAACAATTATTAAGTCTTCAGACTTTATTTGGTGTAATGACGGAATGTAACTGAACAAAGCGAGCGCTGACCCACGGTTTAACGTAATTTCATCATCGTTGCCCTCGATCTGTTCTAGTTTCATAATCCATCTTGTGGTCTCTTTTTTGATGTGTACTTTGTTGTACTTTGCCGTTTTAGAAACATAGTGGAGTTTAAAAGGCCCGTCTGATGTTTCGCTTTGCTCTGGCGATGTTTTGTGTCTTTTAGTTGCTCTCTGGGGGGAAGATGATCTGTCGGGCCTCTTGTGTTGCTTCGGCAGAGTACTCATGTCATTTTCTGATTTTGTAGAGTTTGTAGGTCCTTTTCGATTTCCGTGTCTATTGTTTTCGTGTCCACTCTCTGCTCTATGAGCTTTTTCCACTTCTTTATTGGGTTTATTTAAGGTTTCTGTATGTCAAAGAGTTGTAGTTATTGGCTCCTTTCTTGATTTCTCAGCTCTTCTTTTTTCCGGGACTTCGAGAACTTTTTCTTCTTTTTTGTTAAGTTTGCTTTGGTTTTCTAGATGTCGGGGAGTTACAGTCACTGACTCCTTTCTTGTTTTTTCAGCTCTTATTTTCTGCGGGACTTCATCGTCGGAGTAAGTACTCAAGTTTATCAAGTCGTCAGACTGCAAGAATTCTTCTGTTGTCTTTGGTGACTTGTTTGTCCTCGCGACTTCAATTGTCATTGCTATTTCCGCTGGTGCCACCAAGGGTGTTTTTTTTTCTAGTTTATTTCTCGGGCTTTTCATTTTCTTTTGACGTCCCTTTATTCGTTTTGTTTAGCACAAATACTGGCTCTAACGTTGATGTAGTTTTACTCGTCTCAGACTTTGGCTCCCCTTTGGGATTTGCCTTTGCTGCTTTCGGCGGCACATTAGACCTCTCAGTTAGATCAATCGTGAGTGCTGTTTGGGTACCAGCTTCTTTGTTAGATGGTCTTTTAGGGTACTCGTTTAGCCGAGTCCCCACTGGACCCAAAGCCCTTGTTTGGGCTTCACTTACTTTGGTGTTTTCCTGCGCTATAATGTAGGCTTCCAAAAAAGACAATTTAGTCAGTAACGATGCTTGAATTGACGTGTGGTCTTTCAGTGTGTCTCTTATCCCTTCATACAATTTAATGAATGGGCAGAGAGCAATTGTCACTGTCGACATTATTGCAGGCATGTCCAAGTTGTTTGCCATGGGAGGTCTCAGGTTCTGCTCTGTGGGTTCAGATGTTCTCCTTTTCTCCAACGGTTGAGCCGGTCAGACGGGGAACCTGGTTGGAACGGGCAGCATGGTTTATTAAAATCTGTTGTTTTTCTGCATGCTTTGAGCGCATTTAGGTGGTCACAAAACTCTTGGTCAGTACTAGGTGTTTTGAGATTGTTTTTTTTTCTACGTAATAGTATGTTGTTTGACTGTAGGCTGGAGTTTTGCTCCAACTTGTTTTGTGCATTTTCCAGATGATCTTTATCGATGTCTACAAGTGTATTTTCGTTGTTGTCCCCTTGTGCCAACGTTGCCTCTTGCCCCTCCGTTTGTCCGTCACACTTTTCTCGATCCAGAAACGGCCTTTCCGTAGTGTTAGTACGTTTAGGCGTTAGTGAAGGAGTTTTATCTAGGTCTACAGTGGTGATTAAGTCTTTGGTAGTTGATTTTGAGTTCATCGCCAACTTCAAATGGTTGGGTTCCGGGAATGGAATAATAGCATCAAGTGCCATTGAGGTTTCTGTTAACTTTTGAGTTTTAGTCTCTAGTAGTGAAGAGAGTGGCTGGTCATTTTCGTTCAGAATAGGAGATTTGGTCACAGTCTCTTGTACTGTGGAGGGGCACTCTGTCCCCTCGACCGGCTCTAGGTTCAGAGAATTCTCAATGGGTGGCGCTGATTGATGAGCCGTCAGTTTTTTGGGAACTTACGGCTCTGCTGATGGAAGGCAACTGCTATTTGCTCGACTCAGCGGGGCCAAAGACCTCCTTTGCCGGATTAGGAGGAACCTGTGATGTAAAGTGTTCAATCCGTCTCTGTTTAGATACCGGCATACAATCGTTCAAAGCCTCTAGGATTTCAAGGTCAGTTAGTTCGACCCTTCTAGCATTGGTAATTGCTGGTTTGAGGTTAAAGAAGTCTCTCAAATTTGTGGCACTGCCTTCAGTGTTTATGTTTTTTTTCCGGGCTAGACCTTTTCCTTTGGTCAAAAGCCCCTTTATTAAGCCTTTTGCATTTTTCCTGTGGTAAGTACTCCCCGCTTTTTGGGGTTGTACAGGTCTTTGGCGCTTCCTGTCGTTTGTCGTCAGGGCCTCATGTGTTTCTTGACTCAACTCCCCCAGGGATGGCAAAGTTCCTGTGCTCGGCTCCACATGGATCTGAGCCTGCACATTGCGGATGGTTTCCAGGGGAGGCGCCACAGCCGTCTCCAGGGCTGACCCTGGTCGCTGCAATCCCACCAGCAAGGAAGCCGTGGCGTGGCAGATGCTCCTCCCCTCGCAATTTCCCCACAGAACTCATCGATGCTCCCCCTTTTCCGGGGCTCGTGGTCCAGAGATGTCCACGCGCCCACCCCCTCCGCAACTCCCTGCTCCCCCTCCCCAGGGGCCGACTCAGGGGAAGCCGAGGTCGGAAGGCCGGGACCTGGAGCGTTGGGCAGGCCCGAGGCTCTGCCTCCCGCGGACACCTCACCAGCTTCATCCTCGCCACTTCGAGCCGGTGAACGCGACCAGCCCCAAGCCGCCTCCCCCGTCCTAGCCGGCAGCGACCCCCCCTCCGGGAGGTGATGCTGGCATGCAGGGGGGCGGCGAGCCAGGGGCGGGTGCGTCGACGCCGACTGTGAACGCCCGAGTTTCGGGCTCAAGCTCCACGGACGCCGCGTCCGCAGAATCTTCACTGCAACACCTCGTCACAGCGGTCGATGGGTCCAGGTTAGTCGTTTCGATGAGGATGATGTTTGTCTGGGGTGCGTTAAGCATTTTAATGGCCTTGGGCTTCCCTTTTGTTTTTGGACGTGGTGGCTGATCCAACTTTGTGTTGGTTATGTCTTGCAGAGTTATTGTTTTTTTTGTTGGTGTAGAGGCTCTGAGGCAGGCGCTGCGAAGGCACCGTCTATCTTCTTCGAGGAGGGAAGGGGAGTCCATGACAGCCCTGGCTCTGGCAGCCCGGCCTGCTAGGACTGCAGGACTGTCACTGTACGTCCACTCCGCGGCCGCTCCACGGCATAAATGTTCTTTTGTACTGTGGGTCCACCCACCAGTACAGCAATGGTAAACAGACTCAGGAAGCAGGTAGGAGGGATAGCAGTCCTCTCTAGCAGGGCAGGACTGTCACTCTACGTCCACTGCGTGCTAAGCTTGAGTGTGCCACCATGTCCCATGCTGAAAACGTGGGGAAAGGAAGCCAACGGCTTGAATATCCTGACATATTTCTTGAACACTTTTCTTTTGCATAACATTGTTTCCCACACTGTTTGTATTTAGAAGTAAGGATTGGCAATAGGTTTATTAGTATATGCCCTTTTATTTTGACAGACTCGACTAGGACTGCGTTACTATTATTTGATGGTCATAGCTTGCTCCCATCTTTAGATTTAGGATTAGATAGATGTTTTCAAACCCAATTGAAGTTCAATAAAGGCCCTTGAACTATGATAACTTGTGTCTGTCTTACTGGTTGATACCATGCCTTACTTACATATGGTGTCAGAGTGGGATGCGACTCAATTGAGACAAATTGGAGGACCCTAAAATTCCAGAAGCTTAGTCATAGAGCCTCAGATCCCTCTATCGCCACGAAAAAATCCATAGGCTTTGATAGCTGTAGCAGCAGAGAAGTTACTGTCCTCCAGGGAAAAGAGGAATGATTCCCACAGATTAATCCTAATACCCCCTCCTGGGTGTTATATAAGATTGGCTCCAGAATCTGGCCTGGCCTGACTTCCCTGTACACATAAAGGTACAAAGGTAAAGCTACAGAACTATGGCAAAACTCCATTTGAAGTACATCGTGCGGACAAAATTGCACAGAGAATTCTTGAAAGGGCTCGAATTCCCTGTTTTATAGAGAGTGAAACAGAAGAAACTGAGAGAGATACCTTAGGCTTTAGCAAAACTGGTGAACCATCTACCACTGAGGCAAAGATGAAAGAAGAACCTACCAGCCTTCCTGATCGAGCCTTTGCCCAGCGAAATGATCCAGCACTCACAGAGGCTTTCTTGCAGATGATTCCTGAAGGGGAAGGGTTAGGGAAGGGAAGTCCCCTTTTCTTCCTTAGGCAGGGATTACTGTATAGAAAGGAAACCACCAGAGAAGGCCTAAGTAAAACTCAGTTAGTAATCCCCAAAACCCATCAGAAGATAGTGCTAGAGAATGCACATTCTCATTTGACAGCGGGACACTTAGGACAATCTAAGACCCAGGCGCACATCAGTGGGAGGTTCTACTGGCCAGGTATCCATGCAGATATAACAAACTTCATTCAGACATGTGAAATATGTCAGAAACCCAGTATGCATATTCCCTTGCCTGCCCCTCTGAACCCTTTACCGAAAATAGTTCTTTCTCCCAAATTGGGATGGATATCATTGGACCGTTAGAAACCTTTAGACTGGGTAACAAATATATCCTTGTAATCGTTGATTACGCTACCTGATACCCAGAGGCGTTCCCCATGCGGAACAACTCAACCCAACACATTTTAAAACATCTATTGCCATATTTTTCCAGGGTTGGTTTCCCCAAGGAAATTCTAATGGATCAGGGCTCCAATTTTATAAGCAAACACATGAGTGAAGTCAAGGAATTGCTCCATATTTCCACCTTAAGAACCTCAGTTTACCACCCCTAAATGGACTGATTGGTAGAAAGATTTAACAAAGCACTTAAGATGATCCATAAAAGTTGGCAAGCAAGGACAGGAAAGACTGGGATTGCATGATTCCCTGGGCTCTATTTGCAGTAAGAAAGACCCCTGAGGCGACCACTGGATTCTCTCCTTTCTAACTGCTTTATGGTAGAGAACCAAGAGATGTCCTAGACATGCTCCGGGAGTCCTGGGAAGAAAGAGAAAAGGAACCTATTCCCCTCTCACAAATAGCTACCGGATTGCAAGAACATATGAAACAAGTTCGAAATCTGGTCTATATTCACATGGAAAACACCCAAGCACAACAAAACTCTACCTACGACAAGAAGGTAAACTTAAGATCTTTTTCAATAGGACAAACGGTATTAGTCCTCTTACCCACCTCTGAAAATAAACTTGACTTAAAGTGGCATGGGCCATATGAGGTACTAGAGCAAACAGGGACCTGTACCTATAAATAGGCCAACCTGACCAGGAAACAAAAGGCCCATCTCTACCGCGTAAATCTCTTAAAAGAGTGGAAAGAAAATCCTTCCGCAGCCACTGCCTCGATTCTCTATTGTTTTGGTACCGGAGGAAATAAATAATTTGGAATGAATTCCTCAAGAGCTATCTAGTCAACAACAAGAAGACTTAAAAGACTTAGTCACGACATTCCCCGATGTATTCTGCGAGAAAACAGGAAGGGTGCACAGCACTTATTATTATATCCGAACTCCAAAGGGAAAAGTGGTCCATTTGAAACCATACAGACTCCCGGAAGCCCGTAGACAGATAGTGGTTAAGGAAGTGAACAAAATGCTGAGGGCAAATATTATCAAACCCTCTTCCAGCCCATGGTGCTCCCCTATTGTGTTGGTCACAAAACCTGATAATTCCTGGAGGTTTTGCATAGACTTCTGACAGGTCATCGCCATCTCCAACTTCGATGCCTCTCCTATGCTGCGCATCGACAAATTGATTGATAAACTCGGAAATGCCACCTTCCTATTAACCATAGATTTAACCAAGGGCTACTGGCAGGTCCTCGTTCTAGAGAAGCCAGAGAGTGTGCTAAGCTCGAGTGAGTCGCCTTATCCCATGCTGAAAACGTGGGGAAGAGAAGCCAATGGATTGAATATCCTGGCATATCATTTCTTTAACACTTTTCTTTTGCATAACATTGTTTCCCACACTATTTGTTTATTAGAAGTAAGGATTGGCAATAGGTTTATTAGTATAGGCCCTTTTATTATGACAGACTCGACTAGGACTATGTTATTATTGTTTGATGGTCGTAGCTTGCTCCCATCTTTAAATTTAGGTTTAGATAGGCATTTTTAAAACCCAATTGAAGTTCAATAAACACCCTGAAATTGTGATCATTTGTGTCTGTCTTGCTGTTTGATACCATGCCTTCCTTACAATAAGTAGCGATGTCATAACTACAGAGGTTTTCATTTAGAGATTGCAGGATCCAAGTATATTATCTCCTCAAAGATGCCGAGATGGCGCCTTCGTAATTGGAAGTACTTTTGTTCTCCCACAGGAGGAACAATTTTCAGGATTATTTTAAATTTGATGCTGATCAATGAATGACTCTATAGACCATGTCTGCCTAGAGACAAGTAATTGAAAATGGTGCTACATATATGCTTGTTCATTCAAACTATGGCACTATAGGGGTCAAATATTTTCAATTTTTTAAACATGTTTTTGTACTATGTAAGACTTCTGAAACGTATAAAATTGTGACTCGACCGCCCCGTCAACCGTGCTTCAGAGAATCCTTCATAATATATATGACCACACCCGTTAGGGGTTGCGTGCTGGGCCATGACTTCAGTGGAAGAGATCGTGCTGAACGCTTTGCTAAGTGTTTATTTCAGACTGGCACACAGCAGCTGCTTAAACCCCATCTGGGTGCTCCAACCTGTCTGTTGCTCCCATAAAAAAGGAAAAGCTTGATTAGTTTGGGCTTTTAGGTGGCGCTGAAAGCGCTACTTTAAAAGCCGAAACTGTTGCCATTAACATAAGAGCTTCAAATATGGGCATTGAATGAGGATCTGTAATGCTTTTCCAATGGAGAAGATATTTGAGGAGGGATACACAGTTGTAATCCCACCCATTCCCTACCCCTAGGCAATGTAATCCCTATGGCTAATCCCACCCGTTATGCCCCTCTCAGAACTCTTTGATTTTGTGTGAGGTCTTCCATGGAGGCTGCCATCTTGGATGACTGTCCCTAAGGAAGCTCTCTGGAAACAAGCCGGCCATCTTTGAATGATAAATTGTTTCAAATAGCTAAAGTAATTTGCATTTTGGGAGCTTGTTTTGATTCGCAGATGAAATGAGGGCTAGTTTTGGTAAACTGGCCCAATGGTGACTTGTTTTGTACTGAGGGTGATACAGGGCGCAACATTGAGGAAGATGATCCAAATATGCTGTTACAGCTTTTGGACAACACTCCTTGTAAATGCACGTTATTTCTGCCCTTTCAGAAGCTGTTTTTGAACTACTTCCACCCTGCCACGTCTTGTCTTTTTGCCACCCACGGCCTGTCAGATGGAGGTGCCGGAGTCTCAGGGGAGGAATAGCTAGCTTCAAGGGCTCTGATAGAGGCACAGCTTCTGTACAGCTCATGCGGACTAAGTATCCTTCAGCGAAGTGCCCGCCCAGAGACATTCAAGTGGCTAGCGCCTTATTTGTTTGGGGGTCGTTTTGGGGGTAGCTAGGAATGGGGGCAGGACAGCTGTCGTGCCTTCATTCCTCAGTCTGCATTATAATAGCAGTTCAGCTTGAACGCCCAAGACAGGCCCAGGCATCTCCCCCTGGCAGATGGGTGCCAAGAGTGTGAGCTTTGTCTGGTGGTGCACAACTTCTTTCCAGTCCCTTGGTGGGCATCTGCTTGGCTTTGTTAAAATCTTGAACATTGTTTGGCTTTATTCTGGTTTATACACACGTGAAATTTATTTGCTCAACAGTTTATGTATATTTGTGTTTGACAATCCTTACAGCCCTGAGGTCGGGCCATATAACATGTTGGATGGCTAAACTCAAATTTGAATACATTCATTGTGCTAATTATTTGTGTGTTCATGATTCAATTGGGCATTCATTAGTATTCTTATTATTTTTTTGTGCGCATGTGTTAGGAACATACCTTTTTTCAGGATTCAGGTAATTTGTGGGATATATTTACCCACTCAGCAGTACTTCCCTACATCACTCAACTGCACTTCAACAGAACCAGCAAAATGGCTGCGCTGGCTCCTGTGAGCACCATTGCACCCTAACTGCGTTTTGCAGCCACAAAAGGATGGCTGCACTGTTTTGCCATGCGCCATTGGGCAAGATGGAACAGGAAGCACCACGGGAAAGGCTACTAGGGTGTGTTCTTGTTTGTCTTAAAGAAATGGAGTGAATAAGCAGCGCTGTTTTGCTGCAAGCCCAAAATTCCCATTGAAAAAGGGATTATTTCACCTTTAAAATGATGCCGCTCTGATGATATTTGTCCCTGTTCTTCATCACACTACCTTTATCAAAAAGACTGTGTCATGCCCAGCCATATTTACATTGTGCTCCACCAGAAAAGAGCCTTATTCCTGAAAGACAGGCTGTGCCAGCCAGACCTGAGAAAATCAACAAAAGCATTCCTTCAGCTACACGGGAAACACTTACATTTTGCTACAAAATGTCAAAAATCACTGCTTGAAAAGAAAATCATTGCTTTCTGTGCACATGTCAATTTCATGAAGACTTTTGCCTTGTACAGACTGTTGTGTTAAACAAGCCGACTACAGCTACAAAACCATGTGGGAATCCAGATGGAAGAGCAAAAACAAATTTGAACGGAATATGCCAGCTTTCACCACATGTGTCAGAATGGGCTTTTACAAACCAGAGAAACAAAATGCCTGTTTTAAAAAGTAAAATGTTGAATGAAAGCTTGTCCGTGCCTAGCAATGTAAAGGGGTTTGTTGCTAGGGAAACATATATGGGCTGTTGTATTCAACAGGCTTGTTTTGATTCACAACAAAATAAAATAAAACTGTTAAACTGCATCGGCTGGATTTTGCAAGCTCCCAAAACAGGTTATTCCAGTTGGTCTGAGCTAATGCTTCCCCCAAAAGGGAACCACCATAACCTTTCAGGACACCTGGCTGATAATTGCTAGGTTGGAAAACTTTGACTGACCAGGACAAAGAAACTTCACATGCTAATCAGACTTGGGTCTGGGCTGAGCCATCTTACAATGGAACTTCTAGGACACAGATGTGCGAAAAAGAAAATCACACCTCCCTGTGACTTCTACAAGAAGCTTCAAAGAAAAACTCCATTACAAACCCTGGACTTAGGGGGGCAGCGTGGAAGCTTTGCCAATATACGGGGAACAATACTGAACATTTGTTTCCCAAGACTATTTTATAAATAAAACTTGTAAGACTTTTATCCTTGCCACAGGACTTTGCAAAAATGTGAAAAGTTAACAGTTTAAATGTAATTTTATGGGCTTTCATTTAAGACGTCATAGACTTCACTGACACATGGGGAATAGAAATGGCAGTGAATTGGGTATTATAAGGAAAGTATCCATGATGCCATTGCAAATTTTAATACTTACATGCCTAATGATAATCCACAGCCATGTATAAAGTTATTGAATTTTAAGTAATATAATTCTCACTGAAAAGAGCGAAAAACTGGTAGAAGGGTGAACCAAGGTTCCACAGCCGTGAGGATTGGACTGCTATGCTCTACCTACAATATTTAATCTGCCCATGTGATTTGTTAAAGTGCCACAAATGTATAAATGTGTAAATTAGGTTATGACTGATTTTTTGGCAAAAAGGACTGTGGGATGGCTTTTTACCTCATAAAATGCAACCTCATAAACTGTGACTCCTCCTTGAGGAGGCAACCAACAGTGATTGTCCAATCCGCTTCTTAGAGGTAGGCCTAGCTCAGTTCTGCCCACCAATAATCCTGTTAAAAAAAGGGAAAAGCTGTGGTACCTTTTGCATCCTGAAATCAGACCGGCTTGCTGCCCACTAACTGCATGCCCGCTGCAACCCTGCCAGTTGGCTGTTCCAAAATTCCAAACCTAAGCGTGGAATGTGAATATCTCCCCATCACAGAGAAACACATAGTCTCCCCATCTTGACCCTTTTGTCTGTATTACACTCTCTAAGCAATCCTAGTTATACCCTGGTAACTTGTTAAAACTGTTAGAATTATCCGTGCACGCTGTCCTTGATTTCTAAGTGCTACCACCATCTCTCTTTTCATTTTTGTCTGGTGTAAATCATAAGCCCTTAGTTACATTGTGAGTAATCATACTAATTTCCAGTTAAAGTTGAGCACTGGGGTGATAAGGTTGACCTCGCGAATCAACCTTGGAGCTTACTGTGTTTTTCTTTAACAATATAGTCTAGATAATTTAGTTTAAGTAACATTTGCCTTTCTTTCAAAACCGAAGTCTTCATTTTAACTGCTCTATTTTTCCTAAAACTGAACCCCATTCCACCCCGAAAATCTAATTCAAATCTTCAGCTGCCACCATTATTTCACTTTGATATTGTCCCTGTGATATCCATCTGTCCCCCAGACCAAAAACCACATTGCGATTTTCAGTATTCCATCCGTTTTTATAAAAAACCGTTTGGGTAATTTTAAACGTGAATTGAAAAGAAATGCAATTTTCCCACGTGTCATTCGCTGCAATATGTTTTTAACTTTCCACTCATTTTCGAATTGTATGCTCTTGGTGATCCATTGCCTTATGATTGCTAGTGTTTATATATTACTGCCTTTGTGAGAAATCATATTTACCTCAAAGTTTTAACCACACATTATTTATTTGCCATTTGCGAGTGTCATTTCATGCTATTGCAAAGGTATTTAAACTCTGTTTTTCCTCTTATTTTGTGAGAGTAGGTCGGAACATGATTCTATTTGCTGCCTTTTATTCCTGACTACCTGCTGCTTCTTTCTATCCACTCAGAATCTGATTAATTGTGGGTTGAGGGAACATTGCAGGGGCAAATCCTAACTTGGGTGCTATCTATCCTAATTCAAAAGTGCTCCTATTCACTTGTGCTTTGTATATGTTCGACTAAAAGGTTAACCAAGTACATTGCTTCCATTTTCATTGTAATTATCACCCCATTGGTGATTGCTGCCCCATATTAAAAACTGTATGATTTCTTTTGAATTTTAAAAATAAATAAATATTGCAATTTCACAAACCGGCCTGGTTTATGGTGACCCGGGATATTTGAAAAAGGGGGCTTGAGACGAGTTGTGTACCATCTGAAATTGAATCTGCATAAAATAAAGAGAAAGGCATCTCAGTTGTGTGCTACATACTAGGCTGAGACCAAGATATGTGTTGTCTGATTGAAATCCTTAACAATGTCCACCGCCCAACAGGTCTATGACGGTCTGTTGCTGGTGTATGGTTTTGTGTGCACCCGTGGCCATTTCTGACTCTTCCCGCCCAAAACACCTCCTAATAGGAACTCTTTGAGATTGCTTTAATCAAGCCTTACCATCAGGCTTCGCATTCAAAGAGCCTCATCACGAGTTGGGCGGTATCCCGGCAGTATTACCGCCGGGATACCACCAGGGCAAATAGCGTTACTGCCAAACTCCCGACGCTATTAGCGCCGGATCACGGGTTTGGCGGAACAGTAATTGCCCATTCCCCATTGGGCCCATTTGGGAATTCCCCATTCACCATTGGACCCAATGGGGAATTTTTGGCGTAACTACCGTCGGTGGTATTACTGTGTGGTAATTATGCCAAAAATCAGCAAATTCCTGGCGCATTTACCCCCAGCTTATAGCTGGGGGTAAATGCAGCCAAACCTGTGATTTGGCTGTCCTTTAAATGTGGCGGTAATAGCGTTACGCAGCATTTAAGGGTTACCGCCCAACTCGTGATGAGGCTGAAAATGTGTGACAGTGTTTGTTCAAAGCAGTCTTCTGAGAGTTAATGGGCCTCATTCCGAGTACGGCGCTAACCAATGGCGCTATTAACGCCTTGGTTGACGCCGTACCCGGACCGGCAGCGCCTTGGTGGTTGGCGGAATTACCGCCCCATTCCAAGGTTGGCGGGGCGGTAATTCCCCAATCCCCATTTACCCTTCCCCATTCCCATTCTTGCCCCATAGGGCATAATGGGAGTGGGGAAGGCGTCAATTACGCCACCGTAAATTACGGTGGCGTAATTAACATCAAGGTCCCTTAGCGCCATGGTATTTAACGCCTGCTAAAAGCAGGTGTTAAAAGCACCATGGCGCTAAGGGAACTCGGAGTATGGCGGTAAGGGATTACCGCCACCGCTCTCGTTAGCGGTGGCCGCTATCCCTTAACGCCATACTCGGAATGAGGCCCAATGACTTCATTGAAGTTGTAAACATGCTACTAGTGTAATAGAAATGTTTTACCAGGCCTACCTTCAGCCATTCGATTCATATGCACTCTGCGTGTCCTTCACTGAAGTCCTGTTTAAAACAAGCATTGGTAAAGCCAACATTTTTGGCTTGTGCATAAGATTTAAGGTTTTCCCAGGCACTGTGTTGTAATTGAACCCTGAGGTGTTTATTCCTGCCCAGGGTTCCACACTCTAACCGGTTAAGGGCTTGGTGGCTGGGTGCCAACAGGCTCTGTTTCGAGATAATAAACTCATCTTATTCTTACCTCTTGGTACGTAAAGCCTCCTTATTTCACTGGCGACGAGGAGTGAGGACAACAATGGGCCTCATTCCGAGGCTGGCGCTATCCATGGAGTAAAGAGCACCATGGTAAGCAACCATGGAGCTATTTACTCCATGGAAATCCGGCATGGTGAATGGAGTAATTTCCGGTCCATTCCAAGGTTGGAGGGACCGGTAATTCCCCATTCACCATACCGGTTCCCCATCCCCATTCCTGCCCCCATAGGGCTCAATGGGAATGAGGAAGGAGTAAATTACGGCACCGTAAATTACGGTGCCGTAATTTACTCCAAGGTCCCTTTGCGGGTTGGATTTTTAACGCCTGCTAAAAGCAGGCGTTAAATGCCAACCCGCAAAAGGGAACTCGGAATATGGTGGTAAGTCTTAACGGTCACCGTTGCCATCAGCGGTGACCGTTAACCCTTACCGCCAGCCTCGGAATGAGGCCCAATGTGCAATTCTCTGGTGTCTACTGCTGCCTTCACTGCACTGCCAAGCCAGGACTAAGGGAGCGTGCAGTGGGCAACCCTGCCAGCCCCTGCAATGGCACCATCGAATACAGGCGCTAGGGCTGCCCGTTTCATCGCGATTTCACCCCCCACCGTGGGCTTAAGGTGTGGGGGGGCCAGGACGGCGGCACAAGCACTGGTACCCATACTGGAGTGCGCCAGAGTATAAAAGCACAAGTAGAAGTCTGAGGAAAGGACCCTGCAACGTCATGTTGCGTGACAGCCATTTTGTTGGCATGGCAAGCAGCTGAACGCTGCCACGCAGAGAACCTGTTTTCTGCTACAACAAGTGCTGCAACATCGACTAATGAGGTGAATCCAGTCACCAGTTGCTAGAAAGCGGTACCAGCCACACCCAACGCTAGGAAGCTGGTACTGTGGAACATAACCAGGGTGCATTACTTGAGGATCCACATAAGATAGCAGCAGTGTACGACAGCTGCAGCACCATGTAGCAGAGCAATGCCAGACCTCCTCCTGCATTCCTATATTCTCCAGGTGAGCCTCCTGTACTATGGGATCTCTGGGTGGATGCGTTTAAGGTGTAGAGCAGCGGGCAGAGCTAAGTATATAGATGATGAGAGAAGCAGCACTTTTGAATTGTTTGGGCTGAGAGGGCTCAGAGTATTCAGGCACTTACCTGGTGACGAAGTACGAATGCCTGGTAGCGGAGAAGGAGAACAAGTAGTGGGCCTATACGAGACAGCTTTAAGGAAATTGGAGGGGCGTTTTGGGAAAAGACCCAATGTAGTGTTGGAGCGATACCACTTCTTTTCCAGAGCACAGGGAGGAAGCAAATTGATTGATTCTTACATAACTGCTTTGCGTACACTTTTATCGACGTGCAAATTCACTGGCTTACTGGACGAATATGTAAGGCACCAGGTGATGATGAAAACGAGCAATGCCAAAGTAACAGATAGAATATGGATAGACAGAGACCTTCCATTGGATAAAGTGATTGAGATTGCAAGGGCCATTGATGAGCCCCGCGCCAGTGTGCAGGTGGTGACGGAGAAAGGGGACAGGGTGGCACAAGGAGATACAGTGCAGGCCGGGCTAGCACTCAAGAAGCGTGATGGTGAGACCAAGGCCCTCATTACAACACCGGCGGTAGCCAATGGCGCTATTAGCACCATGGTTGCTGCCGGTATTGTAACGAGTCCGCCAATGGTAAATGGGGAAATACCGCCCCATTCCAAGGTTGGCGTGGCGGTAATTCCCCATTTACCATTGGCCCTTCCCCATTCCCATTTTTGCCCCATAGGGCTCAATCGGACTGGGGAAGGCGGTAATTACAGTTGCGGTACCGTAATTACCTCGGAAGACCCTTTGCGGGTCCCTACTTTAACGGCTGGTCCAGACCAGCCGTTAAGGTCGGGAGCCGCAACGGGACCTCGTAATCAGGCGTTAAGGGTTTAACGGCGCCGACATCTTTTACGGCGCCGTTAAACCTTTAACGCCAGGGTCGTAATGGCCCCTCAAGAGTAGAATGGAAAAACAGATTACCACACCAACAAGAGCGGCAGAGGGCCATTTAGTACCGGAGGAAGACAAGCGTGTGGAAAGAGTGGGTGGACTGGCCACTCCACTGGGCCCAGGGAGTGTCCGGCCTTAAACGTGGAGTGCAGGAGATGCAATACATAGGGGCTCTATGCCAGAATGTGCAAGTTGAATAGTGAGAGTGGCGGAATGCAAGGAAGGCAAGTGGTCAGGATGGTAGAGGTGGAAGAGGATTCTCATGGAATGGTGGGGCGTGTGAGCAGTGCGACGCGTGAAGGTGTGCTGTTACATGTGGAAGGGACAGTCAAGAAAGGACTGTGGGACATGTTGGGCCTCATTACACGGTAGGCGGTAAGGGAAAAATGATGCCGGTAAAGGATTACCAGCAGTGCTAACCGCTCCTGTCTATTACGACCCGCTTACCCGCTATTAGCGGCACCGCTAAGAACGGTGCCTCTAATAGCGGCACGGTCGCGGACGTGTGACCCCTCATGGCGGCAATAGCAGCATGGCAGAAATAGGAGTACATCACAAGTCATGCGAACATGCAAATAGCGGCATGAAGCAAGCCCAAAAAGCCCATACCGGCATGGCGGAAATACCGCCATCACGAACCACCCGTAAAGGGCCATGTGCAGTGTTCCCAACTGCCACACGTGCACACAATCAGGTGGAGGCAATGGAGACTGGGCCAGCACAAAAGGAGCACACCACACCCCTTCCCACACCCATTCAAACACCAAAATGATTCCAATACTAGTAGCATTACAGGGGCTGGAGGACATGATTGCATTGCAACAGCAACAACAACAGACAGCACAGAGGAGACGCAGGAGGAGGAGGAGGGCGAGACAGGCACAGCAAGTCCTACCAGTGCAGCTAGTTGTACCACAGAGGCATCCACCAATATCCAGAATCAGAGCCAGTCCATTCAACCTAACCCCTGAGAGATACACAACCTGTACCCTCTGGACCGGGATACCATCAACACCATTGTGGACATGATACACAACAACATCGTCAGCCTCATAGACATCCGTACTGCCATCCCCCCTCTACTGAAGGTGGTCTCTGTGCTCCACTTCCTGGCCACAGGCACCTACCAGCACACAGTAGGGCAGATGCATGGCATATCACAACCAGTATTCTCACGCACGCTGAACCAGGTGCTTGATGCCCTCCTGAAGCACACACGTTAACACATATCCCTGCCATGGACTGCCCAGGAGATCTCCAAAACCAAAGTTGGCTTCCATTCACTGGCAGGCATCCCAAGTTGCATTGGGGCCCTCGACTGTACCCATGTGGAATTGGTGGTCCCACATGCCATGGAGGCAGTGTACCGAAACAGAAAGCAATACCACTCCATCAACGTCCAAATGGTATGTGACTCTAACAAGATCATCACACATTGTTGTGCCCGATATCCCGGATCAACCCATGATTCAATGGTCCTGCGGAACTCAACGATACCACACTATATGGAGCGACATGCCGGACAACGTTTGTGGCTACTCGGTGAGTAGCATGGCAAGCACATGGGAGTGTGATGTGGGGAGTAGATTGTGGGGGTGAGAGATGCATACTCCAACTGGGTGTGATTGGGGGGGATGCATACTCCAACTGGGTGTGATTGGGGCGGGGGAGATGCATACTCCAACTGGTTGAGATCAGTTGACAGAATAAACAATGCCCATACAGAAATACACCACTGTCCCCCAAGTCAGGCCAGAATGAACCTGACACATGAAAACTACATGCAAGACATAAGCTGCACAACAATGACATTAAGCCATTACCACAACCATACCATATCGATCCACATGCACACTGCACATCATCAGACCGTACCCTCTACAACACAATGCAGCAACATGCTGCCAATATGGACAATGGAAATGTACGCTGAACAGCATCACAACGGAAATGCGACCTTGAGTGTATACAAAGGGATCACCTGTAGCTATTATACTGAATCTCACCCGTACACCACAACAGAAGTGCTGCATGCCAGCATGGGGACATCAAGTTTGGAATGGCCGTTCACTAGGAGTCTGGTTCAAACGGTGACAGGACCAAAGGATACGAATGACTAAACATCACCTAGTACATGGCAACAACTGCCGTAGGCATGCACAGTGCATGAACACTTGCAAGGGCTACATCACCTTCCCACATTGCAGTTACTTTGATTACCTCCATGCATGTAGGGATATGTGGATGTCATCCACAAATCGAAGTTTACTTCTGTGTGATAGGTACTGGTTCCATTTGATGTAATCACTTACACAAATCCATTGTTGCACCCATGCAGATGATGCTGGCTATCCCTTGAAGAGGTGGCTCCTTACCCCTGTCCGGAACCCACAGAATAGGCACGAAGAGGACTACAATCATGCACATACCCGTACCCATGTGGTAATTGAGCAGACATTTGGCCTTTTGAAGACACGGTGTCGGTGCCTCAGCAGGTCGGGTGGGGCACTCCTGTATGGGCACAAGAAGGTGGCCAAGATCACCATGGCATGTGTCATGCTGCACAATATGTGCATCAGATGGAATGTGCCTCTGCCCCCTGACATTGAAATGCAACCACCTGGTGAGGATGATGATGAGGATGAGGAGGGAGAAGATGGGGCTGCACGTCATGCAGGTGGCGATGCACAGAAGGGACGTGCTGTGCACCAGCATCTGATAGACCAATATTTCTAATACACATGGATGAAGAGGGTGCACTGGATGTGGGTATCAGGGCACTGGGTTTTGTGTGGAAATGAACACTGTGCACTGTCCACCAATAAAGCACACATACACAATGACAAATGTCCACTCATGTGATTCGTCATGACAAAAGTTTGTATTAAGTTTTGTAATCATATGAAGTGCATGGACCCTACACCACAAACACCCTTTCCCTCCTCCCCCCTCAACTCCCCCAAACACCCTTTCCCTCCTCCCCCCACAACTCCCCAAACGCCCTTTCCATCCTCCCTCCACAACTCCCCCAGACACCCTTTCCCCCCTCCCCCTACAACTCCCCCAGACACCCTTTCCCTCCTCCCCCCACAATTCCCCAAAACACCCTTTTCCCCCTCCCCCCACAACTCCCCCAAACATGGCTTGCACATCAGTGCAGCATTACTGCACACGAGTCACCAACATCAGGCTGGCCCTACTTCCCACCTCCTCTGCCAGCATTGGGTGGTTGCAAGTTTGTGCACCGCAAAGCCCGCATGGACCTGCCCAGGGGGCTGGTATGCCTTGAGCTGGCATAGGAGGAGGTGCTCGGTTAGTCCGGTCCCTGGGCGGGGTTCTGCCTATCCATAGCGTCTGCGATGCGTGTGAGGACCTGCCTCACAGCTGATCATTCTTCGCAAATGCGGTTGGTGCTGGATTCAATGGCTTGCGCTTAATGCCCCTGTCATGTTCCCTGCACTCCTCCCTCGCCAGGGCACCCTCGCCTACATGCTGGCCAACCAGCACAGTTAGGTCTTCCTGGCGCTGTCGAATGATGCTTATGTCATGGCCTCTGTGTCTGGGTTTGGGTTCGCAGCCTGTGGCATGTGTCCGCCATCATGTGATGTCACCGTGGGACTCCAGCTCCCTGCCACAAATTCATCCCCAGACAGCTCATGGCTGCTGGCATTTGATGTGGGGCGTGGGCTCTGTTGGGCTGACTGCTGCGGGCTGGTTGTGTGGTGTTCAATGGGTGAAATGCATGTTTCCTCCACATCTGACATGGGTGCCGTGGCAGCTGCCTCGCCAATGGAGCTGTTTGCGGCAGACAGTGATCCTTCCACAAGTGGATCCTGCGTACTGGGAATGGCTGGAGTGGGTGCTGCCACATTGTCTGACGGACTTTCACGCCTTCATGACGTGGGTGGATGTGTGGCTTTGGCCCTCTGCGACAGTGCAGATTTCCCAGTGCCCCTCGATGTGCTGGGCCTGGTGCCTATTTCCATGCCCTTGGCCTGTTTCTTTGGTGGTGGGGCCTGCGTCGCAGAGTCCTGCTCCTCACTGTCAGATTGTGAGCCTGTGGGGGACAAAGAGAGGGATAGCATCGGTGATGGGTCAACGTGCATCATGCAGATGTTGTTGTTGCTGCAGTTCTATGCATTTGGACTTCAAGTTTGGCCATACAGGTAGTTAGCCAGATGGGTGTGTCATACAGGCATGAGTCTGGGTGACACGTGTCTGAGGTGCTGCATGCATGTGGTTGTGTGGGGATGTGCACAGCATATGTGCAGGGTTGTGTACATGTATGTGTGATGGCCCCATCCAGGAGCTAATTTCCAGGTCACATTTGGGGGATTACCTCATGCTTTGCATTGCAGTGCTTTGTGTGGACACTCACCTCCATCTGACGATGACGGCACACTGCGCTCCATTTCATCCACTCCCTCAATGGATTGGACGCCAATGGTGCTGGCACATGTCTCCTCCCACTCTTGCAGCTTGATTGGGGATCCTCCTCTGCCTCCTGTACCCATGGCCAGGCTCCTGTTGGCTGCTAGAATACTCCGTACACGGAGGCGCAAATCGTCCCACCGCTTGTGTGTGTCCTTTACATTGCGGGGGGTGGAGCCCACCGCACTGACTTTACGGGCCACCTCTGCCCAGATCTCCTTTTTCTTTATCAGTGCGGGATGCCGCATGTCGTTTGCAGAAACCACCTCAGCTTTAGCAGCAAGTGTGTCTGCTAACATTCAGTTCTTCATTGGAGAAGCGTTCTTTGTGCTGCCGTGCTGCACCTTTTTTTACGGCCTTGGGCATTCTCAGGGGTTGTAGGGATCATTTTGACCAGCTGTGGTGTTGCTGCAGGTCCTGGGGGCAGAGGATGGCAATGGATTGTGTTTTTAAGATTGCTGCCGTGCTCTTTCCATTTCCTGTGTGATGACGCTACTTCCGGTTCCACTTATTTACGGTCACCGCTTTTAGCGGTGACCGCTTCTAGCGGTTACCGCTAATGCCGGATTCATGGATGGCGGAAGTGCTATCAGTGCTTTCCTTGGTGCCGCTAAGGGACTTTTTGGGGCCTTTAACAGCATGGCGGTAATGTCCTTACCGGCATGGAGCAAAGCTCGTGCCCGCGTACTCGTAATGTCCCGCAATTAGCGGGCTGCTTACTACACGGACACGTTATTAGTGCCATGGTGGTAAGGACCGTTACTTATCGCCTACCGTGTAATGAGGCCCATTGACTGTAAATGATGTACAAATAGAAATGTTGGTTTATTCTGGTTCACTGTACACTATGGTTTCACATGAACTGTACAAGAAAAGTTATGGAACGGGGGTGTTAACCCTCCAACCTTCTGACATCAATCCCAGTGCGTATGGGCAAGTGCCTCTCAAGGTTTTGGGTTATGAATGGGCTTGAATAGAGTTCAAGGGGCACAAGACTGAAGGAAAATTGTAGGTAGTGCACAAAGGAGAGAGTGTTCTGGTATGGGGCGAGCAAGCCACTTTGGAAATATAAATATGCCCCGGAAAAGCTATTCTCGTGTTCAGTGTGAAGGAGCGAAGCCTAGCAGAGAGCAGTGTATCTGCGAATTACTTGAAGAGTGCATTTTCCACTGTGTTTTCAGACAAACTAGGGATGTTGCGTAGGTTTTCACTCAAGATTGTACTTAAGAGAGGGGCAGTGCCCAAGGCCCATGAAGTGAGAAGGGTACCGGTATTGACTAGCGAAGGTCTGAAGCTCAAACTCTCTAAGCTAATGGAGGCAGGGATAACAGGGGAGATCGAGTCCTGAGTGTGGTTGTCACCCATGGTTTTAGTGCGTAAATATGATGGGGGTCTTAGAATGTGTGTTGACCTCAGGGAGCTTAACACAAGCATCTAGGTGAGTCAACATCCCCTTCCTAATATAAGTGAGGGGAAGCTATGTGGTTTTCCACGTTTGACTTGTCCTCAGCGTACCATCAAATAAACTTGCACGAAGAGCCTTGCCCCCTTACATCATTTGTCACGCCATTTGGGGCATATGGGTTTTGTTGGATGCAGTTTGGTTTGGCGTCTGCATCAGCCATTTTCCAGTGGTTGATGCAAGCATTATTTGGGGAGGTCCATGGTGTTACTTCCAAGACAATATATATGTGTGGGGTAAGGACCGAAGAGAACATGATGAGAGACTGTTGAATGTGATGCAAATCCTGAGGGAAAGCGGTTTAACTGTGAAATTGGCAAAGTGTCAGGTGGGTGTTCCCAGTGTTACATATTTAGGACACACATTGGATGCGGATGGCATAAAGCTAAGGGAAGGTTTGTTGAAGGTAATGAGGGAGGCACCATCGCCCATGAACAAGGAGCAGCTTATGTAGTTCCTGGGAATGACTGAGCACTATGTTAAAATAATTCCCTTGTATGCTGAAAATAACATTTGCATTTGTGCGTTGTTGAAGACAAATGCCAAATTTGTGTGGTCAGAACATTGTCAGAATGAGTTTGAGCAATTGAAAAAGGATGTAGACATAGCCCCATTGTTGGTCTTATTTGTTCCGAAGAGTAGAAATGTGCTTACCGTGGATGCTAGCAATGTTGGTTGGTTAAACACTTCAGGACATTTTTTGGGGGATCCTGTGCGTGATCGGACGGATCACAAACCCCTCACATACGGGTTGACCACTAAGGGCATGGGGGTCTGTATCCCCCAGGAGCACCAAGTGGATGGTTGATTTGCAAGAGTGTAACTTCAGGGTGGAGTATATTGTTGGTTCAAGGAATGTGATGGCAGACTGTTTGTCCCGGTTGCCCGGGGCTAGCTTAGAGGTGGAGCCGGAGTGCGAAGTGAATACCCGTGTTGCCTGTGTGCTTCCTGCAGTTGACAAAAGTGAATGGGAGAGAGAGTGTGCAGATGATGTGGAGTTGGCTTGGATCAGGGAAGGTTTGCTTGTCGAGTGGGAGAATGTGAACGTCAAAAATGAAGGGAAGGCATACATGCATGTTTTGAGTGATTTGGCAGAGGGTTTGTGGGGCATCTTGAGAGGAGATAGCTTGATTCCTCCTCTTAGATTAAGGCCTAGGATCGTTGAGTTGGTGCATGAAGTCCATTTAGGCAGGTCCTTAACGAAAAGGAGATTGTGTGAATCCTATTGGTGGCCCGGAATGGATGAGGATGTGGAGGAGGTTGTGAAGGAGTATGCAGCGTGTTCGTGAGTGATAAAAGTAAGGCAATGCAGCCGCAGCCTATTTATCCTGTTGACATTGCAGGTGAGGTGTGGTCAAAATTAACGTTGGATATTATGGATCCCATGGAAGGACTTGGAGGTGGACTGAGATTTGTAGTGGTGTTGGTGGATTACACCTCGTGGTGGGCGGAGGCTGTTGCTTTGTAAACTGTGAGAACAGAGAACATTATTGAATTTTTGAACAAGGTATTTGACAGGGAAGGCGTACCTGCTGGCATTGTCACAATGGACCCAGTTTGTGAGGCATTGACGGCTTATAGGTGTACGCCGTCATCTTTCACAAGTCGCTCACCGTTTGAATTCATGAGAGGCAAGAAGTCGGTTTCTAAGTTGAGCATGGTTGCACTCGTGGGAGGAGTACCCACTGAGGTAAATATGTCAGATGTGTTGGAGTGGGTGCGTACCTGGCAAGAGAGGGTCAGGTTACAGCAAGTGGGTAAGAAACCTGTGGGTGTAAAGGTGGGTGATTGTGTGCGGGTGAGGAATCACAGGTTTGTAGCGAAAGGTCACAGCAAGCGGGTAAGAAACCTGTGGGTGTAAAGGTGGGTGATTGTGTGCGGGTGAGGAATCCCAGGTTTGTAGCGAAAGGTGAAAGTGTCTGCATGTCTCTGCGTTTGGTGGGAAGGGTTGGTACTGGATATGTGTTTCTGGATGATGGCTCACGGTGGAGCAAGAGGAGGATAGTGGTAGAAAGTGGTGCAAGAGGTGCACCCACAGTGCCCACGTCAAGCAAGTCGAGTGATTTCACTTGGGTGTCTAGTTCAAGGTCCTGTTCGGGCGGTGGTGAGGATGTACAGGTGAGTGAAGGAGCATGCGAGGAGGGAGATGTGGATGATGTGGCTGGGGAAGTGTGTGAGAGTGGAGGGAACAGTGAAGGGGAGCCTGTTACATGTTCGGGCTGTTGAGGACAGGGTTCTGAGGATAGGATTGCCACCGGTCAAGTTGAGGGATTATGTTTTGTGGAGCTTGGGAAAGTGAGGTGTTGTGTTACCATTGTATTTCAAGTGCATTTCATTTAATTGCATGTTGTGTTGTGCCATTTATTCCATTATTAATTTACCATTGTTTTATGGTGCACCCATTTCGTTGCCACCCCTGTGGCTTATTGTTGTTTTTCATTGTTACATGCTGGATGGTATTGTTTTACATCAAGTCATCTTTTGCCTGGTTGTTTTTCTTTCCTTCTTTGTATTGCCCTTATCCTGTGTTGTGCATTATTAAGGGGGGAGACGTGTTGTAATGGAACCCCAGGGTTTTTATTCCTGCCCAGGGTTCCACATTCTTAATGGTTAAGGGCTTGGTGGCTGGGCGGCCACGGGGTCCGTTTCGAGATAATAAACTTGTGTTATTCTTACCTCTTGGTACGTAAAGCCTTCTTATTTCACACTGCTATTAGAAGCCCATGTATTCGCATCATTTTGCACCTGCTGCCAACATTGGGTAGTTAATACCACTAGGGCTGTGCCTTTCCCATGCCTACACAAAAACCCAAACTGTTGGCATTGGCAATGGGTGTTGAAGAGTGGTGCCTCCCTAGGGAATATATGCATAAAATGAGCCCTTCTACATTCTTCATTTCATACTGTGACAAACTTCTAGATAACACAATGGGGGTAGTGGGTAATAACTGCAGATTATCAGGCAGGCAGCAGTAAGCTGAAACCCTAAATCAGTGCTTAAGCAAAGTTATTAATCAGACGAGTCACTTATTTATAGACTGAAGGCATCAACTGGCTGATTTAATTGCTTATATACCAAATGAAGGGGAGGCTTTATCTACAAACAGCAATTTATTTACAAAGTAAATAAGGGGCAGCTTTTACAGTGGACCACTTGGGCCAATGTTGACCCAAAATAAATGTTTCCAGGGTCTCAAAATATATTGTTTGGGCCGAGGCAGGAACTCTTGGCTATACCAACTGCCTCTCACTTAGGCCACGCCCAGCCTACGTTGGCCACGCCTCTTTCCCCAGAGCGCCTCCTAGAGTTCCTATCCCTCTTACAGCAGCACCGTGATTGACAGCTCTCCTACATCCCGACACGCCCCCGTAAGCCACGCCCCCGAGAGGAGGGGCAGCCTGCGTGGAACTGAGGTGACAGCAGCTAGCTCGGAAACTACTGTACCACACGCGCAGCAGGGAACCAGGCGTGCAAGTCATGTGACCAGGACGCGATGCTGGGTGCCTTCCTCTAGTCAGCCCCAGTGCCACCGTTCTCCGAAGAGTGACAGCCGCAGAGTCCGGCAAGGGGGAAGCTGTGAGGTGAGTGCCCGGCGGAGGGACCCGGGGCGGGGAGAGCCCGGGGAGCCTCGAGGCGCCTCGGGGCTGTCAGAGCGTGGGGGGGCAGGAGCCCTTCGTGCTGGAGGCGTCGGGTGTATGTGAACGGGACCCTGTCCGGGCTGATCTCCGGTGTTTTCTGTCTAGGAAGGGGCTGAAGTGTCGTCTGGGATGGGGGTGGCCGTGGGAAGCGATGGCACGCTCCAGGTCAGCAGGAGCACCCCAGATAGTGCCTGCCTGGCGTGTAGGCGCTGAGAGGAGCACTGTCTGGCCGGAGTGGGGGCTGGGTCTCTGCTGGAAGGACTGGGCGTTGCAGGACCCAGGGGATCAGGGGGCCCGGCCTATTGACTGCTATTGATGGGTCTGAAGAGAGCAGGGCCAGTGCAGGCTGGGTGGGGGCTGGGAATCTGTGGCCTGGATGGATTGGGCCACGGGGAGATTTTAGAGGGGTCTACAATGGGCAGTGCTGGGGAGACCTGGTACAGTGAGTGGGGGGCAGGGCTGCGGAGACCTGGTACAGTGAGTGGGGGGGGGCAAGGCTGAGGAGACCTGGTACAGTGAGTGGGGGGGCAAGGCTGAGGAGACCTGGTACAGTGAGTGGGGGGCAGGGCTGGGGAGACCTGGTACAGTGAGTGGGGGGGGCAAGGCTGAGGAGACCTGGTACAGTGAGTGGGGGGGCAAGGCTGAGGAGACCTGGTACAGTGAGTGGGGGGGCAAGGCTGAGGAGACCTGGTACAGTGAGTGGGGGGCAGGGCTGGGGAGACCTGGTACAGTGAGTGGGGGGCAGGGCTGAGGAGACCTGGTACGGTGAGTGGGGGGCAGGGCTGGGGAGACCTGGTACGGTGAGTGGGGGGGCAAGGCTGAGGAGACCTGGTACGGTGAGTGGGGGGGCAAGGCTGAGGAGACCTGGTACAGTGAGTGGGGGGGGGCAGGGCTGAGGAGACCTGGTACAGTGAGTGGGGGGGCAGGGCTGGGGAGACCTGGTACAGTGAGTGGGGGGGCAGGGCTGAGGAGACCTGGTACGGTGAGTGGGGGGCGGCAGGGGGTACGGTAAGTGGGGCGGGGGGCAGGGCTGAGGAGACCTGGTACGGTGAGTGGGGCAGGGGGCAGGGCTGGGGAGACCTGGTACGGTGAGTGGGGCAGGGGGCAGGGCTGGGGAGACCTGGTACGGTGAGTGGGGCAGGGGGCAGGGCTGGGGAGACCTGGTACGGTGAGTGGGGCGTTGGGAATCTGCGGCTGGAAGGATTGGGCGTGGCTGGACTCAGGGGATCATGGGTGCCAGGGTATTGACTGGGATAGAGGGCTCTGCCGGGGGGCAGAGCTAAGGAGAGCACATATGGTCTGGGTTAGGTGGTGGGAGGCTTGTGCTCGAGGGGATCGGCGTATCTGGGTCGAGGGGATCGATCAGCTGAGCTAGAAAGTATTGACTTGTATAGAGGGATCTGAAGGGGGCAGGGTTGAGGAGAGCTTTTACTGTCTGGGTGCGGGCAGAGGGCGTCTGGCCTGGATGATGTCTGGCCCGCAATGGGGCTGACGAGCACTCGGAATGCTACACTGCAATTATCCATCATTAGCATGACTAAAACATGATACAACTATTAACACATCTGGGTTACCTATGATGGCCGAGGGAGAGCTGTGGCCCCGTATAGTTAGAGAAAAGCTGTCTGGCTGAGTTCCCAAGGCATACTGCCTCCACTGAAGTAGATGTTTGGAGCTGTGGTGGTGAGGGGAGTAATTGCCTTCTGGAAAGTTAGTATGGAGTGGGGTTGGAAGGTATTGTCTGGCTGTGTTACTGGTAGAAGATGAGTGGCCTATGGTGGATGCGGCTGAGAGAGAGAATCTCACGTCTTTGGTATGGGCTGAGGCCAGATGCCATATTGACTTGAATAAAGAGGGCAGAGGGGGAGTTGCCACTATTTTGGGGGTATGTAAAGCAGGACCATTCTCTCAACTGAAGGCGATAGTCACACTGTCTTGGCAGGAAAAGGCGGAAAGGAGCTGGGTTGTAAAGAGCTCTGATCTTTGGTACTCTCCACACGTTAGGTTCTTCAGGCACTTGTGCTACAATAAGTAGGTATGTGTGGGTTACGGTCTGGTCTGGGGGGCTCTCGGGTAATGCCTAAGCTTGAGAAGGATCACAGGAGATGGGTAGAGTCCTTTCTGTCTGTGCTTGGAAACTAATTTCTGGAGGGGATAAGTGGGAAATGGGTATCTATGTTGGGTTCGAGGGAGGTTTTAATGACTGCTGTGGTACTTACTGTCTTAGGTGATGGGCCCTGGAGGGTGCTGGGGTGACTGCAGTCAATGCAAACGTTGTGTTGTTTAAGGACCACCGTGAGGGTTTGGTACTACTTGCTAGAGAAGGCTGATGTGCACATATGGTTACTGTATGTGCTTATTGGGAGTCCAAATATTGATTGGCGATGAAAGGACTGAAGGGAACTTTGTCACTGTGCTGTATGAGGAATTTGGGGGCACTGCCTGGCTGAGGGCAGCTGAAGTTGCTGTGGGTAACTTGGGTATTGTGTGGATAGGTATGTGCATGGGTGACTGGCATGCTCCCTTCCCTGGTTTGAGTGGGAATGATATCTTAGCTGGAAGACACAGTGGAGCATGATTAATATCTCTGCTGGATGGGGCTTCGCGTCGCTTGTCATTATCTGTGCTATGTTGGAGATGAGACCAGTTCAGTACTGTCTAGGCTGGTGGAGTAAAAAAACATTTGGGGCAAGAGTTTAGAACCCACGACGAGAGATCAGACATTTTTGACCTTAAAGGGGGATTAAGCAGGGCTTTAAGTGGGCCGGGGCATAGCCCAGTCATTCTCCAAAAACCTCTCTTCAACGAGGGTGTTGCCGGGGCTCCTTTGGCCCCCACCACCGATAACTAACTACCCGAAGTGATTTCACCTATGTGTGCCCGAGTCTGAAAGTTGCGAACAACGTTCATTTAAAAGCAGTGAAAGGAATGCTTTCGGGAACACAGAATTAGACCGCTGCTAACGCAAGAGATCCCATGAGACCAGGGAGGTGAGGCCGCTACCCAATAGTGGCTGGATCACATACGGAGGGAAACCCCATATGGGACTAGTGATGACCTGGGAGAGCATTGTATCCCTGACACACCTTCCTACTCCCATTACACCAAACACTATCCACAATATTCCTATAGGTTTTTGTAGATCTATCAGTATAGGAAGTACTGAGACGTGGAAGAGTGTAGGCTCACAAAGGAAGAGTATCCTTAAAGTACTGAGACGAAGGAGAAACCGGGTGACACACTGAAAGATCTCCAAGTTGGTACTAAGACGAAGAAGCGGTGCAAAGCCGTGCAGTCTAGCTGCATCAGAGGAGGTATGAAACAATCTGTCAATAACAGGGAAGAGGGACTACCAATATTGTCAGACCCGCCCTGGAGGAACTGCAAGATTCGAAGCCGGACTGATCAGAGAAGCCACGAGAACAGAGACCCAGATGCTTAACAGCAGGCACAGCAGACCTTTCAGAGACGTTTCTGGACAGACTGGCGAAGGAGACACAACGGGCAACCAGTTGATCAAGGAAGCTGTTACAGCGGTCAGCTGGAGAGTCACAGCCCGGGAACGGAGGAACGCTGCAGAGACACCCCAACCCTTGGAGAAGCCAAGGGAGACCTGAACGCGATGGCAGCGAAATCCACAAATGACCTGATTATGCAGGTAAGCACCCTGCAGAGCTCTGGGTGACCGGGATAGTGTAAGATTAAAGAAAGACTGGTCTGCAACTCGCAGCCTCCTAAGCCATCTTCCTGGTAGCGGTACCTGGCAGGGTAGTGAACTCCCCCCCCCCCCCCCCCATCTTTTTATTTGTCAAAATTAGTTGTTTTAAATTTGAGGTTTTCTACCTCTCAGTAATGGTCTATAATATTTTGTAATGATACTCTGATGAAAGTCCAGGGTAAGCCTGGTGGTGTGATCTGTGGAGTAAGCTAAGGAAGGCTGAGGCAAGGGTATCATTTCTCTGGCATTGTGAAAACACTGAGGGCAAGCTTTCTGGAGAAGGGATGCATTCTCTAGGAACCCAATAGTGAAGAAACCACTATGAGTAGTAAGTAATGTTGATGTTTGAAATGAGAACTCTACTGCTTTACAACCTGGAACTTTGTTTTTTATGCCTTGGAAAGGGATTGAGACCTGGGGCAGGGAGTCATTCCCTCAGGTAAAGATCCCACCAAAGACTGATCCGTTTTCCAGAAGAAGGGAGCCATTCTTCTGGACCAAGAAGATCCGCCTTTTCAGGAAAACCTTTTGGAACATTTTGGTTTTGATCTTTACAGAGAACTTTGTGTTGCATCACCAGGAGTTGAACATTGATGTCCCCTCCAGAAGAAGGGAGTAATTATTCCTGTCCAAGAAGACCTGCATCTTTTTCTAGTTTAGTTATGAGTGTAAGGGATTCTTTTGACACCGGCCGGTCGACTATATAATTTCAGCAGACTTCCTGACAGACTCTTTAGTGTTTAGTGAAGGCAGGGAAACTCCTCTTAGTAATCGGGCAAGATAGGTTTTTCCTTTCTGTTTCGTTTAAATATAAGTCTATAACCACAACAATGCCACCTGTGTGCCAGTCTGAACCTTCTGCATACTTACATATGCGAGAGAGCAAAAAGCAAAAGACTGTTTGGATTCTGTGGCAAGTTACAGATGGGTAATTGGAATCCTTCTGCAAAGAAAGGAACGGTAAACAATCCTCACACACCAAGCATCTGGAACTCATTCCCAGTATCATCTCTGAATTGTCAATTTTGCAAATCTGTCAAAATGTGGCTTTTTCAAGATACGCCAACCCAAACGCTGGGTACTCACACCCTGTACAGAGCTCCCCTTTGCTGGAGTGCTAGGTCCACGTTTTAAACAATAAATAAAATAATAACAAAAGAGAAATGTAGGCTGTGGTGGGAATGAAACCTTTGGTGATGGAGAGAAGGTTAAGTGTGTTCGTGTCCTGCAGAAAAATGAGTCACAGGGCAGACTTTGGTGATGCAGAGATATGGCTATTGTCACAAACATGAAGTTTATGTATAGTGTGCCATTACTTTGTTCAAAAGTGAGCATGTGTGATCTTTTTAAATAGCGCACACTACAGGGATATCCTGCCTCTTTGTGCGGATGTGGATAGATTTATGGAGAACGCGAGGGTGCTGGGCAGGCAAAATGAAATGGCTTTAACCTGGATATGAAGGTAGGCTAACTGGGTTTTGCTCCAAGTAAGTGTGTTCGGGCATTCCATTGGTGTGGCCAGAGATTTCAGTGATTTAGAGGCCTGACAAGAGAGGCTATCGGCCTATAGTTGCACATTAAGGGGAATCGTATTCTGCTTTTCTATCCGGCGATACATCTGGGGTATGTTTGATGAAGAAGGACTTTCTCCTCCCTCGAAAGAGTCATTAAAGTGGTCCCCCAACAGCTTATGCAAAGAGGTATGTCTTCTCCCTGTAGAAGCCAGAATGGGATCTGCAAAGGAGGCAGTGGGCTTGATGGTGGCGGGCAAGGTAATTATCGACTTTGTAGTTGAAATGAGGATAATGATGACCCACGATACAAAGACTACGGCCATGGAGCTCCCTAGCTGCTTTTGCAGAGCTTCAAAGTCGCAAGCTGTTTGACTTACTAGTATAGAATACATTGTGTGTGGAGTACGGTCCTTGTAGCAACATGTGATTGTGGTCTGATACTGGTCAGTGTCGCTCTCCTGCGCAAGACCAGCAGACTTTGACCCCCTCATGACAACATGACTTGCCAGAGAGCAAAGTGCCATGGTATGTCTTGCAGATTATAACCTGCTTCAGATGCTTTTTATCACATACTCTGAAAAGGGAGGCGATTTAGAAACTGATTACACATTTTTTTTGAGGTTATAGTGAATACAAAGCATTGTAAGCAGATGAGCGATTGCAAACTGAAAACTATCCCTAAATGTGTTCCATTTCTTTAAAGATGTATTAAATATATTGCATCCTACAATATCACCCCTCAGAAATAGCCCTCTGCCCTCCCCATTCTGGCCAATTGTCAGGATTCAAATGGCAGGCCCATTAAGGAAATGTCAGGTTACAAACTGGAGGAATTTGGCCAGAACAAGATGGAGCTGTGCTCTGGTAAAATGTATCTGGCCAGAGCGCTGTCCATGGAGGCCAAAAATCCCCAGGCTAGCTAATCGAGCAGTCTCAAAGATCTCCTCTCGAGGTGAGTCCCCCTCTGTCACAGATAAGCAGGGTTTTTCAGGAGATTTGTAGGGTTTTCAGGATATTTGCAGTATCTCGCCATTCAGTGTTTAATTGATTAACTCTGTCATCTGTCAAACAGCTCAAGCCGCACAATATTAAGCACTGTCCAACTGAGTACATACGCCTTGTCATTTTACAGGCACTTTCTCGGTTAGTGTGAGTACTGTCATAGATGACATGTGCTGAGAGCCCAGTTTTTTTTACTTACTCAGAAGGGTTTCATGCTTGAATCTATATCGCAGACTATTTGAAATTTAGAATTCTGATGTCATTCTTATGTTCCCAGAATGCTTTTTGCTTTTATGCAAATTTCCAGGACTCCTATAAGTACTCACCAGCTGCGCTTGATTCGGTTGCTTGAGGAAATGTGTACTACTAGAACTGTGCTGTGCTCTGCCCCTCAGCCCTGCCCACGTCACTCGGACCACCCCTCACAAAGGGTGGGACATTCTGTTAGTGTCCAGAACTCGTTGTAAACACACGTCATACATAATGGACCATAGTGTCCAAGATAAACCATATCAGTAGGGCTCAAGTCGACGGTACAGATTGGTGGATAGAACACCCCCTTCCCCACTTTTTTCAGAGGGCATCTTCATATGCTAATTTCTGGTGACGTCACATTCAATTGGTATGTTAATGAGACCCCCCCTGCCCTCTCCGCTTTTGTTTTAGGACTTGACCCCTTCATATCAGCCAATTAGCTCGGTACGACCAAATACTTTAAATGCAACTATTAAATTACCATAATACTTATTATCAGATGTCAATATAATTCTGTAGAATATACAACATTTTTGTTTGTTCTTTTAACTTTATACATAAAGATATAAAGATAATCCATCATCAAAGTTTAATTACATGCAGGAACGATGATAACCCTTATAAAGAAAAATATAAATCTCATAACAAATATAGGTTATCACATATATATCTTGTTGGCTATATAAATGACCACTTATAAGTAGGGTGCAACATGATGCTTCAAGGTACAGAAGTTAGAGAAGGTAATTCCTCTATCCCAGTCTGCTGGAGTTGTAGGAAAGACCAAGAACCTTGTGCAGGGTCAGAGAAGCAAGTTAGTTGGAGGGATAGGTGTGCTGATCTAGGGCTGCCTTCATCATGCCCATCCCTGAGATTATTCTTATTCCACTGTCTAAGCTTGTGAGCAGTTCACTTTCTGTAACAATTTCCTTTTTCTCTTGAGCTTGCATGCTTTTTCCCTTCATTTAGCTTTTGCCGACTCCCTCCGCCCACACCCCACAATTCCTGTGGGTTGAGTGCTGTCCTCTCTCTTCACGCCCCAGTCATGGAGCCTGTGCGCAGCAGACCTACCATTCCCGGGGCTGTGTGTGGCCTTGTACCGTCTATGTCTTAGTGTATGTCCGTACTTTTTGGAGGTGTGTACCGCCCACTAATCTGTCCCCCTATTTCCAAGCAATGGTGCTCTCTTTTGTTCTGGCCAGTCTGCTGACCCCATCTCTGAGCGTTTTCCTTAGTTTACTCTGTTTTATGGAATTCTTTCATCATTTGATTCCATGTTTCACATTTTAATGTGCCCCTAGTTATTTTTCCTGACCTTCAATTCTTTCACCATCTCTGCCGATATGGTTTCCCCTCCCTCTTTAAAAAGGCACAAATTGCCAAAATCAATAATTTTCATACACTGGATAATCAGAAATGCAGGATGGACACAAGTATAGTTTTCCAACAAGTTGCCATTTTTTATTTTTTTTTTTAAAAAAAGGGGGTGAGACAAACGTCTATCTTTCTTTAAACTATCAAGGATATCCCTACTAAGGCTAAAGAAAAATAACCTAATGTCCAAAAAGTATCTGACCCTCACACTAATATACACAACAAATGATAAAAGGTTTGTTTGGCTGATTTAAATTCCACAAAACAACATATCAATTCAAACTCAAAAGCTTTAAGAAGCAATATTTGTGACCAGGGTTGGATTCCTTTCCCCTGGATCAATTCAGGAATACCTAGAACAAAGTTTAGTTTCAAGAATGTTCTGTGCAATGACAAAGTTCCATTCAGTGTAGCATACAAAGTATTTTTTCAATATATCCTTTTCATTTGGCAAAGTGAATATTTCTCGGCCAACGGCGTGTTCATACATCAAAGGAACTGTTAATTTCTCCACAATCACCTGCTTGGCAAAACAAGGTCTTTTTCTCAAAACACTAATTTATAAATCCGTTGACATGTTCTTTTCTCAAAGGCCAAGCAATTGTACTTATTCAAAGGAAACGCTTCGGTTAGGATGGTTCAATAATCACTTTCTGAAATGCAAAAGTTCATCAAGACAAGGTAGGTAATGGAATTAACACTTATTTTTCACCACACCCTCTTACCACAACCACAGTACTTTTTAAATATCTTCTTCATTCCTGGTATACTCGCCTGACGAGAATAACTACGATTGGTCCCTTTCCTGGTTTACTCGCCTGCCAGTATTAAACTCACACTACAACAATTGTGCTCTGTGGTAATGCTTGTTCTAAAACTCTCCACATCAGAATCATAAATGAGGAGGTTTGAACCAACATCTGCTTCTCTTTATAATCTTGTGACTCTTAACAAGTGGGTTTCATCTCTGCCCAAATTGATGTTCCGTAAAAGGATATTTACTCTCTTGCCCGTCTTTTGGTTGTAGGCAATGCAGGTTACAGTTCTCTTCCCCTTGGTTTCACGTACAAAGAGGGCTTTGCTCCTTCCTGCTGCCTTTTTGTTTTCTGGTTCTGCAACCTCTTGGCTGCTGGCAATGCGGGTTATAATTATCTCCCATCCCTTTTTAGGAGAATTGAGCCCTTTTTGCCCTTGTTTTACTCTTCTGCTTATTTGGCAATTCAGGTTACAATTGTTCCCCCTAGTGGTATCTCTGGTTAGGAGAGTTGCACCCAGTTTGCCTGAATATCCCCTCTTCTCTGTCTGGCAAAGCGGGTCACAATTTTCCCCTAATTGATATTATTAGGAGAATATGGCTGCCTCTTTTAAAAAAGCTACCAAGTGCTGGACACCGTGACTTATTCCTTCAGATTCAGGTTAAATGTACTACACCCAAAGACCACCCTGTGCAGATATTGCCTCCCTGTGTAGGAAGACCTCAAATGCCGGGTATGTGATGCACAAGTTGAATCCCTGCAACTTCTCATTCTGTTTTGTCCAGAGTAAAAAACATATCGAGCTCTGTATTTGTAGAAACGCCTAGCCAAGAAAAGCGGTCTTAACGCGGATACTTGGTGGGAGAACTTGTACTCTGGCGAAAATGTTGGGTTAACTTGTGCTTTGGCAACATTTCTGAAAATATATATTTTTTTAAAAAAACAATTCCGACTTGTAAATGATAGGACCATGGGATTATCATGATATGAAGGCGAAAGAGTGTAATTAACTATATGCCTACTAAATAAAAAATTAGGAGAGTTTCGACCCAGTTTGCATCAGTTCATTTGTCCGGTTTCTTTCAAAGCGCCCCGGTGTCACCTGCTTCAGGTCAACTCACCTTTATGCCTCAGCGTCTCCTTCTGACTCGCTGGTGTTTCTGCGGGTCTCTTCGGGTCCTTCTCTGCTTCTGCCAGCTCCGGTTTGACTGCCACAGTGCGTGCAGTCCTTCAATGGAGCTCTGGCATCTCTGTGTGATCTCCGGTGCGACTTCCGTACCGGAGCAGTTCACAATGTGTTGGGAGCTCTATTCCTTACGGCGTGGATTGCTTCAGAACTGCTTTCCTGCTGCCCATTCTCTGCATGGCCACACTTCCCCAGCATTCACAACATCTCCGGTACAGCATCCTGCTGCTGCCACAACTACACCATCAGCTTCCCCCTGCCTCTGCACTTGAAGTCTATTTATATTTTTGAAGTTCCTGCTCAGGTGCTTTCTGTCACAACAACTAGACCAATCATGATACTTCATCAACTCTGAGTCCCTCTTCCTTGTCCCGGTACTGTGGACATTATGGGACTTGAGATCCCTAGTTGTTTTTAGGTCAGAATTGTCTGTTTACAATAAGTCATTAAGGCATTAGGAATAGTACGGTAATTATTCAAGAGAGGTCTCCCACTACCCCTGACTCGAGTCCCCTCCCATGTGATTCTCCTGCATAATACCATTACACGGTCAGGATCAGGTAGCGGCTGCCTTACCATGGCAACATGTGAGGAGCCCCATGTCTGGATCGTGGGGATGGTCCCACTAGATTCATCACATAGCCTTCATCACAATTCTTTGGCATGCTCAAGATAAATGGTACATCTCCACCAGTGCATTGTTCTTGTAAATCATCTGCAAATAACAATCAGTGACGATTTCATAGAAGGTTATAAGGGAGGTCCTATATCCCTTTAAGTTTGGCCGTGCGGGAAGGGTGCTGGTTATTCTGTTACTGCCACTTTTCACGCACCACCAAACTACAAGTTTGCTGGTGGGGTTTGACCGATTAGCTGGAGGTAAATGGGGGGGGGGGTGGTGGGGGGCACTGGCAAAAAAAAACAGCCAGCATTACCCCTATGGAGTCCTATAGGACTCGATGGAATAGGCAATGACTGCTGTTGCTGGCACCAGTAATACCAGGATTACTGGCGAGATCCCAGGAAACTTATAATGAGGCCCATAATACTGTGGATAGTTCTGTGTACCAAGTTAAGCAGGATGCTTTCTGGAACATACACTGCTTTATGGTGAGGTCTTTTCTTTCACTTCCGTTTCTTCATCACTTTTCTCCCATAGCCGCCCACTCACCTTTATCAGTGACCACTTTCAACATAATCTGTTTGAAAATAAGCGCCCACTCTCTGCTCGGGCAAGGTCGCCGCAGTACTACAGCATGTTTGTGTTCACTCCAGAGTCTGGCACACAGGGGTAGGGCGGTCTGTCCAAATATGCACAGACCCAGGATATTTAGAGATTTGGATGAAACCTATCTGAGATTTAGACTTGACGGGAACATTTGGGAGAATATTCTGGAGAATTTCAGGGCACATCCGTGAGATTTCGACAGAACAAGGTAAGTTAGTGTGTGAAGTTGAGCGCTCGCCATTGCATGTGTGTGCGAGACCCGGAAGGGCAGACTTTTAATCTCAAGCTTGGTTAATATGATTGTTTGGGTATGTAAATTGTTATTTACAGCACAGCATAATAACAATTGTGTAAAGCACTCTGCAAGAAAAGAGGGGGCAGGGTTGTTAGATGGCGAGAAAGGCAGCTGTGAAAGCAGTGCTGTTAATGGGTGCAGGCCGGAAGTATTCGGAACCTGTGTGCTGGTGTTCCTTCTATATAGTTGATGTAATCATGACTCTTATTGTCTGTATTTTTGTTAAAGATGAGATCTGTGTACAGAGGGTGAGGCTATTGGGTTCGAAGGGCGGGCAGTTCGGGCATTGGTCTCGTGGGCTGATCGGTTTAGAAGCCATGCTTTTAGGTGCTTTCTGAAGGGTAGGTGGTGTTTGTATGGTGCTTTTTGGGTATCAAGTTCCGAAGTTTGGTTGCTAGGAAAAGAAGTTGAAGACTTGTTTTGTTGAGGTTTAAATTGGGAAGTGTTTGGAGTGCATTCTCACTAGATGTTCATGTTCTTGAAGGTATGCAGTACAAACGCCTTGTGGATTTGGGGCCTTTGCCCTAGTTGGACCAGTGGGCGAAACAAGGGGTTTCAACATGTATCCTCTTTTTGATTTGTAGCCGGTGCTGAGGAGATGCGTGCTTGTCTTTTCAGTCCAAGTAGTAATCTAGCTGCCATGTTTTGTGCTCTTTGAAGCCTGTTCACTAGAATGGCTGGTAGTCTGAGCTGGAGGCTGTTGGCATAACCTGGTCTTGATGGTACCAAGAAGATGACTTCCGCTGTCCTGTGTGTACAGGTGAGGTAAGGCGTGATGTGCCGAGTTCAGGGCAGCTGCTCTTTACAATTGCTTTGATCTGTGGCTCAAGAGGAGGTTGCATTCATTGACCGCTCGATTTCTCACAGTAAGCGAAGGAAGGGGGCAATGTCCCATTGCATCCGGCCGGGGAATTGCCACAGAATTCACATGTGTAGTGCTACTCATGATTTCCGTGTTGTATGAGTTGAGCTTAAGTCGGTTTATGGCCATATTGGAGTCCACCCATGTGAAAGCGGTGCTGCGATCTGTGAGATGAATTTGGGCGTCATCTGTACAGTTTAAGCAGGTGACACTCGTGTGGATGAGGACCCTTAATTCCAATGTTGTTTAATGCCTTTAGTACAACCTTATCCTTGTGACTGATGGTGTCACATGCCGCTGAGAATCCAGCAGGATGAGTGCAAGATTTGTGTCGCTGTCAACCTTGTTCTTCAGTGTGTCCCAGATCCAGCAAGCACGGATTATGTTATTCTCATTGGCCCGAATCCATGTTGGGGGTTGGTGGGCAGTAGGTTGTAGGTCGTGAAGCATCCACAAAACTGCAGAAGCATGCATTTGGATCCATTTTTCCAAGATTTTGCTGCTGAAAGGGTTTTTGGAAATGGTGCATATGGTTACTTCGGCCTGCTGTGTTTTTATTTTGTTAGGAGGGTTTTAACAAAGGGAGAAATTCCTTGTTTCATGGCGGTGTGAGAAGGTGAAGGGAAGTGTGTGCCAGACCTGGGTCTTTGGTTATTGTTTGTAGATGGTCTGGGGGACATGGGTCTTCTGAGGAGTCTCGAGTTGTTTGTGGAAAGTTCTTCAATGGAGGAAATGCAAAAAGTGCTGGAAGACTGTAGAGGGGGCTGGAGGTGTCTCTTCCATAGTTGTGTGGGCAGTGTTCCTCTTTTCCTGTTGGGGTGTTATTGAGTTTGCGATAAAATCACAGAGCTCTTTTTGTGGATGTGGGAGTTGCGCTTCAAACTGTGGGGTTCTGTACTCACAGATGAGTTTGAAAGCCTCCTTCTTGGTGTGTTTGGCGTAGTCCATGTGATCCAGATGCCCTTATTTCTGCTCTGTAATTTTGTATCTGACTGTGGTGGGCTAGCTTGTCTGCTGGATGGGGGCTTCTTCTCCAAATTATTTCCGAGTCTTCGTTTGTTTCTTTTGTTTTTATACGTGGATGGACCCTTTTGGAGGCTTGTTTGTTGGTGCTATGGCGTCCCGGGTTCTTTATCCATTAGTGAATGTGGTTGAGTATGGTGTGAGGGTCTGAGCTTCAGTCAGGATGTGGGGTTTAGTCGCTTTGAGTTTTTCGAGTAGGAAGAGCACTTAGATTTTTTTTCTTCAAAGGTGGGGTCCCTTTGCAGCGTTTCTGTCAGGCTTCTGTGAAGATATTGGATTGAGGAGTGTTCCCCATGATGGTGGGGCTGTGGAAGAGACATTGATGGCGTTCTAATTGCAGAGAATCCCATGTTTGGTATTTGGGGGCTTGTGAGTCATTTGACCAGTTGTTTGAAATGAAAAGACGGCTGGTACTAACTGCTGGCTTCCATGTGATTTTGTGTCGTGGTGCCTGTGAACTGGTTTGTGTGTGCTACTAGCTTTTCACTTTTGGGATTGTGTGGTAGTTCATTCCAATGAGTTCCTCTTGAACTGTGCTGGCATGAGAGGCGAGATGGGAGTTGATGCCAATCCCAGTGGTGGTTGGTGGAGGTGCAGCAGTTAGTCGGGGGCCAGGGTGGGGTGAGGGGGGGGGGTTTACCTCCTGTGTCCCACGTTGATAGAGTACTGGGTGTTTTGGGGGTTTGTTCCAAAGCTTTTCTAAATCTTTTTTTGTCTCTGGTTCTGCCGCTTCCGTTTTCTGGCCGTGATCTGTTTGCTTGCTTTGGGACAGAGGCCGCTGGACGGTATGGTTCTGTGGGGGAAGCTATTTGCGCCTCCTTAGGCAGCGCGGTTCCGGTGCTTGGGGAAAGGGGCCCCGGTTATTTGTCAAAGGTCTGGCTGTGGGGGAATCTGTAACAAAGTAGACCTCCAGTACTTCAGGTAAGTTACAAGTTCCTTTATTGTCCATGTCCAGTACTCTTCCTCAAGACACAGGGATGGTAGGGGACACAAGATGACAAGGGAAACACCGGGCTCACCCCCACACCCATCTTCTCAGCTCACTCTCACTCCCAACCGTCACTCACAGAACCTTGCACACCAACATTCTACATAAACATTCCAAGTAGGTGATGTCACACACCCACCTAACCTGAAAGCAGATTACTACACTTCTCCCCCCCTTAGAAACATAAAAGCCAACTGCTACGCCAACGCTTCCCAGGGAAGACAAAAAAAGGAATGACAAGGAGTGTGACCAGCACGGGACCTTAACACCCCAAGACACCACGCTACCAGAAATTCCACAACACAGCGGCCGCCTATGTGCAGAACCTCTGGCAAAACCAAAACGGAAATCCAACAAAAAGACAGCATTAACTGGACACCAACGGACCAAGAAGGAAAAGATTGCCAACGGCATGCAACCAAAACACGACAACACCACTCCCTCTGTCACACCTCAAGGCCACAAAAATAAAAAACAGAGCACTTACGCCTGTCCCGAGCTGCCCCTCAGGACTTAGGGCTGCCACCCCTAGCCAAAACTATTGTTAGCGAACACTAACACAACTAACACCTAACCAACCTACCCACCTTAGCACAAATCACCTCCCACTTCGGTCTGCCACCCCAAAGTCTCAGAGCTGCCCCTCCAAGCGCTAACCAACCGCCCCCAAAGGAAGCAACAACAAATGCCCAACAAACCGAGGGACCACTTAAACAACTTTGACAACAGTATGAGGAAGAACCACAACACCATGCTGCTACTCTGCACAAAACCGTTGACCATTCCCTCTATCCACAAAATCCATTTCGAACACACCAGGAGACAACCTGACATACCAGACTAGGAATCAGGAGGCACACTGGCAAAGCAAAAATTGACACCAACTCGTCCAATAGAATAACACTATGGACAGTAAGAAAAACTCCACTCAACTCAGGAATAGCGACCAAAACAGAGATAACAACGCTATGAATCACTACAGCGAACAACTGCCCTGAGAATAAGACTTCGCCAAAAGTGACTTACCCTGAATTAAGCTCAGGCACTAATGACCACAACATACAGGCCAAAGTGACCAAACCTGAACTATCAGGCACTAATCACCACAGTAATGAGGGAGATACTAAATCTAAAGTGACCTACCCTGGAAAGACCAGGCACCCAAGAACATCTAAGGTGACCCACCCTGGACAGACCAGGCACCAAAGACCATAATCACACCTCACTCCAAGACACCTAACCTGAAACCACACAGGTAGATGCAACCAAATGTCAAGAGATCAACAACACACGCAAACATAGTGACCAACCCTAGCACAACCAATGCCAGGCACTAAGAACCAAATGCAGTTGAAAACACATGACCTCAGATGCGCCAGAACACTTGCACACACCCATACAGTGCACTCACGGACCAAACACTGATAACATTAACCATACACAACATGACATATCAATAAGCATTAATGCAGACATCATAAAAACACATTTCAAGATTGAAAACATTGCACAATGAAAACATTGCACAAAACATGTTATTAGAATAAATGATGACCCCCCCTGCAAAGTCCTCAGCTGTAAAATAGCACTAAAAATATGTGCAAAGACAATGTCATTGTTGCTTGCTAGAAATCAGTGTTCCCAATGAAAGTTGACACGCTGACCACCACCCTCAAGTCCATGAAAATTCTAGACCCCACACCTTACTTCATAAGTAAGAACGCACCCCAATCTACACCACTAGGGGTTAACATTAGTCCCAGTAACGTTCCATCCACCAGGTGAAACATTAATATAGCATTGGCATTTACAATAGCAAAAGTGGTTAATCAGTACACCTCCGAAGAGCATTTAATTACAAACCACCCACACCAACCCTTCAATTGCAAAAAGGGACCACCCCGAGCCCCCTATGCTAGGGTACAGATTCCCCACAGGGCCACAACACAGTGACACCACAGGAAACAAACAACGGCTACCTACACCTAAGTGAGGGAAATCCCCGCCATGAGACTAATCAAAGGCACTTATATCTCTAAACAAATGGGCCACAACAGATACAACACTCAAACACAGGCACGCGGCCCCACACTAACCTGACAAAAGTTCCATGTCAAGCACCAGGCAAATTCCAAACTTATTGTTGCCCAGTACGGAATCAAAGAAATGACAGGACAATGAATCCGCCACTCAACAACACCACTCCAACCAGTGGTGAACTCTCGAGGCGTGCACTGATCCAATGTGCACTCGTGCGCTCGTGTTCTGATCCAATGTGCACTACGTCTGAAACAAGTTCCTTCCTCCTCTCTCCTGGGAACGAGGCTTGCAACGCAGGAAGTAAATGATCCCTGACACGAGATCAAAGTTATTACGTAACTTTAAAAACATCCGGAACGACCGGGAGCTGGGGAACGCAGGCAGACACGCAGGACCAAAAGAATTTGCTGCTGCGCACGTGACATTGATGTAGATGCCTCTGACAGTTATGACGTCACCAAATCCGCTTGGCTGTCGACCCGTAAACACCACCCGAAACCGCAAACCTTTATCCTCGGGCGCCGTCAGATTCAGGCCAATCACAGTAAAAGTACAGACCCACAAGTCTCTCGGACCTGTGTCAAAAGGCTGTCCTGTGCTGAACGATCTGCGCGCTCACCGTCAGCCTTGAGACGCTGTGTCAAGGATCCACAAACACCCCGACAGCAGACTCCCTGGTGCGGCGCTCACCGTCAGCCTTGAGACGCTGTGACAAGGATCCACGCACACCCCGACAGCAGACTCCCTGGTGCGGCGCTCACCGTCAGCCTTGAGACGCTGTGTCAAGGATCCACGCACACCCGACAGCAGACTCCCTGGACCAGATGATGACATGGGCTCCGCAAAGGGCAACAGACGGGCACAAGCACCGCTACGCTCAGCCGCAGGACATAGACTGGTAGCCGGCTCCACAACGCGGACAAGGCACCAAAAAGACGCATTGCTGGGGAATGCGGCTGCTGCCTCAGGAATATCACAATCGGCTTCAGCAGCCCTCCCACTCCTGTGCTCGCCTGAAACTGCGTTGGAAGCACCTGAAGAAGCCCTGGCTCCGGGTCAAACTGGGACAACGGCCAGGTCCAAGGCACCATCTGCCACCAGGTTGCCCCTCTCTACCAATGAGGGGCCACGAACTGCACACGGCAGGCAATCGGACACGGACCCGCCTGGGTGTGGGGGGGTGTTCACGGGGGCGGTGTTCCAGGATGCTGCACCCCCCCAGCAGTGCCGAGTAGGCAGTCCACCTACCATCCCATCCTCGTCGCCAGTGTAACAAAGTAGACCTCCAGTACTTCAGGTAAGTTACAAGTTCCTTTATTGTCCATGTCCAGTACTCTTCCTCAAGACACAGGGATGGTAGGGGACACAAGATGACAAGGGAAACACCGGGCTCACCCCCACACCCATCTTCTCAGCTCACTCTTCTCACTCTCACTCCCAACCGTCACTCACAGAACCTTGCACACCAACATTCTACATAAACATTCCAAGTAGGTGATGTCACACACCCACCTAACCTGAAAGCAGATTACTATAGAATCCACCGCCCTGTGCAGTCGCGCCCTCTGCCAGAAGAGTTCAGAGATTGATCGGGTACTGAATGGCTGGCAGTGGAGGGACTTTGCTTGGCTGCTAGAACATAGATTCTTCTAGCTATGCAAAAGATGAGACCAGCTGTGCATACGGTTCTGGAACCGCCAGAGGAATCCAGCCATGCACCAGGGATTCTTGGCTTGGAAATGGCTTAATCCAGCTCTGCATACCAACAATCTGGCCATGCGGTGAGTTGCCTAGCAGCAGAATAGATTAAACCAGTCGGGTTAGCCGGGCAGAGATCATGTCTGGTGGCAGCTTTAAGTTAGTCTAACTATGCAGCAAGAGATGGCAACGAGTGGATTTATCTGTGGGGTGCGTTTTTGGCAGCAACGAATAGTTAGACGGGTATGCCCTAGGATGTGGTGCTGGATTGTTCTGGCTGTGCAGTCATTTGCTTGATGTAAAGTCGAATGATAATATAAAATAGAGGAATGGCAAAATGTGCCCAGAACTTCAGTGAGATTTACGCCATGTAACATGAGGGGTCGTTTTGTTGTTGCAGAAACCGCATTTATTCTGCAACATAGAGTGCTATGTATTCATTGAACAGTTAGGCAGAGTGCATTGTGTGACATGTAGTTTAACTGGCAGGGGAGCTCTATGCACTATTGACAGCAAACATTATATAGGACGTAATACAGTTAGGACATCTGCTCCCCGTGAGGGAGGTAGAGTGTATACTGATGTGTGTAGTCTGTTAGGAAATTCTGCTTTTGAGCAGGACATGCTATATTGTGCCGCAGGCACGCCTTTTGGGGGCAGCGGCGCTAAACTGAATGCCACTCTGTTGGGTAATCTTATGGGGCAAAGAGCTTTGAGGTAAATGGACCATTATGTGAACTTCTGTGATAAATTGCCTTATTACGCAATTGCATTTAATATGGGACTCCCCATTATGCGTGGGAACCTATACCGAGTAACATGGATGCTGTACATCCGTAATGATTGGGAAACCTAGTCCTGTCCCGATGCCAACATTGAAAGATGCAAAAGTGTGTTCTTGAAAACAAACTCTCTGGAAAGCACTTTTATGACATTTATGTGCCCGTGCACTTTTAGAAGGGCGTTTCTGGTGTGTGCGATGCCACGTCTTGAGTATTTATTTATTTATTTGGGCATGCAAGCCGTATAATTAACAAAGGGTGGTTGGCATGTGAGATGCACCTGGGTATGCGATGGCTATATCTGGCAGACATGGCTTGGTCTGGGCTTAGGTTAACTACAGATGGCTCAAGTCAAGCTGCCCATGGGCCCTTGATGCTGCCCCTCTGACACGAGAGCTGCACCTGGAATAGACGGTTATCGTGCAACCTCCACAGGCTTTTTGAAAACGCATGCTTTGGACGTACAGCTGCAGAATGCCAGCCGTTTAGACCGGGGTTTCTCATCTTGACCACTTCTGAAAGCTGTTTCGACGTTGGTAGGCACTTTTCTGACCTCCAAGTCCACCGCTACAGCAGAATATTAAGCAGGACTATGCGGGAGCGTAGAAAGAATGCTTTAGGACAAAGGTCACTGGTTTCTAAGGAGGCAACTGATATCGTATCATTGAGCCACAGGCTTGTGCACGAGCTTTTAAGTATTTGGCCCTGGGCATTAAGCAGGTCCCAGGAAATTTCTTGAGAATCTCGGAGTGCGTCAATTCTTACTAAACGGCAATAATCTGCCAAGCGTGTGCTTTAGTGTAATTCTGTATGAATGCCACAGTCTTTGTCTTAATCAGGTCTTGGTTGCAGAATTCAAAATCCCCGAGTTTCTGCTGTTCTTGGAGCACCCTTAACACCGTTCATACTTTCATTTGTATAGCGCCAATTTTACCATTATTATAGTCTCAAAGCGCGGTTAGTGAGTACGCCCCTGGTGGACTGAAGTCCAGTGTTGACGGTAATGGAGCACTATTCTGACACATGTGTGCATTTGGCCGAAAAGGGCTTAGCTGGGTTGGCCAGGCTCTGGTAGAGAGCAACCCATGCGGTCAGGCATGTGGATGAGTGCTGAGAGGAGTAGGGGTGGTGTTGGTGCTAGAGAATCGCTGTGTGTGCAGTGTGCCCGAATTTGGTGTAGGTCTGTGCTGCATTCTGCTGTCAGAGGTTTTGAGGCGTAGTCTGGTGTATGTAGACGGAGAGTTCATTTGAACAGCACCGCCCAATTTTTGTCGTGGTCTTTGCTGTATACTAATGTGTGTGGTTAGCCTTGCCTGCGACCAGTGGAGTAGTGTATTATATGTTCCTTGCCACCATTGATGGCGCTTGGATGTTGGGGTATTTGTCGTCTTCTGTTGGTTCTTGTGGCTGTGTTTAGAAACTGTTAGCAGCAGGAACAGTGTATGCTCCAGCTGATCGCCACACGAGGTGCACTGGTTGTGCTTCCAGATTCTTCTAGGTGGGTCGTGTGTATGATTGCAGTGGTGGCGGTGTAGTGCTTCTACCACTATTGTGATTTGCCCGTTTTCTGTACATGCTTGGTGCAGTCATTCATCAATCCTGTGACATTACATATGAGTGCTGTGAATCGGCTAGTGGCGCTTGAGGGAAGGCAGGGTCATGATAGGTGTATAATAGTGTGGGTGGTCCGGGTTGCCGCAAACTAGGGGTGTCATGGTATTAGTTTTATGACGGTAAGATAACCTTCCTGCCAAATGACGGTATATCATGGTTATCACGGTATAGCAGGTGGAGTTAACCAATCTTAATATTTTCTAAAAGGTCACAAATTGTCAGATTTATCATCACAAACAAAACCAGGCACCCAGGGCCGGAATTTGGCTTTTCAAGATACTTTCTACTAAAATGCCACCCCTTGCTTCCACCAAACACACATGTGGAGAGGAGGAGGTGTGGGGGGAGCCCTGCTGCGACTGGCAAACCAAACTGAATAGCTTTTCTTAAGTGGTCATTTTGGCTTTTAGCTCCCCTACTGGCTACTGGTGAAGATGAACATGTTGCCATCTTTATAACCTGCATTCCACAGATCAACGGAGACTGATGGTAGTATAAGCTTGTGCGCATACACACACACACACACACGCACGCTCTTTTTACGTTACAGCCTTTAGTTTACTTGCGGGCCAAAAGGTGTTAATGTAATCACGGACATGTTACCCTTTGGTATGGCAGCAGGGAATACCCACAGAGATGAGTGAATTTCACAGTGTGACTTATTATATGTAAATTCAATTATAGAACCAGGGAAATCCCCCATTGTCATATGTTTAGCAAACATTATCCATTATAAATCTATAAACCCCAAAGCCACCAACCCAAAGTAAACCCTTTCCCTTCTTGGCACTGGATCTATTCTTCTTATTGCTAACATATTGATTTTGTGTCAGGCACGTGTGGTTTATGGAATGGCATTAAAAACTGCTCCAACTAAAACTACTTGGCAGATGGCACATCCAACAGTGCAAGACCAAGACTGTGCAGCACTTGCTTACTGCAGCCTTTCCAAATCAGATTGAAAAGCACACTTAACGGTATAAACGGTATACCGGTATAAACAATGTGACGGTTATTATTGTTCAATTGAGTGGTTCACGGTATCTTTAACGGTATACCGTTACATCCCTACTGCAAAAACAGCCGAACTGTCCGGTGTTTGGAAAGGTCGGTGACACCAAAAACGTAGTCCGCACTGCCTGGGGAGACAGTTCATATACTCTGGATTTTATGGTTTTTTATGGGGATGTTCAGGATAATGCGGTAAATGGCCAGTGTGAGAAACATGAGGGCGTCCTCACATCTACTCCCCTTGGATCCTCTTCTCGGAGGGGCAAGGGAAAGGCTATCGCTTTTGGATCCTGACCCTGGGGGAGGAGAAGGGAGAGAGGATCGCCTGGGTGAAGGGTCCGTGGGGGGGTAAGGGGGGGAAGGAGGATTGGGGCCGAGACATCCTCAGGCGAGATGCAGTAGTCCGCCTTCCCATTTCAGGAAGAATCCTCTATCCCAGAGGTAGTGTAATATTGCTATCCCTGCCCCATCGACCAGGGAAAAGCCAGGGGATATTACTAATCTGGAAGAAGGGGGTTAAGGGTGAGGTAGGTGAGACGTGGTATTTCCCCCCCCCCCTTTCCCTATTGCAGAACAACCTAACCCTCCCCCAGCCTTTATAGGCTACTGTAGATCATCTCCCCTCATTTCCCCACAATTTACCTATGACAGTATTGGGAAGAGGCAACTGACAGTAATGAACACTAAAACCTAATTTTACCACTTTAGTAATGGGACAAGCCCTTTTTTAAAAAAAAAAAAAAAATTTAAACATGTTTTTATTGTTTTCTTAAAAACATAACATCATCCCCGAACTCCCCCACCCCCGGAAGAGTAGGATCACATGTCGTTGTAATTTCAAAAAGTTATGTACCAAAAATGTCTGAGATTTTAATATTGTGCGGGCACCATTGCTCCATATGGTCCAACCTTAAATACTCCAACACCACCCCCCATTCCTTCGTAAAGGATTTCTTCTGGGCCTGGAGATGGTGTGTAATCTTTTCCATTGTCATTTGTGACCACACTTTTTGTAGCCAGGTAAACACTAAAGGCTGGCCCTTTTTTTTCCAGTTTTGGGCGATTGTGGCCCATGCTGCAATCAGTAAGCCCATGAAGCGTATCCATTGTGCTATATGGAGTCTTTTGGCCTGAGGGTCCTTTAGCCCACACAACCAGACCCTTTCCCCCATTTGTGTTGCATCTGGAAATATTTTTGTCATCTCCGTTTGGACTTCCCTGCAGAAACCCTTCACACCCTGACAGTCCCACCAGATATGCCTCCATGTGCCCCTTTCCGAGCATCCTCTCCAGCAGTTATCTGACATTTCCGGATACATTGATTTGATCCGTTCTGGAGTGTAGTGCCACTGTGTAATGATTTTGAGCCACATTTCCCTTGTTTGGACGGCCCTGGTAAGTTTCGGGATACCGACCCACAAATCATCCCATTGTTGTCTTGGAATATCTTCCCCCAGCGTGCCCTCCCATCTTTTCATATATGACCATTTAATTTCTTCTTCTGGCGCGTTGATGAATTGGTATAGTGTTGACACCAGTTTTCTGTCACCTGGGTTGAATATTATATATCTTTCAAATGGTGTTAAATCTCTCGTGGCTGCCTGAAAAATCTCCGGAGTAGTGAGCCAGTGCTTTATTTGTTCATATTTATATCTGTCCGCATCCGTCGGTTTCCACATTTGTTTGCACTCCGCAAATGTCCTTAGTTCTTTGTTCTGGATCATTTCTCCAATTTTTCTGCACCCAGCCTCCTCCCATTTTTCAAATCCCCCTGGTTCGCATCCCAGAGGGAACAGTGGGTTTCGGCAGATTGGCGTAAAGGGGCCCAGTGGGGTGGTCATGATTCCCTTCCTGGTTTGAGCAACCCATGCCTCGATGGTCGTTTTCAAGACCTCACTAATTCGAAGATTCGGATGTCTGTGCTGTTTGTGTTTCCACAACAGGTCCTGCAAAGGGGTCCTAGCCACTGCCCTGTCTTGTGTTGCCCAGGTAGTGCTTTGGTCCTCTGCCAGCCATTCCCTCATGATCCAGAGTTGTGCCGCTTGGTGATATTTTTGAAAGTGTGCAAGTGCTAGGCCTCCTGCCTTGATTGGTGCCGTGAGGATGGCCCTTGCAACCCTGGGGGGGGGTTTCTGTTCCATACGAATAGCGATATGGCCTTGAACAATGCTTTGAAGAATGAGTTTGGGACTGTCACGGGAAGAGCGTGAAAATAATAGAGCACCCTGGGGAGAATGTTCGTTTTAACCGACTGGACTCTGCCCCACCAAGAGACCCTATGTGGGGACCATCTGTCTAGGTCCTTCTTTACACCTTCCAGCAGTTTAGGAAAATTGTTTAAATAGAACAGGTCTACCCGGCTCATGAGTGTCACCCCTAGGTACTTAATGCCTCCTTCTGTTATTTTTAGATCAAGCTTTCCCGCCACCTTGCCCAAGGACCGCCTATCTCCCGCCAAGAGCAACATTTCTGATTTTTTTTCTGTTTATTTTTAGGCCTGACAGCCCCCTGAATACATCCATTTCTTTTAGGGTCTGTGCTATGGAGTTCTCGGGATCTTCCAAAGCCAGCAGCATATCGTCTGCATATGCAATGACTTTGTGTTGTCTGCCCGCCATCTCTATCCCCCTTATTCCTACTGTTTCCCTTATTTTGATTAGGAGGGGTTCTAAGAATATAGCATAGAGGAGGGGGGAGAGGGGACACCCCTGTTTCATGCCTCTTGATATCTCGACCTTATCCGTTACTTCCCCGTTTATTGCGATTCTTATCGACGGGGAGTTGTAGTTGGCCTTTACCATATTGATAAATTGGTCCCCGAGCCCCATGTGTTTCAGTGTTCGAAAGAGGAACCATTCCACCCGGTCGAAGGCCTTTTCGGCATCTAGGGAAAGCAATACTGCCGGAGTGTGGGTAAGGCCTATTTTTTTCTACTAAGTGGATAATCCTTCTTAAGTTATCATGTGTTTGTCTGCCAGGAATAAAGCCTGATTGATCGGGGTTGATTAGGGATGGGAGGAGGGGTGACAGCCTGGCAGCGAGTATTTTGGTGTAAATTTTTGCATCCAAATTAATCAGGGAAATGGGGCGATACGAGCCAGGGAGGATTGGGTCTTTACCTGTTTTGTGGAAAACTAGGACTTTTGCCTCGTTCATGGATGGGGTTATGTTACCGCTGTCCTTGAATGTATTGAACAGCCTAGTTAGTCTCGGGACTAGAATGTCCGGATACTTTTTGTAGAAGAGGGGGCATGAAGCCATCTGGCCCTTGTGCCTTATTGTTCGGGAGGCCCTTTATTGCCCTGTGGACTTCTTCTTCTGTAATCCTGGCATCCAGGCGCTTTTTTTCTTCTTCTGTTATTGTTTGAATAGGGAGAGAATGCAGAAACCTATCCTGTTCATGTACGTTCGGTTGCTCCGTCGTGTAAAGGTCTTGGTAGAAGGCTTTGAAGGTCTCTCCTATGCCCTTGTTGCATGTTTGAGTCTCTCCTTTGTCATCCATCACTTTCAGAATCGCCAATGTGTTTTGTTTCCCTTTGAGTTGTCTTGCAAGGTATCTGTCCGCCTTATTGGCCTTGATGTAGTAACATTGCCTTACGTACAGAAGGGATTTCTCTGCTTTTTTGTTTCGGAGCATATCTAATTGGCCATGCACATGCCTCGGCGCCTTCTTGAGGCTTCTATTTGGGTGATCTAACATTTCCTCATGAATGTCCGCTATTTTTCTTTCCAATGCCCTTTCCCACTCATAGGTCTGCTTAGCTTTAGTGGCTTTTAGGGCTATTATATGCCCTTGTGTTACCGCCTTAAATGCTTCCCAAACAGACGCCAGAGGTACCTCTCCATTGTCGTTCAAATCAAAGTATTCACAAATGTTTTCCCCCCACGGTCGCGCCCAGGGCTCTCTCCCCCAGGATGTTTGGAGGCATTCTCCATTTCCATAGACCCCTTCCTCTGCCTGGCATCTGGAAGTCCAGGCACAGTGGAGCGTGTTCAGAAATTGTAATAGCGCCCAAATCAATACCTCGGATCTTCCCTAGGAGGCCCACCGAAACCCAGAAGTAATCAATCCTTGACATCGTTTTATGAACGTATGTATAAAACGTGAACCCACTGGCCTGGCCCTTTTTTTTTTTCTCTCCAGACATCATGTAGTGCCAAGTCTTCCATCTTTTTTTTCAATTGTTTGGACGGGGCTCCCCTAACATGACTTCCCCCGTGCTCCTATCCAGCTTCGGTTGCCAGGCTAGGTTTAGGTCTCCTCCCAGTATTATCTCCCCCTTCGCGAATCCCTCTAGTTTCCCCAGGGTGTCTCTCAGAAAGCCATCCTGTCCCATGTTTGGCGCGTATATGGACGCCAGAGTAAGCCTAAGACCATCTAACGTGAGGTTAGCAAATGCATACCTCCCTTCCTTGTCCAACTGTGTGTCTATGAGGATTGCCCCAAAGCCCCCCCCTCACCGCAATCATCGCCCCTGCTCTTTTTTTCCCCCGCATTTGCCTGCGCCCATATCTTGTACCCTTTCAGAAATATCTTCTTTTTATCTTGTGCCTTTTTAACACGTGTCTCCTGGAGGAGAAGAATATCCACCTTCTCCCTTCTAACCAGTCCCTCCACTTTTTTCTTCGTCACCGGCGAATTCAGCCCCTTTACATTTAGTGAGAAGATTCTAAACTTCGTCATCTCATCTACTCTGTTACTGCTATCTGCCAACCTGCTATTTGTGATCCCACCCCTCCCACCGAGGCACACCCTCCCCCCAACCCGTTCAACTTACCCTCAACTAGTAACTGAAACTCAACTTTGATCCCGAGGAGGGCCTAAGGTTGCTAGGGCGTCTCACCTATCGCTCCTTGCCCTCTCATGACTCGGGACTAACTGTGCGGGGAGTCCTAAACCCCACATCACTCACAGACCCAGGTAGTGTACCCTCCGGGACCTCTGCCCGGCCGACCTATATATGATATTCCGTGATGCATTCGAGTACGACCACACCCGCCTTCTCCATTCTGAACATCTTCCCTTCTTAGTTCCTTTTTGAAGATATCTACATCTCACCCGTGGGGTGTCTAGCTTTTCCCCCTCCAGTTTGTTTTTTCATGTGCCTTACCACCTCCCATCCCCGAGGCCTCTTGTGCGGTTCTCCCCGGGGCCTGTCCCCACCTACCGCGCCCTCCTCCGCTTGCAGGCCCATTGTTTGGAGACCTTCCTCACAAGTTGTTACTCTTCTATGTTTACCCTCCCACTTAAACAGAAGGCCAAAAGGGAACGTCCACTTGTATCTGATTTCTTTCCCCACGAGTTCTTCACTAAGGGGGCCATCTCCCTTCTTTTCAAGAGTGTCGCTGAGGTGAGGTCTTGGTATAGTTGGATTTCCACCCCATTCATCCTTATGTGGTCTAATTGCCTTGCCTTCCTTAGTATCCGTTCTTTTTGCGGATACGACGAAAGGCCAGCCAGCACGTCCCTTGGCCTCTCTCCTGGGGCCCCTGATCTTTTCGGGCCCACCCTGTGGATTCTGTCAGTCCCATTAATCTCCGCGTCTTGTTCCTCTAATATGTCCCGAAAGACTTCTTGCACCGCACTCTTCAGGCCTTTATCCAGCACCGACTCCGGCATGTATTTTATGCGGATATTGGACCTGCGGGAGCGGTTTTCGAGATCCTCACATTGAATTTTCAGGTTGTGAGTCAGCCTGACCAGGTGTTCCAGTGTTTCACTGCACTGTTTCGCTTCCTCCTCCACATTTTGTACAATTCTTTCTAGGATGTCCGTCCGTTCCTCCAGCTGGGCCACCTCAACCCTTAGTTCTTGGACTGCCTGCTTCATGTCACTCCTCAATGAGGTGAACTGTTCTTGGACCGTGGACATGAACTTGTCCTGGAGCTCCACAAACCAGGCCCGCATTTCGTCCTTTGTCGGCTGCAGTGATCTCTGGTTAGGGGAGGTGATATCTGGTATGGGTTCTTCTCCCGGCCTGTCCTTTGAGGTCGTAGTTGCTTCTGTGGACCACATTTGTAGCGGGTTCGGATCCTGCCTGAGGGGTTGCGATGCGGTCTGTGGCGCTCCCCCCCCCCCCCCTTCGCTTTATCCCTTGACATCTTCGCCGGTTCGAGGGCTGGGGTCCGACCGGACTTCCCTGTGCTGGACGTGGGAGCTGTGTGTTGCCTTTTGTTGGGGGGCGACTTCGCTCCGCTCTGTGTTTTTATTCTCGGAGGGCCGCCCCGGTGCGGGGTTTCAGTGCAACCCTCCCTGTGCTGGCCCCACGATGGCTTATTTCTTCACCCCTACAGAAGTTGTCCCCCCCCCCCCCCTTGCTAAGCGCCTCTCCGATGGCATTAAAGTCGGTGCCACCGGTACTGGATCGTGCTCGGGGGGCCTGCCCTGGGCTTCGCTCAATGGGGAGAGGTGGAGTGCTATAACTACGCACTCAACTCTGACTCCTGTAATCGCCAACTCTGGTGCCTCTGCTCCACTCCGGTCCTTCTCCGTCTGGCTTCTCCCCCTCGCGACCGTCCCCACTGCCGTAGATTCCGGTGGGGGTGGGGTGATGGCACCACCAGCCTCCGGAAGCGTCTCCCTGTTGTGTGTCCCCCGTGGAGGAGGGGGGGGACAGCGATCTTCTTGCTATCCCTGCTCCTCGCCGGCGACCTGCGGCCTGGCCGCTGCTGTCACTGCCTGAGAGCCGACACGCTCATCCGCTCTACCCATGCCACCGGACGCGGCCGCCTGCCGGCAATCGCGGGTCCGCCGCCTCAGGGTCAGTTATAATTATTGGGAGCACGCGCCGCGGGTGCAATGTGCCTTTGTCTGCTCCAGGCCCCCGGGTGCCGTTCTCCTCCTTTCCCAGCGCCTCACCGTTCCCGCGTCCAGGCTGGGTTGTCGTCAGTGGGGGAGGGGCTGCTGCTTCTCACCGGTGTTTCTTTCGGCGAAAAGACGAGTTCCCTTGCTGAAACGCCGACGGCCCGTCTCACTACACCTCGCGGGGCGTTCCGGCGTCGAGCTGAGTTTAAACAGCACGGAAATCTTCATATTAAAGTGCTTTTTTGTTGGTGGCCAGGCGAGAGCGCGACTCAAACGCGACTGCTTCTGCCGGCGGCCATCTTGGATCCTCGACAAGTCCTTTTTTAACTATGGTCGGGCAAGTCAAATTCTGAGTCCACAGCTTCAACCTGTTAAGTGGTTGTAGGTGTATAAAAGGAGATAAGTGGAGCAGCAGAGAGAGCAACAGGGAGGCCTCTGTGGGAGAGACCAGCAGGGCACACGTGTCGTGAGGAGGCAGCTGTGGTGGGGCCTGAGAGAAAGATAGGACGCCGGCCGATCTCCCTGAGGACCTGTGCAGCTCAAGGCAAGTTGGGCTGTTAGGCCACAAGGGTTGGTGCCTCTGCATTGGGGGCAGAGCAGCTGGAGCTGCGAACAAGTAAGAAAAACAAAGGACTGCATCTCAGTCCGTGTAGAGGCAGCAGAGTTGCCAGTGTGTGAAAGACGGCACCCGGAGTGCAAGCCGGCCAAGAAGCAGAAGGGAAGCAGTAGAGATGCTGGAGCGGAACCCCGAAGACCGGTTAGTGTCGGGGAAAGCCACTCAAAGGCAAGGGCGCTCCTAACGGGCTGCGCATAAGGTGTGCTTAAGGAATTAAGTGCTGTATGAATGAAAACTTGAAACCAAGTTGTTTTAAGCATAATGTATACCAAATTTAATACCGAATTGAATGAAAATCCGAAACCACGCATATTGAATACTGAACTGAATATAAATGTATGGGTAAAGCTAATGGTGGATGAAATCCAAGAGGGAAAGTGCCCATTTGAAAGCAACCTACGGAAAAGAGCCCAAGTGTGTAAGTAATTGAAAGGGGGGGGGCATGAGCCAGACCACCACAAAGTGAGCTTTATGAATGGATACAGTGCGGCAAGGCCAAAGACTGGCAAGAAATGTGTGACACGTTACTGCAAAGCCAAGGGGCTAACCAGGAGAAGCGAGGAGAGTGTGAAACTGCACAAAGCCAAGAGGCCAACAAAGAGAAGCTAAGTGCATGTGAATCTGTACTCTGGGGAAAGTCCAGAAGAACCTGCATGGGCTGAAGAGCCCAGGGATCCTGTGTGCGCGACCTGTGATGGGTGGACCATGTGGTCTGACAACTGCGCCTAGACCAGTGAGCTCTAAATTGTGAAAGCTAAAGACATTGTGAAACCAAGGAGAAGCACTGTGAGCGAACTGGTAATCCAATCTAGAAGGAGGGTCAGGTTGACCAAGAGTTGTGTTGAACTCTGAAAGACTGAAACAAATACCAGTTGTTACACTGAAGTCTTTGGGAAGGAAACACTGAGATTTGATGAACTGCAAATGCTGTCTTGAGAATGGAGCCTCAAGACCCCCCTTTTATTTTTTCTTTTTTTCTTTTCAGCTGTGTTAGCTAAAACTTGGGGCAGTGAACCCCAAGGATTGTGTTGACCTGTATTGCCTTGAACTTCAGAAAGGTTATCTTGAGACTTTTATGGAACTTTCTTGAACTTGGGGAAGGGGAGCTGAAAAGGAAGCTAAGAGCTGAAAGAAGCTCAGAACTCTAGGTTGATCACTATTTATTTTATTATTGACATCCCTACACATTGTTTAGCTTTAGTTGTGAGGGCAAGGATAGGTTTTGGACACAGACTTTTAAGGTGAACGTTCTGACTAAGACCTCCCTTAGTTTCGTTCAGGTAACGAAATCCCACCATAGCATGAGGCAAGTTAGGCCTTCTATCATCCTGACATTTGATTTAATAAACCATTTTATTTTGAGCGTTGAATCTGTTGTCTGTCTTGCTTCTTGATGCCTTCAAGGTTTCAAGGACTTTTCTGAAGGAGCAGTTTTTAGTGCGTCGGATATGCAGAGGGAAAGTGTTCCTGATGGTGGGTGCTAAGATGGAGAAAGCCGAGCCGCCAAGGAGGAGTGGTGCAGTGAAATAGCCAGGATGAGAGCTGACTCTGATCTGAGCTTTCTGGGGGGCTGGTAGTGGATGATTTTGTGAAGGAACTAGGGTCCTGTGTTATGGAGGGTACAGTGTGTGATGCACATGGTTTGGAAGGTTGCTCTTAGGCTAACCGGGAGACAGTGCAAAATTCTGAGTGCAGGGTAGATGTGTTCTCTGGGCGAGAACGCAAGGAGCAGTCTGGCTACTGCGTTTTTGAATTCGTTGAAGTTTCCTGAGTTGGCATGCAGGGATGCTGAGATAGAGGAAGTTGGCATAGTGCAAGGGGGAGATAACGTCAGATACTCTTTGAGGGTTATAGAGGTAAGGAAATATGTTTTGGGATGCGTAGGTGGAAGTGGCAGGTTTTGGATATGAAGTTGATGTGCATGGAGAGGGATGGGTCTGCGTCCATGGTTCATTCGAGATTTTTGGCAGAGGTGGCAGGTGGGGCTCTGAGTGCAGCTGGCCACAGTAAAGGTTGCGGCATAAGGGCAGTTTTACTGTATATTAGGATCTCTGATTTGCCCGGGTTTAGGATTAGGTGGTTGTTGGCCATCCAGTGGTCGATGTCCAAGAGGCGAGGTCAGGAGGTGGGGGAGGCTTGGATCTTGGGGATTTTTGAAATGATCTGTGTATCGTCTGTATTTTTGTAGCAGGTAAAAAGTTGTGTGAGTGGATGAGAGCTGGCACTGGGCTTGGGTAGAGGTTGAAAAGGAGTGAGGAAAGGGAGGCTCCCTGCAGCAACCCTTTTGTGACTGGGTGGGGGCAGAGGAGAAAGGGGGGAAGGAGAATGATTTGGGTGCAATTGGAAAGAAAGGAGGTGATCCAATTAAGGGCAGAGTGTTTCCCTATTGTGAGGAGCCTGTTCCTCTGTATTTTGTGGTCGATTTATATCAAAGGCAGCGGATAGATCCAGGAGGATGAGTGCGGCACACACTTCTGAGTCTGTGGTAGGTCGTCCCAGATGGAGACCAGAGAAGATTCTGTTCCACAGAGGGGTCGGAACACTGATTAGGCTGGGTCGAGGCGACTAATCGCTTCTGTGAAATAGTATTGGAGATTGAGCGGTAACTTGATGGAGAGAGTGGGTTGAGGCTGGGTTTTTTGAGAAGCGGTTTTACATGAGAGGTTTTGAAGGCCTCTGGGAAAATTAATGATTCGAGCAAGTTATTTACAATGGAGCGGCCTAGGCTGCCAGCACAGGTCTAGGTAAGGATCTTTTTTAGAAGGGCCGGTGGGCAAGGGTCTCCGGCGAACCTGAGGGTCAGCTAAGTGCTAGTAGGTTGTTGAAATTACCATGGCAAAGAGGGGCGAAAGAATTGAAACTATGTTGGGAGGGCGACTAAGGGTTTGGGTTGGTGGAGGGTCCGGAATTTAATGGTGGGATCTGAGCTAGTTCAGTGGTTATGGAATGGTGTCTTTCAAGCGCAATGTTTATGGAAGTGGTTGGAAAGTTCATCGCAGAGGGCTTGTGAGTTCGGGGAGGGGAGGGTTGGGGAGCTCGGGGAATTTAATTCCCCTATGTTTTTGTGGAGTTCCCTGCATGGATTTTTGGAGTTGGAGATTCTGTTCCCATAATGTTTTTTTTTTTTAATTTTATATTGTTTTTCTTTCTTGATTTTTGTACCGTTAAAGTATGCCCTGTTCAGTACTGCAAGGGGCGTTTTGTTAGGAGTATGGGAGGTTATCCAGGCTAGTGTTAACAACTCTGCTATTGCTTACCCCAGGGTAAAAAAAAAAAAGGTGTTATATACATACGCCAACGTTTTTATGATCTAGAAAAAAATGCAGCTATTACAATGTAAAATATTTCATTTATTTCATCTGAGCGAAACTAAACATAACACAATGACACGCCGATCTTGGTGGTGCAAAGACGGGGCTTATTTACTTCAAAGTGCTGCAGGTAAGACATAGAAGGATAAAGTGATGCGCCCAGAATCACACATCTTGGACCAGACTGCAAATTAGGGCTTGAACTAATTATTTGGCGGTCTAGTTGGTAGATATGTGTTGAATGCGTCAGGCCCTTGGTTTCATAGCTTCGCTATTCATTTTGCACAAGTTGACAACAGAACTGCATTAAACAAAGAAGTGTTTAATAAAAAATGCAAATGTTGGGCAGTATTTAGTGGAAGATATTTTCCCTGGGTTCCGACATTAGTGCATCATGGGTTCAATGAGTTAAATAAAGTATGTTGTAATGGCGGGATGTCTGACCTTTTGTGGTGGAAAGATCATTGGTGGCACACCACTCCTGGATTGCAGACAGGCAATTCGAGATGAGGTGTCGGGTCACTTAAGTTGGCATATAATGACATTTTAGAGTGCACTGCAGGATCACTGCCTTGCTTTTCCTCATCACCTCCGTTTGGGAAGCTCCGCACATCTCCCTTAACTAAAAAAGCTTTTAATTAATGCATTTTCCATCTCTGGTGCAAGCCCCCTGGTTCTTCTTTTGGGCCTGTGTCAGAATGACTACAAGTCTGCATGATTACAGGGCTAAGTATTGGACAAACCTTCTACTTGGCCCCATACAAGTACTAAACCGTGATCCCAATGATACGTGTGAAATGGGCGCAGCCTGACGGGTCTACCTCCTTCGCCTCTTTTGGTAACCTGGGCTGGTGGAAGGCTCTACTCTTCGGGGGGCGGGTAGCTAAGGGTGGGGTGTGCTGAAATTGTCATAACCCATACAGCTGTAGTATAACGTTTCCAAAATAAAAATAAACGAATGTCCCATCAATGTTCTAGAAAAAATAGGAACTTTCAATAAAACAATGCAAACAAACTGATTTTAAAAACTCTTAAACCCCACATCTGTAAATGAAACGCAGAGAATGTAGAACTTTGATGTGAAGGGGCGCTCTGAGTTGATAACCGAGGAGTTCAGGAATGAGACCTTTCCACAGTTTAGTTTGTTCTAGGATATGCCTTTTTTAAGGTATAAAAGGGGGGTAGAGGGCTTAAGTCATTATGGTTCCAAAAGGTGGAACATGGGAACAAGGCCATTTTTTAAACTACCTTAGTTCTTGTCTTTGGTTGGTCGACAGTGACAAACTGTGCATTTTGGTGTGCAGGCTCTAGTTGGGTTAAGTCGGCATGGAGACAGCGTGTCAATGGTTTTCAACAGTTTGGGTCGACTGGCAAGTCGACAGCAAAACTATCCTTCTGCTGGTTCGAGTTGACATGCGAGCGGGCTAGTTCAATGGCTTTCAGCAGGTCAGGTTGGTATTGTCGGTTGCCTCCACAATGTTGAGCTGCTGATCAGTGCACTCAGTGGCAGTGGATAAAGCTACAATCTGAGTGTCTCAAAGTGCAGCAAGTGATTTGAAGGCTCGTACAGTGCCAAAAGCAGTGCTGCAGGTCCTGTAGAATCTCGAAGTGCATTGAGCCATCTTGCAGAGCTCACAAGGCGATGAAACAGGGTCCAACCTACTTCTGGATTTCTGTGAGGCTCATTTCAGGATCCCCAGGACAAGGGGAGTCCTTCCGTTCTGCGCTTCAACTCTAAGAAGTTGGTATGCACCTATTGGGAGTCTTTCACCTCCAGTAAGTAGGTTCCTGGTGACAGTGTAACAGCCAGCAGAGAGGCCTTAGTCCACAGCAGTTCACCCCCACTGTTCCCTGCAGATGGTTAGGGTACAAAACTTGTTTGTTTGGTTGCCTTCTGACTACACTTCTTGAGCAGAGAACTTTGGAACAGGCTTTATGTCCAACATAGGTCCAGTGAATCCTGCTCTTGGGAGTCCTCAAATGAATTATGAATTCTAAAGCAAAGGTGGGCGTTCCTCTTCATTATAAAAGCAAAATGTTATGGTGGGTGGGGGTTTGGTTCAATGCAATCCTACAGTAAGGGGTCCAATCCAGCCTGTTGTAACAAGTGCCCTTTGAATTCTGACATCATACCCAGATTACCTTGTCCAGCAGGAAATTAGGTTTGTAGAGAGCCCTAGTAGAAACAAAGCCCTCTCTCAGCCTTCCTCTCTTTTGGCTAGAGTTTTGCCCCCTTCTCATGTCTGCTTAAGCACTCCAGTTGTCAGCACTCTATTGTAAATGTGGCTTTTCTTCAGTGCTGCCTTTGAAGCACATGTTCCGAGGAGATCTCATGGGGAGGGTTCCTGCACCATCAAGGTGTTACCCTTTCTGGCGGTATCAAAGAAGGGAACTCTGACCTTTTCTCCCACATGGCATTTGTGTAGACATCCAGGCCACCATGAGCTTCGTCATAGCACAAGCTTTGCTCCAAGAGCTGGCACTTTGCTAATGCTGCATATGTATAATTGTGTGATCTTAGTAGCCACCGTGCTACAAACAGTCATGTCTTCTTTTGAAAGATTAAAATTGTATGGGGGTTCATGCTGGGAGGGTTCTATGTTCATTCTTCAACCGTTTATTTTCCCGCTGCACTTTATGGCGAAAAATGTGTGCCGAATGGGACCCCCAATCCTCTCTCTCCTATTATTTATCCCTATATACCACTCCACCCTACCCCTTATATGCCTCCCTCACCCGCCATATTTTTTTAATGTTTTTTCGGCAAAACAATTTCAGCAAAACGTGCAGCAAAAAGAAAAAACCCTGGGGGTTGAATGAACGTTGTACTGCTGGGAGATGGCAAGTGGCAATACTGGCTAGGCAAATAATCTGACTTCTCCAGGCAGCAGATGTTTGGGCAGGTTAACAGCCTAAAGGCTTCAAGGGGCCCATGTCTGTTGTGTTGTATGGTTTTCTCCTTAAATGTGTGTTTCATTATATGGAAATACTTAAGGATCCAGAGGCGAAGGATGGGTAGGGCATTGGGCATAAGTGTGATTGTACGGCCTGAGCTGGTAGTCTGCCAGTTTAGAAATGAGAGCAGTGCAGAAGAAGCAAGAGCTTGTCAAGCCTTTTTTAGCCAGGGGTTTATAAAATTGAGAGGACAATAATCAGCCGTTGACCTGAGGCCGCAAAAGACCACCAGTCCGGGCGATCAATCGTCTGCGATATTTTAGTAGGTCTGTAGAGGCTTCGCGTAACTATGAAAGTGGGTTCCGTGTGTTAAAATCGCGGCAAAAAGGCTGTGGTTTTGCCACCTCAATCCATGTGAAGGATTCTGGGACACCCCCGCAACCCGTGCTCCCCTTAAATAGTGTAATGCGGAACATCTTTAATGGGGCAAACCACAGCATTTTTGCTGCAATTCTTTTGAAGCAGGACACAAGTCGAGGGACCACGCTGGTGGACGGCTTTCACACACTTTTTTTCAAAGGGAGGATGCCAACCCCTCCACACCATGTGTTAAAGAAAACTCTGCCCCCAAACAAATCGTGCCATGACCGAGATTCAAACCCATGTCGGGCACCTGGGAGACCAGAGACTTCGCAACGAGACTATGGGAATTCCTCTTCATGACTCTCGAAAAAGTCTTGCGTTGATATCCTGCTATATAAGACCTGTTTTATTACAGATTAAAAAAAATAAAAGGGGTGCAACTTTAATGCAATGTTATAGGGAAATCTGTTATCATGGCAAAAACGTATTGTCCTGTGCACTTCCTCAGTTGGGAAACAAAAACAAAGACTGTTGCACATTTTGCTTTAGAATACATTCAGTTTCTGTGATGTCCCTTCCCATTGCCCACATCGCAGCCTTCCCTTCCAATTATATTTAATTTAGGCCTTGAGCTCTGATTTTAGCTGTGTAGGTAATCTGTTTTGCTTGTTTCACTTTCCGTCTTCGCATGCCTTCAATGCAGAGGTGGGTGTTGTGATCCGCATACAGCCTGCAGGCGACTGCAGTGTGGGACATACCATGTTGGGTTGCATGTGCATGTTGCACAGAACGACTTCCGGAAACCAACATCTGCTATTTTCTCATTTCTTTGTCCATTTCCTTTTGAATCTTGGAATATCCTCATAAGTGGGTCGGTGGGAACTAAACGTTACAACTTTCTTTTATTTGCGTGAAATCGGCTATCGTTCCCTTTTTGTGGGCTGAGAACCGTTCCTGGATTGGCAGGCCTATTTTTTTGCTCTCCTCTTACGGGGGATTTGAACCTGGTACCTGCTGGATCTGCTCTAACCTCATGTTGAGCTATCCTCCATTCCTGTGGCCCCTCATAGCCCTGCTTCCACAGTGATCAGCATGCCTTTTGTGTTTAAGCAACCTAACGTGAAATTGCTGTAGTCTTAGCTGTATGTGCAGGTAATGGATGAGTGGGAGGGGCACTTTTATTTATTTATTATTTATTTTTTTTCCTTTTGGCATGTCCCTTAAGAGGTGTGAATGGTTGGTGATGTGGTGAACTAGGAGGAGGAGCCAGACAACTTCGTGACCTGTTCAAAAATGAGTTTTTTTTATTTATATACCTAACAAAAGTAAAACTAAGGGTGCTCGTCAAGTCCAAATAAAGTCTTCTCCCAAATCCTAAATAGGTAGCTGGCCCTACCACTTTAGAAAAATATCTAACTCAAAAGAAAAGAAAGGCTAGCCTCTGTATGGACTTCTGCCTGGCCCAATTGTAGTTGACTTGTTCTCGGCCTTCAAATTGTAGCTTGTCTTCACAATGTTGGTACCAAATTCCTTTGAAAATCTTCTGTAAGGGTTTCACTCTCCCTCTGATAAGGAAACAGTTTCTCATTTATAAATGGTCCAATTCCTCCAGGACGACTTGAAATTACAATTCTTTCTCTCCCACCTTCGTAGTGTGTTGCCTTCCCAAAAGTCTGGTTTATCTGTGGTAAAAGGTATTTTTTTTCTCAATATAATTTTTATCTTAGGGTTCTTGCCCAGTCGAATAACACTGATCCCTGCGCCCTATTCTGTCCGTGTTCTAGAGTTGGCTGCTTCCCTTTAACCTATCTCAACATGGGAAGTCTGTCTGTGCTTTTTTAACACTTACGGTTACTTCAACTTTATGTACAGTTTCTGTATCTTTTCCCACTCTTATTTAGTGAGGGCTCTGTGCCTGTCTCACTCTCTTAACTTGGTGTACTTTGTTGGCTATTCTAGCCTTGTAGTACGTTGTTCTTATCCCTTTTCTCTATAGAGCCTTTCAGTACAATGTTCGTATTGTTTGCTCTCTGGCTCGATAGGGCCATATGCCTGTTACATTTGCTTTGGTTTTCGTACCTGCGTCGGTTTCTGTGCTCCTGGAATCCCAAAGCCATGCATCTCACTCGCCTCCGTACCTTTCCCCTTCAGTGCCTCTTGTGGTGGGAAAGACTGTCATCGGCAGGAGCTTGTGATTTTGGGCTCCCCTTATCTCTTTGGTCTCCTCATTGGTTGCTGGGTACCACATCCACCACTGCTCTTCCTTGTTCAGGTCACCTGGGGAGACCTTTTTGTCTTTTCATCCTTTCTCGCCTTGACCAGAGCCTCTTGCTCGGTTAAGGCTCCATCTGGCAGGTTTCTCGTTCTGCTCATCAATGTTGGCTATGCGGCTTGACGCAGCTCCGCCCCTCCAGGACCCAGGTGCTCCAGGGTCTCGCCTCTGCATAGCATTTGCTTTCCTCCTGTCAGGCCCAAAAGGGTATCCACACTGACTCCCTAACCAGGGTAGCCAAATGGAATAGGACCCTCCCACCTTGGTTTGCACGGGTCCCTGATTTCGTACTTGCTGGTCACGAGGCAGCCAATGGGGGTGGGGGAGGGAAGAAGAGGGTTAAGGAGAGGTTGTGGATGGGAAGGAGGGACACTGCAAAGATGGTTAGGGTAACATAAATGGATAGGTAGGGGGTAATATAGGGGAAATCATACAATGTTCCACACACACAAATTAATTGATACATTGGCCCAGCACTCCCTTAATTAGTACCTATAGCATTACTGAACCTGTCTTCTCTCCTGCACATGTTCTTAATTTGGATGTCTACTTGTTACCCACCCTTTCTTCCTGCACTGACTTTCCCAATGAGTCATTTTGAACACATGAAATGAAACCTGAAGGAAGCACATGAAAATAGTACGAGAGACAAATTCTTGACAGTGGAACACATAAGACAATGATGGTCACAAACAAGTATTCATGAGGCTAAATGATAGTTAACTCCTTTGATCCATTGGAACACACTGTTTGCATCACAGCGTGAACGCTTCAAATTTTATTCATGTTCTGCACAGTTTCCTAGTTCTTCGAAGCACACTGTTTGCATCACAGCATGCTCGCTGTACTTCTGTTTATGTATGCACCAGGTTCCCTCTGTGGATACAATTACTTGTGAAAAAGGAATGTATCATAGGCTCTGCGGCGTCCCCGAGCATTGTGATGCCAGCAAAGATTTCTCTGTAAATGACGGGACACACGGAGAGTTTGACTGCCAGATCTGTTTCGCGTCCTGCCCGTGCCGCAAGATCATAACCATCGGCAACAAGCCACAGGCAGGTGCAGGCTCTTATCTGGAACCGGCGGCATGCATGTACTGCACGTTTTTGCAGGGCATCATGGGACTTGGAAGTCCTAAACATTGTTTGCAGGCCGAATACACCACCAGGGCTTATTAGAAAAGCCTGGATGACTGTCCACAAGGGCTGCCTGTTGCCCCATAAACCCTTACACCCCCCACCGTGGAGTTCCCTCTCACAGACCGCTTGCGTCTTATACAGAACATGAATGAAATGTGTGTCTGTCTACCATGATTATAGCACACAAGCAAGGTTCACATTACCTGAAGCCAATAGGGTCACAGGAGGATCTTTGTGATTCATAGTTGTAACAGGGAATCGTGAGGTATCAGAAGTAAGGCTCGGACAAAAGGGTGGCATGCTTCTGGGTATAGACTTTTATTGATCAAGATAGGAAGGGGGTGGAGAAAGGCCTCTCTATCCCTAAATGGAAGAGGGGCTTATCTGCCTTAAAAGAATTGGTGAAAATGGTCTGGATGTTCAAAAGTAAACGTCTGCCCCAGTCACTTCGCCAAAACCTATTTCTGTCTCTCACTCTATAAACTAACAAAATTTTGCAAGGGTGATCTCGCTCTAATATAGTGTTCTTTAAAGCAACAGAAATGTTGGCAGTCAGCCAGGCTTCCAAAAGGATAAAAAAAATATAATGTTCAAGAAATAATGTTCCAATGGGGGGGTTGCTCCTTTCCCCTAGACTTCCAAAGGAATAAATGTCTTTACAGTCTCTTCTCAGACAACTCAAAAACAGATTTACAGTTCTTTTCCAGTTCCAGGGTCCTCAAGCCATTTTTCCAAACTGTCATATGGTTGCGGGTCCCAGACTTGCAATATGCTGTAGCGCTTGGTTTACTCTCCTGCCAAGCATTAGATCCGTCACAGGCTGTCCTTTTTTGTTTTTGTTTTTTCTTTTTTGTGTTTTTTTGCTTCAAGGGGTCCCAGACCCCCTTATTCTGGATCACATTAAGCTCCTGCCTTTCGTGTTGGTCTGGGTCCCAGACTCGCATGATGGCTCTTGATCATACTTCTCTGGTAAGCGTACCACCTTTTCTTCTATAATTCCCATGGTCTTAGACCCTTTTATTTTGCACTTTGTTTACACTTTTTAGTTCATACCGTACCCCCAGCAGCCTGTGAGCCACCTGTGTACCTAACCATCCGGTCTGCGTCTTCCAACTGGCGCTGCCCTGGTGTTATTAGTTTTCTTTCCTCGTTCAGCGCGTCGCCGCCAATCACTCCTTCTTGCTCTAGGTTTCGCCGGCACCTGCCTTGTTTTTCAGCAGTGGTTCCACCAACAACCTTGTGCCTCTCGGGCTGCAGTACCCGTGGTATGCAGCTCCTGAGACCTTGTGATGCCTGGAGGGGGCACCGGACAGCGGGATGGGTAGTACTTCTTCCCCGTACTGCCTTCCTGCTTCTGTCCTCTGTGCATGCCATGCTGCAGTTTGCCAGGTTGGCATCTATGCGGCTTGGCTCTCTAGCTGACAGTTTGCAGTCTCCGGATTCAGCTATCCAGACGGTTTCTTGTCAACCTCTGAGCAGTAGTAGATTTAAACTCCTGCATTGGAGAAGGGAGTTCTCCTTGACCAATCAGATTCACTGTAGAACTAGACTGCTCACTTTGGTTTACCGGAGTGATCTTTATACTTGCAGTGCTCTTTTTCGTACATTCTTTTCAAAATAATAAGTCAATGCTGGTTTGCCCTTTTTCTCTGCATGAATGAGCTAGTTGTCTTAACGCCAAGATAACATATATAAATTGCATCAAGGCAGGTGGGAGGGGAATCTAGCTCTGGAAAAGGGGTAAAAGGCCTTTTAGTAGACTTATACTGCGTCTCCTGAAGATGCTCATCCCCAATCCATAAGGGGCTACCTTCCCAGGTGATCCTCCCGCTGTGCACTGCCCCAAGGGGGATTATTGTACTGTGGATGCACCGGCCTGGCTCCCTGGAAAAGGATCCCCCCCCCCCCCCCCCCCCCCCTCACCCCCAAAGCAGAAAGGTCGACCTCTTCAGATTTGTCACAGAATGCAACCGTTTTTCCGAGATCCATATCTGCAGAAAGGGTGCTTTGGGCAGGGAGTTACATGCTGGAATGGGAGTCCTTGTCCTAAATAGGGGAGTCGCTGCCAGTGAGGTTCCACTTGTCTAGACCCCTAAGTATGGTCTTGCTGAGCCGCTCACCTCTCTAGCCTCAAAGGGGGTGGCTCCCCTCTTGGGACAAAGGAAGAATTGCCCAGATTCTACAGTGATTACAAAGGAGAAAGGTGCATAAAGTTGCATGCTGTTGGGGACAATGATTGTACTAATGGGGGTTGTTTTTAAGATGCATCTTCTGTCACCGTCTCTTTCAGTCTTTACACAGTGGTGGCGGGCGGAGTGGAGAAAAGGTAGAACCTAGGTATTTGGTAGATCTGGGCGGGGGGTGGTCTGGGAGTGAGGTTTGTGGGGAGCAGGGGCAAGTGGAGACGGGCAAGCAGGAAACCTAGCTCCTCCTACTTCTTTTTGAGCCCTTCGATCCCTGTGCCGGATTTAGAAACAAATTACTCTGGGATTCCAGGGGGTGGCAGGTGTTTGGTGTGGCTAGGCTGTGGTCATGCCAGGCATTTGGAAATCTTCTAAAAAGCCTAAAATACAGGACTCCGTTTTAGAGTGAGGACTTGAAAAGTGTACAAATCAAAGAAAGGAACCCGACAATGCAGTTTTTATTATTATGGTATTTAAATGTTTGTATTTTTTTATGTGTCTCTTTTATGGTGTTTATTGAGCGTGGACCTAGCTTCGAGAAGCAACGCAGTGCTTTACAGAGGTGTACACCAATACAGTTGAGCAAAAAGAGCACGATTCTAGCTGTAATTTTTCCTTTACCTGGAGGGAAACCTGCAATTGCCAGCATGATGATTAACGGGGTGCAAAAATTCAAGTTGCAAGCTAATGGCCAGTCATGAGAAAGTAACTCGCCCCCCTCAATTCTATACATACAAACAGCACACTATTTCTTACATGCAAAGAGTCCAAGATCGCTAGCTGATGACTACCAGCAAGTGCACATTTTAAGCCTTGAGATTAATTTTATGTATAAAAAAATGCTATTTATTTTATTCTAGCAACTTAATGCACCCTCCTATTCTGAATCGCCCTGCATTCACACTTAAGATTCTGTAGTGCGTCTAGTATTTCACTCCCTGCTGCCTGCAGCTATATAACCTTAACTGCGTGTTAATGTTCTTAAGGGCAACACAAAAGACAAGCAGGAGCAAAGTTCATTTGATCTCCGAGCCTCTATGCCTAGGGAACAGCTGAACATTGCGGTTGCAGTGGCTTGGCAGGGGCATAGGCTCTTTTTGATTCCACTGATTCTGACTTCTTGGAGACCATTCTTGCAAGATTCCAAATCCAGGGAAATGTGGCCCAATTCCAGCCCTCGGGAAATGAAATACTCTGGGATTTGAGGGAGAGAGGGGCAGAGATTTACAATACATAATTCATTTTCACCAAAAAGACTTGATCAGGATGCCCCGTTTTTGTAAAAATTGTCAATGTAACAATTAAATACAAATACAATAAAAAATAAACATTAAAAAATAACAATGGTATATATTCGGTTTTTTAAGTGACATCAGTAGTTTTAGGAGACTTTAACACTGCCTTGGCCTAACTTAGCAGTTGCATGTGAAAAGGATTTGTGTTTTACATATATATATTAAGTTATTTTTATTATTTTTTTATTTTTATTTTTTTGGTTACTTTCGGCTTTCAGATAGAATTATTTGTACTGTTCCCAAACTTTTCTTTGTCCCTGCTTCCAGGAGTTTTATGGTCTTTTAGATAAGACGGCTGTTTCTGGATGTACATTCCAGGCACACTGTTCCTTAAGCAAATGAAGTTTAAAACTTTTATTTATTTTTCTTCATTTTGAGAACAAACTGCTGTGCCTTTTTTCTTGATTAATTATTTCACACTGCACCATCTGATGAAGACGTCTGGGGGCCTTCCAAAGCTAATGCGTCATTTCATCGCTGCATAGTATTTTCAGCCAGTAGAAGGTATCAAAACCTGCATCTTCTGTGATTTTTATTTTTTTTAAATTTTTTGAAAGTGGACTAACCCTGCGTTGAACTTTTTTTCTCAGGCATTATTGCAAATACAAGATTATGTTAATTCCATTTTGTTCCTCATTCAGTTACTTAAGAATCACTTTATAAAAATTGATTGCACTAAAAATTTGCAAAATGTGCCAGCACAGCAATAATCATAGCCAAAAATGCTGTTCTGTCAGATTACGCTTGAACGGACCAATCATTCCTTATGCAATATCCTGTGTACTAGGGCACTCTATAAACGAGTGCTTTACATTTTTGAAGCAGTTATTTACCTTGAATAATTCTGAAAGTCATCCCCAACCTGCTAATGCCTTGCTGCACACCTATAACTTCACAAGCACGCAGAAAAATTGATTGGAATCACATGAAATACTTACTTTCCTCTTTTCCAGGAAAATCGTGTGTGTATAAGGGGGCAACTCGCCAATGACATGTAGGGCTTTTTAGTCTGGAGGACCGTTCCCTTAATGGTAATTAATTTTGCCACCAATTGTATTTTCGTATCTTCTCTTTGATGCCCCTCATAGAGGGGTAGTGTTTAGGGTCAATGAATCGAATGAATGAAACCCGAATCAAAGGTTCAAGATCTCATTTGCTTCTTCGAGGGGTCTTACACCAACCATCCAAGTAATGTTCATCCTTATCTGCTTGTTTGTAAATCTTATCACTTTTGTCTTTGTGGTGTTCACCACTAGGCAATTCTCTCCCATGTATTTCCATAAAGTCTTCACCAGGTGTTAAAGGTCTGGGGGTGCCTGATCACAAAGAACGAAATAGTCTGCATAGGCAAGCCACAATCTTTTAGCTGGCCTTAGTTTAGGGTGGAAAAGGCATGTTAATGCCACAGCCTCCTTCATGCCTGCCACATGTAAGTTAAACCCACATGGCACCAACACACATCCCTGTTTGAGCCTCCAATGAGTTCTGATGTAGTTTAAGAAATTATCCTGAAATGTTTGCGATTATTAACTGACGTCTCTGCATGAAACCGCACCAAAAGCTTCAGCAATCTCTAATTGATGCCCCACCTGTTTGAACCAAACAATGTCTGTGTACCAGAAAGCTCTGTCATGGCAACATCAAAAGATAGGCACTGTTTTGTGAAAGCTCATTCTTTTGATAAAATTAACCCGTTTATGAGCAGAACTCCAAATATTTTTCTGGAGACGTCCAATGTTGCTAGTAGACCATCAGTTACTGGTTTTCGCTGGCTTCCCTTATAACAAGTAGGTACAATATGAGCCTTCAGCCACATTTTTGGTACATTCTAGCTCTGAATGATGTTAACAAATTGAACATAGAACATTTCTCACCACGTGTAAGGGTTCGCTTTTAGGACCGCATTATCCAGACTTACCGGGCCTGGATCTATAGATGGCTTCAGGTTCTCAGTGTTAACCAACACAGATGTACTTGTGCAGTTGGGTAAAGCTTCATCGTCTCCAATACACTATCAGCATTCGTTGCTTCATGCATTGAGGTTTCGGGCTGGGATTTATTAATGCGCGATTTGCAGCAGCGTCTTCCCTGCCTAACACCCCCACCCAGCATTTCTTAGAATTCAGTGTATTTATGACTTCTAACAGTTGCTGCCACCAATAGATTTTCCAAGTGATCTTTTATGTCTTCAACCCATTTGTATACTGCTGTCTAGTTTGTCTCCTTGATTGAATATCCTCAAGGCAATGTAACTGATAATCCCCGTCTAGTGACTTCAGCCTATACAGCATCTCTTTTCTCATCCCTAATCCTAGCATCAAAATGTCCAATCCGCTGCTTCCCTGCTGTGGGTTGACTGGGTGTGGGTTCAGCACCCATTCTGTTGGTCCACATACTGGACAAAAACTGCATAGAAAGAGGCGTTCATCTTTTTTGAGGTTACCCTTCCCATCCAGGAGAGTCTCAGCAAGTTTCCTCTTCTTATATCCACTTTACAGGCCGATTCATGGAATTAATGTGCGCCGCGCAAGCGTGCGAATCGCAGCGCAAGGGCGAAAATCGCATGCGCTAAAATCCTGCGTGGTGCACGCGGGCGCACACGTCATCAAACGGCATGCGCAATGCACACAGCGAAAGTGCACATAGCGCGGCCCACACAACAAAAGTGGGCGGAACACGGGGCGTAACACGTGGAATGGGGAACAATGCGTGAAAATGTGGGTGTTACGGGTGAAGTACAGGAGGTAAATGCGCAGAACGCCCACACGCGTGCCTACCACACGTATTCATGGAATTGAACAGGGGAAACGCGTGCGCCAAAAAAGACGCGCTAATCTGGAAACACGTACGCCAGCAGGAAGCAGGCGTACGCGGCCCCGCGCAGCATAAAAGTGCGCGCAAACAAGCTCAGACGCTATGATGAATATACCATTCCTCGCAGCAGTGGTCATGGGACACCGCCGGAGGAGGAGGATAGCCAGGCCCAGAATTTTTACACCCAGGACCAGCCTTTTTGGGATGTCTGATGACCAGGTGTATGGGAGGTACAGGTTCCCAACACACATAATACTCGACCTGGTGAGTGAGTGGGAGGATGACCTCACATCACCCACCCTGTGGTCCCAAGCACTGAGCCCCTTGGAAAAGGTGCTCAATGTACTGCACTTCTTGGCCACTGGTTCGTTTCAGCGGACAAGTGCCATAGTGGGTGGGGGTGTCACAGGCCACGCAGTCACGCTGCCTACACCAGGTGTTGGCCATCATGACTGCACACTCTTCAGTCCGCAGGCACATATACATGCCCAGAACACCTGCAGAAAGGCAGGCTGCCGTCCAGGACTTTTACGGGGTGGCACACTTCCCCAAAGTGCTAGGTGCCATTGATTGCACCCATGTGGCTCTACGTCCTCCCAGGGCAACTGAGCACATCTAGAGAAACCGCAAGCACTGGCATTCTATCAACGTGCAGGTAGTATGTGATGCCAAGGGAATCATCACCTCAGTATATGCCAACTATCCAAGGTCCACCCATGACAGTTTCATTTTCAGAATGTCCCCCCTAAAACGGGACCTAGAAGATGAGCGGCATGGCGATACATGGCTGCTTGGTGAGTATAAATGCCTCTGCACATGCATGCATGTCAGATACTGAGTAATGTCACAACCCCACTAATGATAACCATCATCACCTCCCCAGGGGACAGTGCCTACCCTCTGAGCACCCACATGACGCCAATTCGGAACCCCACCGCACCACCCAAGGTAAGATGCAACACAGCCCATATTGCATCCCGGGGCATAGTGGAGTGCACATTCGGAGTGCTCAAGTCACGCTTTCGCTCCCTTGACCGCTCTGGTGGGCAGCTGCTATACGCGCCCCCAGTAGTGTGCAGGATCATAGTGGCAGCATGTGTCCTGCACAACGTTGCAACCCGTTGGGGCCTGCGGGTGGACATGGTGGTGCCCCCACGTCCCCAACCACATGCACAGCTGCTGCGCATGGGAGGGGAAAGGGCATGTGGTGAGGCAGCCCGTACGCACCTGGTGGCTAATTACTTCACCTAAAATCACACCCCTGTGGAGTACACACAGCCCTGGCACATACCAGCTGACAATCAATGATGATGACATAAGGGACAGTCAACTGTCACAACCATACCAGCCTGAGATTGGTCACCTGGAAGTGTTACATTGTGTACCTACTGAAAGACAACCAATGCTGTGTCACAAAAAGACACACATTTATGCTGCATGAATGACTACCCCCTTGCAAAATACAACATGAAAATAGTGACATGTCACCAAACCCCTCCCCATCTCAGCTACCCAGCACACCATGGCATGTCATGCAATGTGAAAGCAACCAAATGAATTTACAACACATGACACAAGTGTCACAAAGTGCACTGTCCCAAATGGAAACAGGCCACAGACAATATGCTCCCAGTAATCAATAACAAACAGCACACATTAACAAATACTTACCAGCAACGCAATACAGCAACACAGGATGAAACCCTGGCAAAATATGACAGTACAAAATCAAAGTAGTGCAAGTCTTACAACCTGAATAATCCAGCACATCGATCCCTTCCAACTGCAGAGTGTTGCTGTCAGGCAAATGTGTCAGTGTACTGCATACAACATGAACTGCATCTGCAAAGGAGATGGCCTTGTGACGACATGAAGAAGGTACCTGTGAATAAGGAGGAAGACATGGATGCACAAGCACATATCAATACACCATGCAGTGTTCAATACAACAACATTCCCCACTAGGGATGTGCACACAGTTTTGACTACAGACTGCCCACACAGCTCATGGGGAGCCCAATGTCACTGTGTAAGTCACTGCCACTTGGTCACACCCTTTGCAAGCCCATGGAAAGGGGAAGCAGGAAGGGTGTGTGTGTGTCATGAACCCAAGCATCTAACCCAAAGACAGGACAAGCCTGCATGTGCCCAGCTGGAATACACCGTGGATGCACACGGGAGCCACACAAGGCAACACACTGTAAAAAAATATATATATAATCAAAAAGGGCCATGTGTGGACTGGGGGGGGTGGGGGTGGGAGGGGACGGAGTTCGAGGACAGGATGCACACCAACACATACCCGCGTGGATGTTGCGAGAAAAAAAAATACCTCCATGGGCTCATGGCCTGCACGGCTACGCCAATGTGGGAGAACTGCTGTCTCTCTCTTCACCCTCTGCTGCTACATTAGGAGGTGGCGGTGCTATGGGAGACAGGCCACGCAAAGCCCTGGTATGGTCCTCCATGGCAGCAAGCATGCGGGTGTGGAAGGTCTGGTTCTGGAGGATGATAGTACGGAGATCCCCATGCAGCACCTCACGGGTTGCCTGCATTTCTGCACGCATGGCCTCGCGTGATGCCCGGATCTCCTCACGAGTTGCCTGCAGCTCAGCTGAGAGTGAACGTGTGAGCTGCTCCAGCTGCTGTTCTGACCTAAAATTTCGGGAAGCCTCAAGTTCACCCAGAGTCTCCCTGAGGAAATGGAGTTCAAACCTCAGGGCTTCCCTGTGGCCCTGGGACTCTACAGATATGGCTTTGCGCAGTCTCCCCAATGCTGCCCGTCGGTCCCTGTTGGACGCCAACATGTCTTCCCTGTGTGATTGGCAAATGGAGTCTGTTGCCTGCTGTTGTTGCTCCATCTGCCTTTCAGGGGGGAGAATGGAAGTGGCCACCCTCTCCATTGCCTGAGCCATCATTTCAACCGATGCTCCCTGTTGTGCTGCTATACTGTACATGGAGTTTTCCCATACAGTATTGCCTGGTGGCGTACAGCCACCGCGTCGGCGGGCACCACACCTGTTTGGGGCAAGGCGATCTGCACCTTGCTGTGCTGGCACTGCCTGAGGCTGCAGGACTGCATTCCCCCTCTGATGCTGGCCCAGGAACAGGATCAGATGTTGTGGAGTGTAACCCTGCATCCGTAACCGCCGAAGGCGGAGTTACCAACACTGACATCCCCATAGAGGGGCCTACCCCTGGTGCAGGTGGGTTGGACAGAACAGCATCCCTGCCAGAATCACTCACCTGCGACAGCACATAAGTCCAACTGTCCGATTCAGCACCTGAATCATAGAGGTCTGGGGAGGTGCACCCAGAGACACCCGTGGACAGTATGGTCTGCAGGAGGATAGGGTTTTCACCCACCACCACACCACGTCCTCCACTGGTGCCCGGTCGTGGCTCAGATTCCTCCTGGGTCTGCACCATCTCCTCCACCTCAACAGCATCAAGTGCGTCATCACCTGCAAAAACATGAAAGACAACAAATGGAAACAGGCATGAGCACCATAGCACACACATAGGCCTGACAAGGCAGAGATCCAGTACATGAATAACACATGTCCCACACGGCCATAACCCTGGCATGCCTGCATGCACTGTCAATGATTTGGAAAGGGAGGCAAAAAGTAGACACTGAGGACTCCAAGATGGAAAATCAACACATGTGCTGCATGCTGGATAGCACTGGCATGACATATTAGCCTGTGAGTGGCATGGGCAATCCACATACATGACACATGCCAGCACACAGATGGCACATAGCATAGCCATGGTACATTTGACAAGTACAGCCATATGTCAGTAAATGAGTACTTAAATGCAAAATAGTGTGACAAAATATGCTTGTGCCACACACTGCAACACATCCAGTGTGCAATAATACAGTGATGGCAGGCAGATGGATACATCAATGGTTGGTCACTTCAACATGTTAGAACACAACAGTCATGTTCAACATTCAAACTGGGCCCAAAAAGTAATGTGAGCAGGCCCTTACTCAATCAGCCTGAATGGCCAAATCATTCCCATAACAGGGTAATAAATGTGGGCCAATTTGGGTTGTAATCTATGACAGAAGCATGTCACATATGTGGCATTAGGGCAGAAAAATGCATTGCAAAAATGGGAGGATTGAAACAATCGGGCTGAATGAACACTGAAAAATCAGAGCGATGTTGTTGCAAGGTGACAGTTCAAGGGCAACTGCAGTAATGTGGCGCTAATTGGCTACTGTGGTCAGAAGGAATACTGTCATACCCAAACACAAGGCCGGTGAATGGTTTGGCGGAAGCACATGGGTGACCGATACCACTCAGGAGTACACACCCTCACCTGGCACTCAATCATTACACATCACCCAAGAAACATACACATGGATTACACACACTTGCATGGCCACTCACTGGACAATGCCTCATAATCTGGTAGGTCTCCCACGCCTTGGATCTGTTCATCTGTGACGAAGGTTCCAGCAACAGACTCATGTTCAGTGAGTTGGTCGTCCTCTGGTGGAGACCCACCGCCAGTCACCAGAGTAGAGGCATGATTGGAAGCCAGCTTGTTCTTTGCCCTGCGTTTCAGGTCATTCCACCGCTTGTAGCAATCATCAGCTGTGCGTCTCACAAATCCAAAGGCACTAATGTGGTCCGCGATGGTCTGCCAGTGGGCCCTACGTTGAGCAGGCGTAGTCTTACAGCCCGCAGTCACCAACATTTCGCGGCTATGTGCCGACACATAGGCCACAAGTGCATCAAGTTCAGCGTCATTGAAGCTAGGCTTCCTTGACTTGCCGGAGTGTGTAGCCGTGTCTGGGGTCTCGGCCTGTAGTGCAAGAGCACCCTTCTTCTTCTAAGGTGGTGCGGATCCTGAGTGGCTTACGCCGCTCTGGTCAGTAGGGGCAGAAGCGCAGGTGGACTGGGTACTAGAAGCCTGTAAAGGCACAATGACCATAGGTCTTGGTGCAGGCATTGGCTGCAGGGTGTTGTCGGCAGGGCCAACGTCGGTGTGATGGACCAGGACTGACACTGTCCCGGATGGGAGACTCGGAGCTGGGGTGGATTGAGCTGCAGCTGCCCCTGCAGCCTCCCCACCCTGGCTACTTGGTGCAGCAGATGACATTGCTGCCCCAGATCCACGTGGCCTGGTGACAGCAACTTTCACCGCCGCACGTGAATTAGACTTGCTGACCTAGAAGTCAGCTTGGGAGTCATCCTGTGCCGGTTCAGGTGACAAAATGGGCCGGTCCAACAAGGGCTGAGCTGGGATGGTGTCGGCTACGTTTCCCACAACCAATGGGGGGGGGGCATAGGTGTCTCCGATTGGTCCTCCACACACGGGGCTCTAGGGGCACCCTGCAAATCCTGGCCACTTCCCCTACCGCGCCCACGACGCCCACCTTTTGGAGGTCTGCCACCTTTGCCTGCCTTAACATGGCACTGATGTTGTTTTGCGTATGGGAGTTGCAGTAAACAATTGTCCTGGGCAATTAGGGTGAAAGGGGTAGGGTACTAGATGGAATTCGTACCCTAGTGCTCTAGCAAGGCTGTATGTGACCCCTGGGGAAAGATGACGGGTCACGCAACGCACAGGCACCCCAAAAACAAAAGTACACATGCACGCAACCCCTGGTAGACAACGTGCATGGAAAAATGAGCTTGCACTACGCTGTGGCACCCAGAAACACAAAAATAAGCATACGCATGTTACACGCAGCCTGGGGTATGCGACACACGGGGGGCAACCACAGTTGGGAAATACGTGCGCGACTCACCGTCTGCCTTGAAAAAGAACGTGAAAAAGACGCGTGTTGGCAACACCCCTGCCAAAAGAAGAAAAGAATGCAGTCTGAGGAAACAGGGAGTACGAACTGGAAAAGTTGTGAAGTAATCGCGTGTGAACCGACAAGAAGTACAAGAAACACCCGCTCGCTCTCCACAAAAAGCACGTACAAGAAAATAGTGTGATACTTGTATCTTTTAAGCCAGCCCAAACGTGCAACGTCACTTACGTGCTAAGGCCCTTTCCTCCAATAGCACGGGTGACGTGCAGTTTTCTCACGTGCTGAAGCACAATGCACCCGTGTTGTGGGGAACGCCCGCGCGTGTAACGTCACTTACGCGCTAAGGGCCTTTACTCAGATTTCACGCTGACGTGCACTTTTTTGACGTGCCAAACCACTCCGTATCAAGCTGGCCGCGCGAAAACACACGGAAGACCACGCTCCTGCCCAAAAGGCCATTTTCCTGCCACCAAGAGCCCCGAGCACGCTCCCACCAGCCATCTGCTGCTGCCTGCCTGCTGCCCACGTGCCCTGCTATTTGGTGCCTGCACATCAGCCATCTGCAGGGGTCCAGTTGCTGTGTCCACCCATGCTGGAACAGAAGACTCCCGACTGGGATACCATCGCTCCACAGCCCGGCCCCAGGACCCAGTTGCCCACCCACGCCTGCCTCGGGGGTCGCCATGTCGGGGCAAACACCATCTGAGACCACTGGCGACCCCCAGCCAGAGAGGCAGAGGGCCACCAGCTTCAGTGAGAAGGAAGTTGGTGTCCTGGTGGAGCATGTCCTGGGGCATTATGATGCCCTCTTCGGAACATCACGCGCCAACAAGGAAGGACGGGAGAGGATCTGGGAGGACGCAGTGGTTGCCATCAACGCGGAGGGGTGGCAACCCGCGACCTCAAGCACGTCTGGAAGCGCTGGGAGGACTTCAGGTCCAGGACCCTCTACAAGGCCTGGCGACTCACGGAGGGGGGCCGGGTCAGCATGAGCAACATCCAGATGAGGGTCCTGGAACGCCTAGGCCCAGCGCTCCACGCCCAGATCCTTCAGAGGCAGACCGTCTGAAGTTGAGCGGTAAGTGACCAAGCATTGCTGTGTGAGACAGGGCATGTTGCTGTGTGCTGGTAGTCTGATAATTGCCTGTATGTGTGACATGGGCCATGTATGGATGTGTGTGTGCAGCGACATCATGGTCATGCATGTGGGACCAGTAATGTGTGAACCACATCAATGGTGCATGTGTTCCAATGCAACATGGGGAGCTGTATGCGGAATGCACATATGAATGCATGCCAGTCTCTGTTCTTGGACATGGAGGGGGGGGGTGAGGGATGGGTGCTGCTCTCATGTACATGTATTGTGCACGTGTGTGTGTCTGAGAAGTGTGTGTGTGACTTTGAAACGCCATGGATGCATGAAACATGTTTGTGATGATGTGTAGATTCACTCATGCAGTGCGGTCACCGTTGTATCCACTGTGTCTATCCACTGTGTCTGTGGTGTACACGCCATGATGCATGACCCTCCGGTGATGTGTGTGCATGGGATCCGTATGAGCCATGATGCATGTGAGTTTGAAGGCAACATTTTGGTTAAGAGGCCCTTGTACATGGATGCTGATGTTGATTGCAGGCGCCGTGCCTGTTTCTGCATGTGTTTTGCGTGCATTCACCCATGTATTGTGGAGGGACAGGATGGAAGTGACATTTGACAGAGCCACTCGTGTTGTTGCTTCCTGTCTAGGGGAATATTGTACTGTACCCTGATGCTTGTGTTCTTTCTATGTCTCCCTCTACGCAGCGTCAAGTGAAGAAGAGGGCGGAGACGGCGCTGTGGAGCCAAGCAGCGGGGATGCCTCCACCGGGCGGCGATGCAAGGCCCAGCCACCCTCCCAGAAATAGCCATCATCCGGGAGCGAGGGGACTGGTGCCGCGTCTGCCACTACGGCTGTAGCGGAAGAGCCGGGTGAGCCCCCCACAGGGGCTTGCAATGGCTGAAGACGGTGTGGAGACATCCAGGCTGGTGGTCTCCACAGAGGAGGAGGAGCCCGCTACTGAGCCGCACATGGGGCCTGGTGGGGGTAGTACCACTGGTGCAGTCCAGGGCCAGGGTCAGGAGGCAGCACAGGTCACCTCGGAGGGGCCTGTGCACGTCGCTGTCCTTGACCCTGTGACTGCACCACCATGCACCAGAAGGGATCCCCCGTCCCAGGCCCGTTCGCAGGTAGGGGGGAGTGCCACGTCATCTGCCTCTCCACTACCTGTGGACGAGGGGTCCCGCGACTGTATGGGCTCCGTCCTGGTTGGTGTTGCGTTGCGCACACATGACATTCGTGATGACTTGCGTGCTTCCTGGGCGGAGCACGCACGCCATCACGAACAGCAGCGTCGTGACGTGGCACTGTTGGGAGGGGCCATGGTCAGTGGGTTCGTACATGTGTCGCGCACCTGTCGGACCTCTCCTCATCTGTGGAGACTATACGCCAGTCGTTCTCCCTGCCGTCTTCCGGCCCAGATTCCACCAGGGCCCCCTGTGGGCCTGGCCTGACCAACACAGCCAGCTTGGTGGAGATCCCATCCCTGCCACAGTCGGGAGTCGGCGGTCCAGCAGGGGTGGACACCACACCAACTGGAGACCAGCTGATGGAGGATGTGCAGCCATCATTGGACAGGGCACATGGACAGCAGCAGCAGGCCCTAGGTGGTAGCAATGATGGCTCGGGGCCATCGACATCAGAGGGGCAGGCATCAGCCAGAGGGCAGGAGAACCCTAGAATGGGTGTGTCTTCCGTGTGGCTGCGGTTGGGCCGGTGTATAGATGCAGAGCGGCGGCAGGCAGAAGAGGCACGGCTTACAATGGTCAGGGCGGAGAACTCCATGCGGAGGGCACTGAGGCAGGCCAAGTGCCTCGAGGCCATTCGCAGGGAGTTGGGAGTCCAACATGGCATCGTCCCTGCGAACCCTCGGGGCCATGGAAGAGGACCGCCTCCAGGACATCGAGCAGGAGTTCGATGATGCCCTGGCCCGGGAAATCGGGAAGTGAGCCGTTGGACTAGCCCACCGCCATTGTATATAGTTTGTAGTTTTAGGTTTCCTTTATCTTTTTCATTCATTTGGGGCGCTTGGACTATGCCCCGCCTTTTTGTATATAGTTCTTTATTAGGTAGTTTGTTTGCTAGGTTTCATTTCATTCGTTGGGCTCATGGACCCTGGATTACTTCTTTGTACATAGTTGAACAGTGGATTTATTATTTTTCTCACCATGGAGCAATGGATTTTACTGTTTCCGTTTCCTTTGGATTTGATTTGGTGGCCGGAGACTTTGGACACATTTTCATTTCGATTTATTTGGATTCAGACTTCATGTTTTTCTTTTTGTGTTTTGGACATGCTACATTTCATCTTTTTTTTTTTTTCAAACATTTTTTTTCATGTTTTCTTTGATTACATTCTTTTTGTGTTCAATACGTTTTGGTTTATTACTTTGATGTGTGGTATTCATGCATGTCACGGTGTAGGTTTTCACAATCACCAGCACCCATTGTGTGTGGCAGACATGTGTTGATGTACATTCTTGCCATTTGGGTTGTATCATGTAATGGGCATTTCAATGTGGGGTGGATGGGATACTTGGTTGCGTCTTTGCACAGGGGTGGCGTGCGGTGGGATTTGGGAGGCCATGAGGCCCATGATTGTGGATCATGATGACGTGTTGGGGGAGGGGGGGACATGAGTCGGGGCCTGCTTGCAGGTGCCCCTCACTGCTGGGTGGGTGGGGGCGCTGGGGGACATGAGTCAGGGCCTGAGCCCCACTGCTGGGGGGTGGCGGTGCTGGGGGACATGAGTCAGGGCCTGCTGGCAGGTGCCCGTCAATGCTGGGTGGGTGGGGGTGCTGGGGGACATGAGTCAGGGCCTGAGTCTCACTGCTGGGGGGTGGGGGTGCGGGTGCTGGGGGGACATGAGTTGGGGCCTGAGCCTCACTGCTCTGGGGGACATGACTTGGTGATCACTAATGCAAGGTGACATGTGGGTTTGTGGAAACAGAAAAATTGATATGAGGCCGGGAAGCCCAAAAGGAAACACACCAACACAGGTTACAAAGGACATACAAAGCACTTTATTCAAAGATACAACAATTACCAAAAGTCAATTGACAAACGGATAGCTATTCGGCCCTCAGAGTAACAGAACGAACCATCAACGGTAGTTCGCTGTGTTAGTGTGAGAGACCGAACATTGGGATACTCGGGTTTTTATACTTTTTATCCAGCTCTGGCCAACCCCCTCGCAAGTTAACCATTCTCAGAACCAGACCTAGGGTTCGTTGCCAGATCAATCCCATAATGTATGCATTTGATCAGTTCCGCTGATACAGTTGTTCATTTACAAATAGGTCAGGGATAGGACAAGGTCTCAGTTCGCGACCCTAACAAGTGGCCTGCGGGTATATTATTTATTCATGTGTGCGGAGGTCACAACGGCCAGAATCCCACTCGAAATGTCATTCGGCCTCCGTTTTGTTGTTCAGGGTGACTTCCACACTACAAGAGAACCTAAAATGGCGGCTAAATCCAAGATGGTGATTTGCACAATACATTAAGGTCAAGACCTTGCCGCGGAATCTATTTACACAATGTTTTAGACAACCTGGTGTAGGCCAACATACATTCAAACAATGCGATAGGAGGTATAACATTATTTTGATTTCCACAGGTTGGCTGGGGGGCATGCCCATGGTGGATGGGCTGCGTGCGGGACATGACCAGGGGTGCAGGGTAGTCCCCTGTGGTGTGGGCTGCCTGCAGGGGCCTTGGAGGGGGTAGAGGGCACACCTGGTAGGACCCACACTGCCAATTCACGTGTGGGACTCCCCGCGCACCCCGCTTTGACAGCGAAATCGCGTGTGAAATTCCCGCGAACCCCAGTGATACACGTACCCTGCTCGCACAGGGCCAATCGCGTGTGACACGCCCCGCGAACCCCAGTAAAACACCTACCCCGCTCGCACAGGCCCAATCGCGTGCGATTCTCCCCGCGCAGGGGTGTACATGTATTCGGAGGGGTGCGCGGGGAGTTTTACAGGCGTTTTTGTGGTTGGGGGGGCTGTATGCTGGGCCAGTGGCCTGTGCGCCATGTACGGGATTTGTGCGCTGTGCATGGCGCATGGGGAGGGATTTGGGGCGTAACTGGCGCTGCTGCAGGGTCACTGTGCCACTCTGCGCCACGGCTGGTAGTGGATGTTGAAATCCATGAATACGTTGTGCGCGGAAATGGATTTTGGCGCACGCGGCTGGCGCAAATTGTCGCACGTGCATACTGTGCGCCAGCCGTGTGTGCCACTTGTGCGCTGGATTCTATGAATTACCCCCTTTATCTGTTCCCATCAAGGCAGGTAGTTCAATGAAAACCACTGCTTAGCAGCCTCGGGGACACCTACCCCCAGGTGCTTAACCTTATCCCAATCTATTTGAAAAGAGACTGCCTCTAAAACCCCTTCTATTGATGGTGTTCGGGGGCCTAAGGGTAAAGTAACTGATTTTACTTCATTTTATAACCTGAACAAATAAAACCCCATATTTCTGCAAGCCGGATAAAGGCTCGGGCATCGAACTCTGTGGTTTGAAAATGTACGTCAAGGCTTTGAGATGCTTATACTTACAAAATTGGTATATACAATGAAAGGTAGTGGCCAGGTCTGTGTAGGGCAGGTAGTGCCTCAGTATTAGTTCCAATGCCCCTGTGATCTTTGGTGTTCCCACAGGATTATTGTTACAGTGGTTGAAAATGTATAGGAACAAATGACAGGATGGTAGATGGACTTCCAAGATGAAGAGATCCATGCAGCTTTCTTCTCCACACTAATGAAAGTTTGCAATAAGGAATTGCCTGTCAGAAGGATTCCTTCGGCCGAGTTTACTTTGCCTCTCGAAACCACCCTTCACCAGAATCGGAATGTTGAAATCTAGGCCAAATCCAGCACTGGGAAAGAGTCTGGCATTTGAGAGGGGGGATAAGGAAGAGAGATGTAGGCAGTGCTAGGGTGAAGTCAAGGCAGGCAAGTGGTAGGCTTGTAAAATTGTTAAACTATATGCCTAAAATAACATAATGTGTTTGGGATTACAGCAAAACAAAAGGGGTGATGGCTGGACGATTTGGAATAAATCTTAAGCTCTGGCATTGCTCTGGGCAACCCTCCAGACCATTGTTCTTCACCTGCCAAGCCATTACAGAAGGGAAGACCATATGCAAATCAGCCTTACTGCCACCCCTGGCAGTCCAGCCCAAACTGTAAGGCCACATTCCTTCTGCAGGAGACCACAAGCATCACCAGACATGTTTCGGCCTCATTGGGTGTCGGCAATGAGTAGCTTGGGTCACTAGGCCCAGCAGGCACGGTTCCCACGTCTCGTCATAGCCGCCCCACACGGTTTGACGAGAGCAAAACAAGAGTTACTTCAGGTGTTCAGAAATCACACAGTAGAGCAATTTAACAATATACAAATCGTTAGCAGAGCCTGTTGGCCAAAAAGAGTAAACTTGTAGTTGTATGTTCCCTTGTTGAGAAGTCTAGCAATTACCAGCATGCGAAGTTATGTGAGCCTAAAAAACGAAGCTGCATTTTTACCAGTAATGTGAATATAGAAAGAAACGCTATGAAAGAAAACCATGCTACCAATGCCTATCGATACCTGCCCTGCTCCTTTTTTTCAACGATTGCAGCTTTATGCCTCCGCCCCCGCGATTTCTAATCGCCAGAGATTGACACACCTGTCCTTACGGGACTATAAGGCCATCTCCTGTTTTTTTTGTTGTTGTTTACATCACATCACAGCACAGCAGGGATCTTTTGAGCTCTAGGTGGTGTCCACGCGTTGGTTACAGCTGATCAGTGCAGAGTTAGGGCCTTCGTTTCCTGGGCTCGCAATCCTGGGAGACCAGTTTTGTCGGTTTGGGAATCTGGGGAAATCCCGACCACTCGACTTTCAGCACAGGATCTACCTCTCGCTGAGGGGGTTGTCGTTGCCGTGACTTCAGTCTCAGAAAAGACACCCCGTGGTGTTATGTATTACATATTCTAATTTGATCGAGGATATGTGCCCCGATTGCAAGTACCAGTATACAACCGGTTGCAGCTCTCCTTCAGTGCTGGAATCGGGGAATGGGACCCTGATGGGGAGCTACTTGAGACCGGTGTCTCAGGTAAAGGGTGGGAGGCTGGGGCTGTAGATTTGGTGTGCCCAAGGCTGCTGCTTTTCCCGATTCTGCGGTGACTGCACTGTGGCCTCCAGACAGGTTGAGGCATGGCGTGAGAGCCAAGGCGTGGCCTCTCCTCGTGAAACTTGTGCCTTTTATTGCACCATTGGCTGGTACTGCTGTCCGAAAGCAGTGACCTCATCACTCTGCTGTAGGTCGCATTTGGCCCGCCCCAGTGCCTCCCCCACTCCTGGTTTCAGTGCCTGGCACCTGAACACATTAGCAGTCCCTTGACAAGCCTGCGTGCATTATGGAGCACCAGTGATCGCTGGGGGAGGGCTGCTGGCTTCTCCGCGCGGTTCCCTGCATAGATCCACTCCGGCCAGCAGAGGGCGGTGACGGTGCTACAGGTAATCCTTTTCATTTCCTTGGAGACTGTTGGGAATTAATTCGTTTGGGTTATTGCCTTCTCCCGGGTCCGCACACCCTGTACTCCCCACCCAACCTGAGACACCGTCATCTGTGAATGTTCCCCACTGCAGCTCCCCTGTTAACTCCCTGCTTTCCTCACCAGGTTCTTCCCCTTATGATTTTAAAGCTACATTCAAGCCCAATGAATCCCGTAATAATAAAAAAATAGTCTTAAAAAGAAGCCCATGCAGGTTAAACATGGCTGTGCCTCAGTTTTAAATCAAATACTCGGGATTCGTTTAAAACTATCTGCGCCCTGAATTGGATTACATCTATGTAGGGCCATGATTGGTATCGGTGTGGCGAAGGAGACCCACCGAGTTGAAAGCAAGAGATGCATTGTAACTCCTTTTTGAGTTTGGGCTAAAGCACCACCTAGAAGCTGAAACGATTGCATTGCAGTACAGATCTGATGAGGGACACACAGCTTAAAGCTGTTGTTTACCCACCTATTGACTGTCCATGGCCATGCTACTGCCTATGGCCATTCCCGCCCAGTTCCTGCCACTCGCAGCCCAAGACACCTCTGCATGGGAACTCTTTGAGCTCGCTTTTTTGTCAAAGCAGACTTCTCAGAGTTAATGACTTAATTGGAGCTGTAAACGCGCTACAGTTTTAATAAAAATGTCATAACCAGTTCGCCTTCGTCCGCTCTATAAAGCACAATGCGTGTCCTTCACTGAAGTCCCGCCATAAACGAGCATTGGCAATGCCAACAGTTTTAGCCTGTGTATAAGTATTAGGCATTTGCCAGGCGCTGCTATTAGATGCCTGTGGTGGGAGTTGGAGGCTCTGCATGGCTCCCAAAACGTCCTCCTCCAGGCCCACAGAATGACCTGCTCCTTCCTGCAGTCTTGCTCTCCTTGCGCTCCGATTGGTACAGAGCTTTCTTCTGAATCCTGTAGTCTGTGGATGCCAGCTCGACCCCCTCTGCGCATGCTGCTCTGTGGCTCCTGTCACATGATTGGGAACGTCGGGTGGTATAAACGTGACCGCCCCCTTGCATTTTGGCAGTTATTGTGTACGTTTGGAAGAGCATTCGGTGGAGCTATTACTTTGCTGGGTGAAGACTAAGGGTTTAAGCTAATGCAACTGTTCTCCCCGGAAGTTGGGATTGTCCCACTAGCTGTACAAAGTGTGGGTATGTTCAGCCCAGATCATTATTTAGTTCACTTTGCATAGCCAGCATTTTGGATGAATGGGTTTAAAACTGTGTATACCCAGATTGCTGAGTTTAAAGTGTGCATATCTAGTTTCCCTGAATTGTTGAAGTATATCCGCTTCTTTGTATTAAAGTGTTCTTGCTCTGCATAGCAAGATCTGCATATCCATCCGGCTGGATGTAGGGCAAAAGCGATGCGTCTCTTGGGATTTTGGGCCAAATCTGTGTTTGTGTGTGTGTGTTTGTTTCTTTATTTTATTTATATAGTGCTCCAGACCCAGGAGTAAAACGATGCTTAAGGACAGGTTACAAAAGCACAATATATATAGAATTTGCAGTTATAAGTTTGTAAAATTATATACAAAGGTTGTTGGAACTTACAGTTAACACATGTGTGAGGCATGTACATGTACAGTATATACAATTTGTAATGGACTTAGTCTAGTTTAGGATTAGTTTTTTTCCAGTAGCCATCCAATGACTAGTTTCCTGAACAATTGGAATGATTTGATCAATTTGATGTTCAGAGGCAGGGTATTCCAGAGTTGAGAGGCGAGGACCGTGAAGCTCGAGCCCACTGGCTCTTTTAGAGGTGAATCTGGGCACTGTGAGGCATAGAGTGTTGGAGGATCTGGTAATTCTAGTGGCCGGCTTCATGGTGAATTTGTTAGTGAGCTAGGGAGGGGCTAGGTGGTTTAGGGCTTTATAGGTGAGGCAAAGGGTTTTTAGGTACATTTTTTTGTTGTTGTATGGAGAGCCATTTGCAAGTTATTCTGGTGGTGGATATGTGCTCTCGCCTAGGAATGTTTAGTGCTACTCGCAGCGCATTGTTTTGGAGAACCTGTAGTTGATTGATTATAGATTGTTTGGCACCTAGGTAAAGACTATTGCAATACTCTTGCTTAGATTGTATGCCGCTGGGAAGCAACAGAATGGTGGACATACCAAGCCTATGGATGAATGGGTTTAACTCCACGTACAAAGACACACTCCTCTGGATGAGTAGGGCAAAGTTGTGTCTAGTTATTCATTTCAGTTTTTTTATATAGTGCCAGAAACGTATCAGAGGCAGCTTCAGGGAGCTTTAGATCAAGACGGAGCCCAAACAGTATGCATTAGTAAATAGTAGAAACCCCCTGAGTTTTCTGGAACAAGGTGGGTGGCGATGAATCTTCGATTGTCAGATACGCGGTTCCGGAGGGAAGTTACTTACAAGTGCAAAGCCGGCCCTGCACAGAGATGAGATGAGCAGGAGGTCCAAGTTGCGGAGCATTTGATAAAATAATCCGCATGTGCTAAATAGCCCTTGAGTGGGCGGGGCCCAGCAGTTAATTCCCCTGAACAATCTGGTCTACATTCTGTATTTTCACCAGTCTCCATGCTAGGATTGAAGCTCTACATGTCAAGTTCTCTGGATTTATTAGGTTAAACTGAGGCTCAGTGCTTGCTAGGTTTAAGCTCTATATGGGGAGTTCTCCCAATTAATAGGTTACATCTCAGTGTCCAGCCTTTTGAATTTTGGGATTAAAGCTCTATAGTCGGCCCTCTGGATTGCAGAGTTGAAGTTCTGTGTTTCCAACTCCCAGAGGGATGGGTTGTAGACCCTTCTCCTGTTCGCAAACCCCCAGATTTGTTGAAATTATCATTAAGAATGTCACCCACTTAAGCTGGAATGTTCCCAAAAACCATAAATACACTAACTAGGGTAAATGCTTGCCTTATTGTTGGCAGACTTGGCCACTCATCGCATTGTAGGTCTCTTTTTGTCCAATCCCTGTTGCCCGCCCTTCCTTCAAAGCACTTAACCTGCCTACCACCAGTAACCGCACAATAATTGACCGCCTCTAAACCAGTTTAATGGTTTAACGAGTGTCGCCGCTGCTTTCAAAAGTGTAATTTACAGGTGATCCACATTGTGCTACTCAGTCTCAGGAGCTATGCTGCGGTGGTGTCGGACAGGGCCTCCCCTCACTGTAAGGAATCGTGATCCCTCCACGCAGCCCACCACCGATCAGTGGCCTAGCCAGGATTGTCTAACAAGTGGGCCCTGAAGCTAATGTAGTTCGGCCCACCACAGTGACAGTAGCATCTGTAAATGCCCACATAGCGCTGCTGAGTGGGCAGTTGCAGATTTTGGGTGGGCCTTGCCCACTCAGGCCCTACCCTGTCCACGCCTCTGCCACTGATTCCATTGTTTCTTAATCATTCAGATTTGTTTTACTTGCTACACAGCAAGTCTTCCCTTCGAGTTTCCAGCAATGCATGTTTTCCCCCTCATTTTCCTGAAACGCCAAGTTTCGTTTTGTCCGATTTTTTTTTTTTTTTCAACGATTAATTCCCTTTCCTGCTGCCCCTTAACTGTTTCTCTTTGATTCCCATCTCTGCTGGCAGTGGAAAAAATGTGCCGTGGGAACCCCCTCCTCCCGGGGGAAGCCGGTGGGGGCAGGAGCTGAGAGGGCAAGGGTTTGGGCCATGTGGGTCTGCCCCCAGGCCATGTTCTGCACAGCATCTCTACATGGAACCCCAGCCTGGCGAATTTCATAAAAGCAAGGAGCATAAGAATGCCACCATTTTAAATGTGAAGCATGTCTGTGATGGGGATTCAGCAAGAAGCCCTTCAGAGCGCGGAATGGAAGTTGGACATGCTGCATTTTTGGAATGCAGAGGGCATGGCGTTTCCGAGTTCTGAGGACTCGTGCAGTGTCGGCCTGAGCAGCGGCAAAGCACTGGGCAATGAAACGAAAATGAGGCGCTCCCCCGGTCGATGCCGGGTGAAGGTTCCACATTTTTGTTTAACTCCCTGCTCCCGTGGGGGCGTGGGGAGTAAACCACTGCAATAGGGCGTTGATACGAATGCATCAGCGCCCTATTCTAATGAAAGGCGCCCAGCAGCAGCATGAGAGTGGGGTGGATTTTAATAGAATAGGGCACCTGCCGTGCCTTCTCCCACCACCTGGCTCGGGGGAGCCCTTGAAAGACTCCCCACGAGCTGGCGTGTCCACTTTTGGAAATCCTACATTTGGATTTTCCGAAAAAGTTCAGCTGGTGCCAGGCCTTCCTCGTCTCGTGGCGTGTCCAGAATTCCGGCTGCATGGATTGGCACTTGGCTTGACCTTTAAGGTCATCCTCTGAGTAACCTGTTGGTGTCGCACTACTAAATTATCTGAATCGCGTGGTGCACCGGTGGCAAATGTAGGCGGAGGGGGCCCGGTCCACCAGCCCAAGAAACAATGAGCCCCCGCTGGGCGCTGCTCTCCCTGTGGAAGCCGAACCATCGTCTGAGTGAAGTTTCCTTAGTGCGGGACCAGCCACCGCCGGAGTGGCCGAACAGCACTGTAGCTTGGCAGGAAGGGGCGCACTGTGTCCCGCCCCAGGGGCATCCAGACCTTAGTCTACACAGGAATAGGAAAGGCCGTCTGAGGAGAGGGAGGGGAAACTTTTAGTACTGAAACGAATCCCTAAATGGTTGCATGTCCTCCTGGAGTCTGGTCTAAATTGCGGAAGCGTTTCATTGCAGAGTCCCATAGTCCGGAGTTAAACTGCTTCTAAGGCACTATGGCAAGTAGACCATGGCCTGCAAGGAACCACGCGACCTTTACTACTACCTTTACCCCAGAGTGTTGCGCCAGGATCTGCCCGGCAGCTACGTTTGCTGTGGCGTGAGCTTTGCGCAGAGTCACGTGCTGACGGGTGCGCATCTGCATTATCAGCCCCCTTGTCTAATCTCTGACCTTTGACAAGGATGACACGCATGGTTTCAAGCACCGAGCTTCAGATTGCCAGAACCACCAGATAGACCGCAGAGGCGGCATCTAACTGACCCACCACCACCACTTTCTAGTGCAGTGAGGCGCAACTAATGATATCGATGGTGTGAATAGGGTCATGTCCATGCACAGTTATTAAACTTTATGAATTTTAATACTTGTGCACTCGTTTTGTCTTGATGTTTTATTAAGTACTTGTAATCTTCATTACTCATAGTAGTCTTCCTCGTCGCAGTACTTAACTTTGAGGTATTCACATCCTCAAAAACCCATGTCAAGTCTTTCTTTTAATTGTCCCCACCCCACTTGAGGTGTGTGTTTTATTTTACAGAGTAACCGCATGGTTACACTGAGGCATACTGATGCTGCTCGCCCGCTGCTAGTTGATTTGAAGATAACTGAAGCACTGTATGAGGCCACATCAGTATGTTACTGAATGAGATGAATATTGCCCGTGTCACGGATGTTCCATAAGACAAATCGAAGATTACTTGGTGGCTTCAATAACTGTCCCAAATGATTGTCTACACCAGTATCTAAGCCTTTCAATATGCGGAAGCTGCATTCTCTGAAAATGAAGGTTTTTTAAAATTATCTGCCCTGATGTCTCTTTTTCTAGATGGAAATACCAATAAAGACCTCCGCCCAAATAACCGGACAGACTCAAAGAATATGGCCTACTTTCTATTTAGCAGCTTGCATAAAGTAGGGTAATATGTCGATGTCAGGAGACACACACACCCACACACACACACACACACCCACACACCCACACCCCCCCCCCCCTCCTCCTCTATGTGGCAAACCAAAAACCTATTAGCGGGAGGGATTGGTTAGGAGAACATATCCTACTTCTAGAATACATGGAGTACACCATTGGCCGTCTGGTCTGTGAGGCACACTGCAACCTACCTCTAAATACGTATAATACTGATGGTAGCAAGTAAAACGAAAGCAGATTGGTCTATGCAACATTCTATAGCAGGTTGCCCCATAGACCCACTGATTGGGTGGCATTCTCACCCAACCTTGGACTTTCGGCTTGTCTAGCAGCTCGTAAGCAAAACGAAACCCTGGTGCTTGAATGGTGTCCGATTACTCCCCACTTTCCCAATTAGTCCATCATTTCTCATCAGTCCGAGCATGAGCTTGTTTCTTGTCTGTACTTGACCTTGTAGCTTATTCTGTTCTGGGACATTCAAGGAAGTGTATGTACATCAGTATCTTCGTTTGAGGCTTAATGAATAGCCCTTGTTTTCGTCTTCTGAGTCGCATGTGAAGAGACCACAAATTTGTCCTTTTTGACCTTTATTTACTGCTATTTGATGTAATTATACTGAGTGTCGTTGCTCTTAGCCTCTAGACATACACTTTTAATTGGCCAATAATTAGCTCTGGCAGATGTTTTCTTTCTTTTTGATCTAAGAGAAATATGTCTCGTCCATGGCTTATACGTCTGCCTCCCTTTTGTGCTTTGCAGCTATTCCTTAAAATTAGCATCATTGATCCCAAACCAGCAAACTCTTCTTTGTTTTGGACACAAAGCTGTTCTTCCAGCATCTGCTGACTATTCAACCCTGATCGGTTTCTGAGATAGCTTAATTGAATCTTGACACAAGCCGGCTTCCATTTTCCAGTTATTGCCATCCTAGCCACGTAAGCATTTCCTCTATAGCAAGCTTCTTTATGTCTTTTCTACCTTGCGTTGCTGCGTATTTATACTCATTGGTCAACAAGTTACTTTATTTTCTTTTGCATTCATGATTACTTTATCATTTCGTACATGTTTCTGTTGTTACTTTAGTTACACCTTCTCTCGTATTTTCATATCGTTTCAGTGCGTCTTTGTATGTCTCCTTCATGGTGTCACTTTTCCCTCCACAGGTTTCACTCGGCTCTGCAGGATGTCCAGTCGTGCGTGCTGACATCCTTCCACACTTTCAGTGTAAGTGTACATTTTGGTACGAATGTCTGAGTGCATATCTTCTTGTACACTCAATGCGGTATAGGAACAACACATGTGGTCCCATACAGAGCCCTTCTACTGTTCCAGTATGATGGGGGTGACGTGGCAGGAGTTGAGTTGGGGATAATGCGTCCAACTGCTCCTCTACATGTTTAAATATTCTCCTACACCGAAGTCTTGCGCTACTTAGACAGATTAGACCGATATGCTGTACTTGGGCACGGAGTCTACATTGGTGACAGTGTAGGCCTATTTTAGCTGCTGCTGATGATTGAGAAATGATGCTATTGGTCATGCTCGACCTCTTGGCAGCTTTCAACCATTTTGGACCATGCCATTCTTCTTTCCTGTCTAAAAAACGTAACGAGTATGGCAGATTCCACCTTAGCTTGGGTTAGGAGTTTTTTTTCTTACAAAGCAATACCATCTGGTGTAGATTTTATTGGGTATTTATAAAACTCCTGTACAGAAAATTGGTTTCAAGGCACCACAAGACAAAAAAAGGGGGTCAGGACAGGTATGAAAAGTAACAATGAAGGTCCTACTAGGCCTTGTATCATTCGGATCGTGATAGTGCAGTAACAAGAAGTGCAAGGGAGAGGGGGGGTGGTATTTGGGGGGGAGAATTCATTAATGCTATAGGAGGAGGAATAGTAATCCAAATCCAGGTGAGATGTGTGGGTTCCATCCAAGTCATCTTTCTCCCATACTATTTCATATTAATCTATACCTGCTTATGACCATTCTCTGCACTTATCAGCTCCGTCTTGTGCAGATGACACCCAGATATACGTTCAAGCCCCCTGAATGTTTGTTCTACATTGGCTAAATGTCTGGGAAGGGTTATTCGATGGATGACCCTTAATGGCCTCCAGTTCAACCAGACTAAAACAGAAGTTATGCTGTTCGTCCCTTGTTATCTGCTAAACGGCCCGACGTGTGTCCTGACCTCACCTATCCTCTTTGACTTACTGTGATCTTATGCCAGGCAGGTAAGGAACTTGGGGTTTATTTGAAATGCAGACCCATCTGTCACCTCTCGAGTGAATTGCTTGACAGAGCCTCTTTTCTAAGACTTCATCTTATCCCCAGAGAATTCTATCCAATGGTGGTTGGTGCCCTTATAAATGCTCAATTGCAGCCTATCTTTATGCAGGCATCCTAAGCAACCTGCTTCATAAAGTTTATAGTGAAAAGATCGAAAAAAAAAATCTCGGGGGAAAAAAAAGGTCGAAAAAAATCTCGAAAAAAAAAAGTAATTTTTTTTTCCAATACGTTTTTTTCGAAATGGGAGGGTTCCCCACCACCCCCTTTTTTCATTTTTTTATTTTACCCCTTTTTTTACTTACCTGTCCCCAAAAATACATATAAATAAATAAATAATAAATTCGAGATTTTTGTTTCGAGATTATTGACATTCGAGATTTTTTTTTTCGACCTTTTGACTGACCACCGCTTCATAAATTACGAAGGATTGAAAATGCTGCCATCTGGCTGACTGACATCCTCCCCAAATTGTCCACTGGAGAGACCTCCATTGGTTGCCAGTTCAACACAGAATGACTTTCAAGCTCTCATGCCTTCCTTAAATGTGTATCCACGAACTGGCTCCACCTTATTTATGTTCGAAGATGTCTCCCAACGAGATGACTGCTCTCCGTGGATAAGCAATTATTGGCGGCCCCTCGCTTGCGAGTTGGCGCTGTGGCAGACGTTTCGATGTTGGGCCTTAAATTCTGCAATTGGATCCCACTGGACATTCATAATTCCAACTCCCTTTTTGGTTTTCATGAAAAAAGGCTAAAGTTTTTTTATTATAATAATTTTCTTTCTTTGCATCATCTGTGGCCAGATGCAATTTTACAGTGAGGTTCCTTCTTGGTTGTATTAGATATGATATGCACATTACAAACAAGAAAAATGCATGACTTTCTAAGGATAACCTGATATCTCAAATTATCTTTTAAGTACTTTGTATTTTTAGGAACAAAATTGACCATTGACTTTTCTGTTAACTTTGATGATCTTTGTACTTTTTTGTTTGATGAAGTTTATTCTTAATTATTTTCTACAATGCTTGTAATTTTATATTTAAGGGTATTGTGCTTGTACATAAAACGGTACTTTGCAAATATGTGTAACTGCATTTTGTTTTCTTAACATTTGAGGAATCCACATGTGTTGGTGTCTTTTGCATTTCTGATTAATACATACCAAGTATTTTAATTAGATGTTCTGTTTTGAGCTTTCTTCTTTCACTAATCCTGTATGAACAAATCAGTCAATTGGAGTGACTTCAGACCACTATATATGGTTCAGGGTGTGACCTTTTCGGGATACCATATTTAACTGGTATGATTCAATATATGAAGCGGCTTTGTAAGTATATTCCAATAGGGACATCTTTTCATTTTACTTCCGAGTCCCTATTGTAGTGCAGGGTCCCCTACTATGTGATATTCTCCATCAGATTCTTGGCCCCTCCATCTTCGCAGTGTTGGGAGTAATGAAGATTTACCAGTAAGTAATTGGATCTTACATACTTGTCCCAGTTCTTAACTTTGAGGAATTCTAAGGCCATTTAGATGGATGGGCCTGCGCATGACAACACAGTCTCTTTAACCTTTTATTTATTTCTAAATTAACTAGTAATCTTTCGATATTTGTTTTCAGAACCTACACCCCTAAAGTACAAGGGGCAAAACCTTCCAGATTGATTCTATAATGTCTCGCAGGGGTATTTGGGTTTTCCAGCCCTACACATATCCAGCAATGGAACCCCCTGGCTGTCTGCCCCCGAGGTAGCCATTCCTTTTCTAAAATGACCCAATATTCTGTCTGGGCAGGGGACTTCAGCACTATCATGAGAGCTGGTCCTTCTACACATTTGTCTCGGGTGGATGGGGCGGAGCAACGTGCTCGCCTTGGAAGCAAGACGATGCGGAGCAACACAGGTTCGGTCCGCGGTTAGAAACCCCTGGGTATTAAGCACGTTCTAAATAACTAATCATAGCATATTGTCAGTACTGAAGCCTTCCTCTGTACTCCTGTCGACCCAAAGGTTAACAGAATTTGACTGAGCTGTCTTCTCAGTACATAAGTACTGCTATTCCGACATACACAATATGCCACGTTCTCTTTCCTGGGCAGGATGGAGTGGGGGGAAAAAGATGCCACCTCTTGGGAACTATGAATCTTTGATTCCACCTTGGAGAGCAATGAGCGGGTCACGTAATAGTACAATCGCTGCAGGTAAGATTATAAAACATGTGGGTGTAATCATCAGGAGCCCCTATCTTCCTTTGTCTTCTGGCTGAAGTTATTGCCACTAAAAAAACAGTTTTGAGGGTCAATATGTTTAGGTCAATTTGCAAAGTGAGGCGACCGTGGAGCTTCTGAGAGCAAAGATAAATTCCAAGTTGGTTGGACCCTGCTGGTGCCAGAGGCCTAGATAGCAGGGAACTCTCAAATAGACGGTTGACTAGATATTCCTGAATGCTTTTATGGCAGTCCAACCGGCTCGACTGGCCTAAAGGGGAATACCCAAAGTCTGGGCCTAACTTCTTACTAGGGGCCAGTTATTTTGGGCAAAATGGACTGAACAAATAATAATCTTAAACATTTTGTAGCATATTTTACCAATAAAACCCCCTGGCGTGCTACTTAAATAGTCTGTGTATAAAGGAACAAATTATCGTGTTTAACAAGCATTGTCAAAGCCAATAGCTATAACTGTTGTATTATATTTAATGAGCTCAGACCTTACTCTGAAGCAGCAGAGCTCTGTACAGCGGCATTAGGATAACATATCGCGCGTGTGTGTGTACATACACTATTATCACACTAGCACTTTTTAATTTTTTTATTTACATTGTACAAAAATTCAGAACAGTTGTCAAGTACCGCACACATCCTCATCTTGCCCCAGTGTCACAGAGATTGGTACAATTCCAAAAATCTGCCCCAGATATTCTCAACTTGTTTGTCTTCTGATGTTTGTAAAATAACCCTCTCCATCTCAAGCTGCCCATTTCTTTAATCCATGTGCTCTCCTGGGGATCAATCGTTAACTTCGTGTCTCAAAATCAATTTCTTGGCCACCAAAAAGCCTCTAAGCAGCCACTTGTTCTGCGCTACAGTCCAATCACCAATGAGCTGATCATCTCCCAGTATCAGTCATAATCGAGTGACATTCTCAGCACCCAGCCAGTTGAATATCAAGGTTAACCTTTCCCAAAAGAGTCTCACTTTATTGCATTCCCATAGCATGTGTTCTAGTGTTCCTGCCCTGTGAGAACATCACCAGCACATATCTGTATCAGTCCTACCACGCCTACATTCAGGTGCCCAATACGCTCTATTCAGGATCTTAGGTTGTCTCGATTTCCCCCCGGCTAACCGAAGACAGAACCACATTCCTGCAGACAGTTGCCCAGTGCACCTCAGTCGTCTCCCTTGACAATCTTGTGACCATTCTTCCAATAATGCAGTATTATTATTGGCCGACAACAATCAGTTTGTAGAAACTGCTCGCTTGGTGTCGCTTTTGCGTCAGTCTGAACCACTACCCCACCAAAATGAATCTCGTCCTTCTCTGAAATGTCAGCTATAGTTCTATTTATAGTGCGGAATTCCCGAATTGTGCAGTTTTTTGTGCAGCCTGCAGCTGGCTAAAAGTAAGCCATTTCCCTTCTGCTCTACGGTCTCCTATCCATTAGACTCCCCCAAGGAACCAAACCGGACAAAATAACATTTTCCTCCCACATTTGATCTTCGGATGGTTCCGAATTGAAGATTCAAGAGGTCGGAACAGACCCCCCTCCCGCCCCCCCCCCCCGTTTCCCCCCAAAGGAAAAGCTTCCACGTTGCCCTCAAGAATTCCATAAGTAATGTGGAGACAAAAGGCAGCGTGGATTTCATTGAAGGAATATCATGAGGTGTCAACGGCCCGTTTAAGCTGGCCTCTGCTCTAGCCCATTCATCTGGCTCCGGATTCAGTAACTGAGCCAAATGCCTGACCGTGAAATCCAGATGGTAACCCTGGAAGTTAAACACCCAAGCCCCCCTATCGACTGGCAGTTGGAAGCTTCCAGAGCCTCATCCGAGGTGGCTTGTCATCCCATAGGAAACCTTACTGTGCTGTTTAATGTTTATATACAACCCCTTACTAAACTCATCTCCTCCTTTGGGTTCGTCTGCTACTCTTATGTAGACGATACTCCAATTCTTTTTCGTCTTGACCTCACTTTTGCCGATGCCGCACTTAGGCACAGGTTCTGTCTCCAATCGGTTGGGTACTGGATGAGCGTTAATTGCTTAGTTCTTAACAGTGATAAAACGGACGTCCTTGTTACTGGGGATACCTCTTTCTGGATCCCCACATTCTGGCCCTCTTTGCTTGCTCCTTTCCCCCCACCTCTCCCATTGGTTGGAGAATTGGGAGTTTAGATCTCCTCCTCTTTGGCTGTGTTGATCTAGTGTGGGAATAGCAGGGGTCCACCGGTCAAAGGTACGAGGAGGGTGGTGCATTATGTCATCCAGTATTTATACTGTGTCCATCACCACCATAGTGGTCTTGCGGCAAGGTTTAAGGAGGAGGTGATAGTAAAGAGAACCTAAACAACAGAATAACCACAAACGCAAAGGAAAAACAATTGCAAGTGTCAACTAGGTGGCCGAAGGCGAGCTTGGGTGGGGTTATAAATGTGAGTGGATGCCATGGGTGGGGTTATAAATGTGAGTGGTGCATCTCTGCGTCTTCTGACCTGATCTGAGCTGTCAGATATTCAGTGTGAATATCTGACAGCTCAGATCAGGTCAGAAGACGCAGAGATGCACCCCATCTGGAGAGAACACTGAAACTCAGCGCCTCGCTTCCGAACAGCAATGGCAATTAACCAACCCACTAACAATTTCACCCCTCTGCATACACCTCTCAAAGTCTAACCAAATACAACCACAAACCTACAACACAACAATCCGCACAAACTTCACCACACTGCAACAACAAAACAAATCACGCATAGATTTACACAACAGCACACAACGACTACTGACCGTAAAACACCCCAAGCCCAGCCAACGGACCCACCGGGCTGAGGCAGCCAACAGCACATCATTGCTCTTGCACTTTTCCAGCTTTGTGCCCACTAATTCACCCCTCCACTCTTTTCTCCCTTTTTCAGAGCTGCCGAGCGCCAGATAGTGCGCAATACAAATATCCAGTAACATTAACAGTAAGTTCCAGTACCGTACTGCCTGCTCTGGCTGACCCATAGGACACTAGGGCAATGCCGAGGCGCTGGCTTGAGAAATCTGCGAGGGAAGGGTTAGACTGGACTATAGGAGACTGGAGATTTCCCGGTGGGCCTTTGCCTTTTCTTATAGGAAAGGGCTTCGGATTGCTCACCCTGGGGGCCACCTTGAAAAAATATCCGGGGCATCCTTTGGTTCCCAGTCCACCACGTAGTGTTCCACACTTTTCTTGGCCAATATTGGCCCTTTTCATTACTTAATGCACTTTATGGTGAGCCGGTTTAAGCAATAGCACCAGGCGAGTGTGCTTAAAAAATGCACAACTTGACGCTCATGCTCTCAGGACATGCCACCCCAGACAGTGCTCGAGCAGTTTCTGGTACAAAAAAATAAAATGAAGTCCTGAATTGCGATAGTGAATGTGAGACTTGAGTGATAACCAGGAAAGGGCGACCCTGCTGGAACAGCACAGCACAGGAATGTTCAGGCTGAGCTGCCTTGGAATCCTGGCAGCCTTTCCTAGGGCCTCCTCACATTGGACTTCCCAAAGTGCTCCTTGCCAGGAGTCTGGCAGAGCTTTGTGCCTGAGCTGGGCCAATCGGAGGAAGACTATACAAACCTAGTTGGATGCTACAGGCCAGGACTGAGGCACTCCTGACGTCTTTATGGATATCTTTATTACTGGAAGAGCAGGGGGCGGGATTACTCTGCAGGGTACGGACTGTAATTGCAGTGGATGACTTTTTGAAAAGGTTAAAGCTGACTATCGTGGCGTACGGCCAGTGGGGACTATCGTGGCGTACGGCCAGTGGGGACTATCGTGGCGTACGGCCAGTGGGGACTATTGTGGCGTACGGCCAGTGGGGACTGGGGTGGTGCATGTGCATGCCAGTCCAGCTCACTTCCACAGCGACTGCACATGGCTTTGCCAGCTCTCCATGATTACGCCCCTCCCGTTCAGCCTATGCGCCTGTGCAATCTCTCCACTACCCTCTCAGGGACTAAGACTTCTCTGTGTCCTTGGCACCCCATCCCTCGTGACGGAGGCTGTGTGGGTTCTTCTTGTAGCACAGGACAGACAGTGAACACTCTGCAGGACTGCAGGAGGGCATTACCAGCTATTCACACACAGGCCATTCCCTTCTCGCTCCCCCTGATTTCCAGCTAAGAAGTCCTTCTGGATGTTTTTGTATTGCATTTTATCTGTGGCCTGGAAGTACCACTGATTTCATGTTTAATAAGAATGTCGCTGGGAGGTTGTGGTTTCTTGCATTGAGATTCCATGTGCAAAAATTCATGTTGCAAGCTTGTGGTGAGGTGGTGAGTGGCGAGTAGCCCATAGCTACTCGCCACTCACCACCTCAATTCTACATGGGGCTCGAAGTGAAGATTGAATAAGTAGGAGCTACACGCAGCTCCTGAGTATCCGGCAGTCACCAGGAGCTAGTACGTAGCATTCAGCAAACCTAACTTCCACCTAACATGCAATCATATCATTGTGTCCATTATTCATGACCCCTTATGCTTTAAATGTCACAAAGATGAGTCTTGATGTTTGTTTATGGATTGGCCAAATGCAGACTTAAATTCACGCAGTTATTTGTTCTGCGTCAGTTGGCCTGGGGAGTCAAAGGTGGCTCCTGGTAACTGTTGGTTTTAAGCTAACCAGGCTCTTCTAGGCTCCTAAGCAGGAGCTAAGTAGCCCCCAGATCCCCTCAATTTCGAGCCCTGCCATACATACACAGCACACCATTTCTTACTCGCCAAGAGTCAAATATCACTAGCCAATGGCTAGTGTGGCGGGAGCACATTTTGCACGCTGTTCGGGTTACTATAAACCCAAACGAGCCTGTCCCTTTGGGAGTGTCAACATTCTAAGGCTTACACCTAGCTCTTAGCTCAAATGGGGCATGACGCAAACATGTAGGCAGGAGCTACTGCTGGGGAACCAAGAGCGAGTACCAAGCGCACTGCAAATCTAACTAACGCAGAAGGGATCCACTTTACTGTTTTGCCCATCATGCTTAAATGTGTACTAGATGTGCCCTAATTTATCTTTAATAACGTTCTTAAATAATCAGTTTATGTTCAATGTGCGTGTTTGTAAGGCACCAGCTGGCCTGGAAAGCCCAAAGTAGCTCCTAGTAGCTGCTGGTTTCAAGCGAACTAGGCTCTCCTAGGGTAGAAGACATAGCTCCTAGCAGTTTCAAACCCGGGTCCCTATATTTTTATAAATGCGTAGTGCGCACATGTTTGAACATTATGCGTGTGTAAAAGGTCATATTAGGAGTATGAAAAACATACGCATAATACAGTTGAGCACAATTGCCATAAAAAAAAGAGGCGCGCACAATATTCAAGGGCCACACGATTCATGGCAGCATGCTATTGACCACGCTGGACAGACAGTACATGCGCTGACCACACGCACGCAGTACAATGCCATTTGGCACAATAACCACAAACAACATACAAGGAGCATCTGGGAGGATAGCTTGAGGGCAATGTGCTCGCCTTGGAAGCAAGACGACGCAGAGCAACAACACAGGTTCGATCCTGTGGTCCGCGCTTAGAAACCTCTGGGTATTAAGCGCGTTATAACCAATTATTATCTGTATAACGGCAGCATTTGATTGACCAGATCAGTGCCAGCTAATAACCAAAACTAAAAACCTCAACTGTACAAACGCCAATGCTAATGTTTAGGTCCCAACACTCCTCTCCAAATGAACTAATTCTATAATACATGGTTCAAAATGTGCACTCGCCACTAGCCATTGACTCCTACTAGACACCGAGTCAATCTCATTAGGAGTGTAAGCTTATTTTGCACCACTTTGAAGTGGTGCAGCTAGTTTGGGTCTTGGTAAGTAGTAGTGTAATGTTAGTTGACGTTCCAGTTGTAGTGCGCTGGGCTGTGTTTCTATTGGGGAATTGGTTCCAGTGGATTTGAGTGTTGCACCCCAACCTTGCCAAATAACTCGCCTGCTCCAATGCTTGTGTTTTGAGCCCTGCAGTAAATGTTCGAGGGGGGCTGGAGCATGTCGAGCAAGTCTTCCTATTCATTTATATACAGGAAGAACTATGCTCTTTTGATCACAAAAGAACCTACAATAGAGACAATTTAGTATTTGACGCGAAGCCGTGAGCTTTTTACAATGGGTTTGAGGGACATTCTGACCAGGTTGTGGAGGGCAGTAAATGCAACAGTCACCAGGCACAATCCATGGACATAAGTAGATTAAGGACACTTGTGTACATGCACGTTATAAATGACATATCAAAATCAACAGGGGACATTTTTATGTGCAGTTAGGTGGTACGGCATGCTGTGCTCGTGATGTGACCATGGCGGGTGAAGTCCGAGAGTGGAGGCTGAGGCAGGTTAGTAGCAAGGGAATAATGTTAGTTTGAGAGGGTAACTGAGGCTAGGAGGCAGGCTTTCAGTTTTGTTTTGAACAGGCAGGTTTCACATTCTTGATTTCGTGAAGGGTGGGTGAGGAATTCAGTTCTGTATCCAAAACCTGGAAGCGGCGTAGGCCATCCACTATGACTTAAGAGTTGGCAGGGAAGTGGGCTGATGGAATGGGCCTCTCTGATGCGATGTGCCCTGAAATCCAGATTTCTATGCGCCTGACTGTTGCTTGGGGTCATGAGCCCACAGCTCACCATGCAATTCTCCATAAATAAGCTGTCCGTCACTTGCTTGCTTGGTAGCAGTCCAGCGACCGCGCGCACTGCCTTTCAGAAATGGGTTCCTTATGGTATGTGGGCTGGCACGTTTTGCAGCATTCCAAGTATGACGCGCCGACTAGCCCTGATCAAGCCCAGCCAGTGTTCTGTTTGTCTTCCTTAAGAAAGACTTTTATAGATCCTCCAAAACGCACTGTACATTGTGTGGGTGTTGCTCATTGTTCTGTAAAGCAGTTTTGCCTTCCAGCCTTCACAATGCTGCTACACGTGATCCTGCTCAAAAGTGCATTGTGCATGTGTAAAGACGTGCCTTTGTGTAGCGAGGGAAGCAGATTGTAAAACCCGATTGTTGGTTTTGGCTTCACTAGACTGCACTCTCACTGCGCTTTTAGCAGCGGGACAAATTTTAAAGCGGCCATGTACCGGTGCCATTTTTGATACACTGCAACAAGTTGGGATATTTGCTTGCTGAAATAATGTTTATATTCTGCACATGACAGCCAACCATTTTCTAAGCAATGCAAGCTTATCTATAAATCAAATCCTGCTCGCTATGCTACTGGCCGGCAAGGTCAAAAAAAGAAAATTCCTAACTTAATGACGCCCCATTATACAGCACTGCATGAAGATGCTGATGGGTGGGACAATGGCTGCTTAGACGTGAAACACCTAAAGGTGTACTGTCCCTTGGCGCCACAGACATAGCTCCTTGTTATTAGACTGGACTCGCCTTGCTGACCGGTAGATGCACCTGTAAAACTGGGATCCAGACCTCTCTGGCCTCTCCTCTGGCCTTGACCAGGGCAGCGGCTGGATGCCAGACAGAAGACTCCCAGAAATGTTCTAAAATAGAGGTACTTTTGTGAAGCCCATGCCACCTGCTTTGAAACCCTTCATGCTTTTCTCCCCTCCTCCCCCTTGGTCACTTATCCTAAGTTTTGGGAAAGCGTAATAAATATGGGCAGGACTGGAGAAGCAGACTCGGGCATGGATGTCGAGATCAATGCGATTGTCCACGAACCTAAGCAATCTGGCTTTCGCCCTCATTCCTGGGTCCCATCAATCACAAACTCATCCATGCCGGGTTCCCATTGACCAGACCCAAGTCTCCAGTTGGCTCACGTTGCAGCCAGCCATGAGGCTGATCTTTGGGCTTCAGACATCAGACTCCATCTCGCTGCTTTGGTGGCACTACTTTGTTTGGGGGTGGCTGAAGCAAGCAGGGAAAAGGGGGCGGGGGAGGGAGCGAGAGAGAGATTTTGTACTATCGCAGTGAGGTCTGGTCACCAAGATGGAGTCGAAAGGGGGTTCAAAAAATGCTTCGTGTCCTGCTCAGTGGTCCCATCTACGCGAATGTAACCCAAAGTTCACATCGCATAAGGGCGAGGGGCGTACCCACCACTAGAGGCACTTGGTCCGAGTTTTGTACTGAGAAGAGATGACAGAGAGGGGCCCATTGGCCCCTCGCTCCCACACACATGCTATTTCCACACCATCTGGCATTTACGTTCAAACCCTCGCCTACCCATTTCTCGAAAGTGCAGTCAGTCTATGGCCCTAGTTACTTTAAGGAAGAAGGCTGCATAACCCAGCAGAGAAAATGGGGGAAGGCGATTGAGAGGGAACGAAATAAAAGTTTTGTGATGAAGGGTTATGTCATGGACCTACAACCAAGCTGTAAAATTCTACTCTACCCTATCCGCCTTCTGGTGGTTGAGCCCATTCAAGCATAAAGCATCATTGATCGTCGCAAGGTATTCTGTTCCCTTTGCCCGTTCCTTATTTCTCTCCTTCACTTTCCTTCCATATATGCTCTGGAATCCTATCTGCTGACCTTGGTCTTAATTAGCTTCTTCTGTCGTGAGCATATCCCTCTACACCCTTCCTTCACTCTGCAACGACTAGTAGTCTTTTTAATCAATCACTTTGCCTTAAAGATGTTGCTGTTACCATGGCAAGTTTGAAAGAAACAATTGTCCATTGATTTATTCCTGATCTGACCAAAGCAGAGTTCTTTGACACCAGTGGAGCACACCGTTCTCTGAGGAATGGGGGAGATGGGGAGTGTTTTCGTCTGCCTTCCAGGTATGCTCCATGGTAAAGGAACCTGATTTCCAGTCTGTCTGACATTGCTAATTGGTTTGCTAGAGCTGTTGCTGCACCAGCTCAATTTCAAGGAAAAGCTATTGCCTCTTAACTTGTGCCAAGCCAGGATCCTTCCATGCTAGCACTGTATTTGCCCACAATCTGCACGAGGTAGCCAGGGATCTCCATGCAATCTGATCAGTCCGAAGGGTTTCTCTCCGTTGAGTATGCCACCCACTTGGATCGTGCTCGTCTCGGTCTGATCTTTACCTTCTGGCGGCCCTACTTATGACTCCATATCTATTCAAGTTTTAGGGTGCAGTGAGCTAAAATCTGGTTGTAGAACCTCTTGAGTGGAAGATATTCCATAGAACAGGGTATTTTGACCCATGTTCGTTCTCAGTAGAGGAGCTCAAACAATCCTTTTGTAAAACTTGGGGGTTCACCCTAAGTAACCCAGGATAATCCAGACAGGGGTCCCGTGCTCACTGTGCTGGGAGAGGCACAGCTTCACATCACTGATGAGGCTCGACTAAGCCGAAACATGTGTCTAGGGTTGCTGATGGTACTCTTGTTTGGAGGAGAATTGCCTAGAATTTTGCTGCTGGATTGCCCTTGTGGGTGGGACGAAGACTGATATGCAAATGGATATTTCTCCCCTGTGTAGGGTGCAGTGAGCTAAAACATTGTTGTAGTCCCTCTTGAGTGGAAGAAATTCCATAGAACTGGGAGTTTGACCCATGTTCGTCCTCAGTAGAGGAGCTCCCACACTCCTTTCCTATTCAAGTTTTACGTGTGTACCCTGGAAAGCCCTGATAGTCACCTTTGGCTCGAGACAATTCTTTTCATAATGCCTCACGCCAGTCCACATGCCAGATTTCAAATCTTTGTCGGCCAGCTCTAGACGTAGGCCTTAAAATGTCTAAATTTTGAATCTGTAGTTGAGGCAATTAAATGGCATTTGGTAAAAGTGATTTTGCCGTACTGCCCAACTAGGAGTTTGCCGGAAAGCTGTAGGAGTAACCTCCAGTTATGAGCTGGCGGTAAACCCGCCACCTTTGACCATTTTCGGCCGAACCCCCCCTACGGACCAGTCCACAACCAGCAGATCACCATCTGCCACTATTCCCGACAGCCAGCTGTTTCAAATCTCGGACGTGTCTTTTCTAAATGCTAAATTTTGAACGGCACTGCTATGTGCTATATCCTGCTTTGCTGTGATATGCATTGTTGTGTTTGGATGTGACTATGTACCAACGAAATTTACTCTGTGACTAACATTGAACTCTCCACCTTGCATCCCAACCGTCACCTGTACAACTCACCATTGGCACCCATTACCTGCCTGCTCATTTTAATGAGCAGGCAGGTTATCTTCACACTAATCAGGCCCACAGCATTTGCATCTCCGGCCCCCTACCACCTCCTCAACCTATCCGGCTTGCAGGTAACCTTGCTGAACACAAACATCCAGTGAAAAGGCAATGTTTATTCTAGGTGTGCATTTCACAGCCATCTAATACCCTTTGCTCTGCTCCCACTAACCCAGCCGCAACCTCACTGTTTTTCTTGCTGCATGCAAAGTGAGTGCCAAGATGTCATGAAATGGTAGAACTGCTTTGTTCAGATCCCCTAACGTAACAAACTACCTTGATGGCAAGGTCTTCATCTTTAATACCTTCCAGACACAGATTGCTCATCTTTGAGCTCCTCCCAGGCGTGGACTAGATGGGGAAACCCTTTCTTCAGCCTCTTGCAGACTAGATATTAACCTTTTGTCATGGAAACTATTTCATGTAAACCTTTCAATAGGGAGTTCTTTGCCTTGAAGTCCAGTGGCGTTGCTCTCCCAGCCAAAGTTTAAAGGGTGCAAAGGGGATTTTGTGTTTGTGTGCCTGTGTCGTTTATTGCACTGGCCGATTGTTGCCATATTGCCTATGCCAGTGGGGAGTGCAGGCGAAACCTCAGCATCATGATTGTGTTTCATTTACACCTGGGAGGAACTATTTTCTGCCCCCAAAATGTCGAGGGGGGACACTTCCCTAGTCCACCCATCAAGTGCAGTGCAAGATCTTTAGCAACTACTCTAATATGACACTTGTGTTATATGGAGCAATAACTTTATATTTAATTCCCAAACCAACACTTCAACTTCTAAATTAATCTTAACTACTGGCATTGCTATGGGCAACCTTCTATACCCTGGTTTCCCATGCCTGAGCCATTACATAAGGTGAAATAGCACCTAAAAATCGGTCTTGGTTTTGCCATCATTGGGAGCAGTCCAAACTGATTGGCTAAGCCACTCATACATTTATTTCTGTTTTGTACAGGGTCAATTACCACTCCAGTGCGTGGAAGGTGGGTAAGAGAAGGTAGACAAATCAAACGAGGGGAGGGAAGACTGGCTCGCCACTAGACCACATCTGACCTATGCTGAGCCCTGTGTTGCGCCCTATGGTCGCCATTAGACTACATTCTCCTGCCACTGGAACTGGAAGGATGCTATACCCAGCACTACTCCTCTGTATCATGGCCACAGTCACACAAGTTGTCCCAAGCAGTCAAGATCACATCGATCAGTCACTAACACCTACCTCAAACCTTTGCCAACTCATCTCTAACGCTATGCAACCTAATCTCTCCACACTCTGCAAGGCCCAAGTAACAACACACTATGCCTCCCTACCTTGCACCACACCCAATAGAAACAACAGACTCCGCGCAAGACTAGCCAAACTACACGAACCACTGAGAAGAGCCCTTCCGGCCTCCAACCTTAAAAATAACTACATACCCAACCTACGATTGCCCAGACAATCCAAATGGCCGACTCAAACTTCTACCTTTTGAATGTGAACACCCCCCAGCTTAATAACTTCCAACCTAAAGTATGCCCCACTGTAGACAAACGCATCCGAGCCAAGAAAACTCCGGAAGCCCCTCCTCTCAAGGGAGCGCTCCTTAATGCTAGATCCCTAGTCGCTCACGCTACGGATATTGCCGATTTAATTACGGAAGGGAACCTGGATTATCTTGCAATTACGGAAACCTGGCTCCATAATGCAGCAGGACCTGCCCTCATGCTAGCTGTCCCTGATGGCTACACCATAATCAGACAAGACCGTGATAATGCACGAGGTGGTGGCATTGCTATTATTTCTAAAATGGCTCTCGGTCTCAGACTAGCCCCCACCCAGCCTCTACAATCATGTGAAACCCTCTCGGCCAAAATTCAGATAAACAATTCGCAATCTATTACTATACACCTTATATACAGACCACCTGGCCCTCTTGGTACCTTTTGAGGAAGACCTGCATAATATAATTATGAACAACCTGAAACCTACCACACAACTACTTCTATTAGGTGACTTCAACTTAGGATTCAACGACCAAACGGACAAAAATGCCACAGAAATAGCCAACACATTCAAAGCACTAGGCCTTACCCAAAAAGTCACTACACCTACACACCTTAAAGGGAGAATATTGGACTGGGTAGCGGACCTTAACTGCTCTGCCACTATTACTTCCATCCTGCCTTTAACTTGGACAGACCCTTCTCTGATCACCTTTCATTTATCCACCATCAGACCCACTCCACTGGCTCCACCACAAGCACCACCATGCCCAACCAGAAGCAATAAAAGCATTACGGTAGAAAAAATCATCCCCGCCATACTGCCTACGCTCAACGCACTGCCTGATAATCTCGACCCCAGCAGCTTAGTTCAGGAATTTAACAATATTATGCTCACCGCATTGGATAAAATTGCTCCTATCAAACTCAGACCGAGCAAACCCATAGCCCACCTAAACAAATGGTTCACCCCACAACTCAAAGACCTTTGCACCTTAAAGAACAAAAGTGAAACACATTGGAGACTTTGCCCCTCTAGTGAGAATAAAGCTAAATTAACTGCACTCTCCTCACATTACAAAAAGGCAATCTGCCAAGCAAAACGCGACTCCTACGACGAACGTATTGCTAATTCAAACTCAAGCATGAAAGAACTCTTCTGCATTATCAAAGAACTTGAGTCCCCTATTGCTATCCCAGATGTCTGCACCAAGGACAAATCCTGGTGTACAGACATACAACAAGCCTTAGCGCATAAAATTGACACACTTCAAAATAAAATTCAACTAAAAAAAGAAGACCCTAAACTTACTGCACTCGCCTAACACTCCCCAGCCCAATGAGCCACCACCGGCACACGACACTACATTCCACTTCTCCAAAATGTCAATCTTAGAGGTAGAAAAAATTATCCTATCTTTGAAGCCCTCAAACTGCAAAGGCGATATCTGCCCTGCACAGCTAATAAAAGATGCTGCTAGAGAACTCTCCCCATTTATAACCAAACTGATAAATGCCTCATTTGCTACAGGTACGATACCCGCCAACCTCAAGCAATCCTGGGTGCTACCACTCCTCAAAAAACAGACACTTGATCCCCTCATTCCTACAAACTACCGGCCTATTACCACAGTCCCATTCCTATTAAAAATATTGGATAAGGCCGCCTACACTCAAATTTAGAAGCATTTAGAAGTGCACAAACTCCTGGGCAACAGACAATCTGGCTTCCGGCCACTGCACGGAACAGAGACTGCCTTAATTGACCTCAAGTCCCAAATAGGCGAGTTGAGAGACAAAGGAAGGACAGTACTCCTGCTCCTACTCGACCTCTCCGCTGCATTCAACCTGGTCAACCATAAGGTCTTATGTCGGCACCTTGACTCTGCAGCTCACTTCTCCATGGACGCTATCAAGTGGATCGAGTCCTTCCTGAGTGAGAGGACCATGAGAGTCTTCTCCCCCTCAGCATCGGCCGATCCTACACCCATCCTATGCGGTGTCCCCCAAGGATCCTGCGTCTCGCCTACCCTCTACAACATCTTCACCAAGCCACTGTACGACGATCTGGACCAGCTGGGTATCACCTACACTAACTATGCAGATGATACTCAGATTCTCCTACCACTTTCTGGGGATTACGGTACGGACATGGGCCTGGGGAACAAGGTTTACCTTATCATCCAAGCATGGATGGCCACTCACGGCCTATGCTTGAACGATAAGACTGAATTAATAATACTGGGTTCGCAGGCCAATATCAAAAAATTAGGTCAAGAATATTCATCTTTCAATATTGACGGCAATACCATTAAAGTCTCCAAGGAAGTAAAAACCCTGGGATTTTACTTGGATTCCACACTATCCTTTGACAAGCAGGTCAAATCCCTTACCTCGGCAACGGCTTACACATGCGAACTTCTCAGAGCTGGTAAACCGTTCCTCTCTGACAATAGTTGTCTGATCCTGGCTAGAGCTCTCATACTCTCTAGAATCGACTATTGCAATGCCCTCTACATTGGGGCCAACAAATCTACCATTCAAAAGCTCCAAACGTTACAGAATAACGCTTTAAGAGCAGCCCTTGGCATAAACAAGAAAACCCACATTTCTGCCTTGAGTCGCCAACACAAATGGCTATCCACGTCCAATAAAATACTTCTAAAAACACTCTCCTTGACGCATAAAGCCTTGAACAATGCGGCCCCTAGTTACCTTATAGACAAACTTCAGAGAAGAACCTCTCTCAGACCAACTAGAAGTGGGAACACCAATTGCCTGAATATCCCCAAATAGAAACTTACTACTATCGGGGGTAATGGCTTCACTGTTAAGGCAGCCAAAAGCTGGAATTCACTGCCCCAGGAGCTGAGAGCTGACCAACCATATCCACTCTTCAGAAAAAACTTAATAAAACACATCACTGCCTCCAACCCTTAGCCTCCCATCTTCCTCTCCCTGAGGACACTATCCTGCAATTAAGAAACAGTATATCCTGCTATATTCTTTCTTTTGTAAATATTGTAAATGACAAATATTGCAGCATGTGTATATGCAACTTATTGTTCATATTGTACATATCCTGTAGTCATGCAACATTGTTTATCCTTTGATATGTTAATTCTGTAACCTATGTATATGTAACTCTGTAAGCCTTGCATCTCCTTGTCGTTGCGCCCTTTTACTTCCGAGTCTGGTGCGCTTAATAAATGAACAAACAAACAAAAATCAGAAGAGGCATTGAGAAAGGTGAGAGGAGAAAGCGGGGTGCGGTGGGGAAGGAGGTGGCCAAGTCTCCAATTTAATTTCTCAGCAGAGGATAAAAATTCAAGCAAGCTACAAGCCAGGCTTAGTCACTTGCCCCCTCAATTCTCAGGGCATGATATTGAGGGAAGCTGAAGTTGAACTGTAAAAAGGTGCTGGGGGGCACAGCGAGACGAGAAAACTGAAAGAGAGGCCTAAGTATCAGAGTGGTCGCAAACAGGGCTAAAAGTACCGTATGTTCATCGAAAGTCTCTGATACGTTGAACTGCTGAATAACTGTGTGAGGAGAGCCAAGGTGTCAGAGTGTTCCCATCTGGAGCTGAGAAAAACTGGGCTTTGTCGAGAGGCTTATATACACCAATACACCAACCTGTTGTGAACTGTGATCTTGTGAACTATTGATAAGTAGTAGACTTCCTGAGGAGAGGTTGACGCATGGGAATTGTTACTTAAAGGAATTTTTAACTTGTGCAACCATAACTGTATGAACTTTGTAAAAAGATCTATATAACACTGCCATTTGAAAGCAGAGGCATGCATGCGGAATCCCAAGTGGCTCAAGACTTGTGGAAGGGAGTTGTGGACCAGCTCCAATACTATCATGGCCTTTGCTTTGAAGCACCCTTTTATTTAGTCCAGTCCCATGCACATTATTGTATTGGAGAGTGTGAGGGCAAGCAGACACTTTTTTTTTTTTTTTGATTAACTTGACTGACTTTGGACTCCTATTTTTGTTGATGGTTGAGACTACTCCCATTATAGACGTAGGGCAAGTTAGGCAGTCTCCAAACCCCTTTCTTTACAAAATAAATAAAGGTTTTTATAAACTTGAATCATTGTGTCTGTGTTGCTCTCATGATACCATGCTTCTCACACAGGGGAGCTGAGAAAGGATGTAGGAGACTTGGGGGAGCTGGAGGAAGGACACAGGAGGCTGGAGGAAGGACTCGGGAGACTGGGGGCTTTGCAGAGACTAAAACTACAAGAACGTGAGTGCACTTTCTGTGGAAACTATTTTGTTTGGGACACTGAGCGCATTTGCCCTCACATGTGCCTTTATGTTGAACCGCTGGGAGGGACCGAACCAGCGTCAACAAGAACTGAAACAACTTTTGCTTTGGACCTTTTTGAACCTTCCCAAGGAACACTTGTACTCACAAAAATCTTGATCACAAATGAGTTATTCTTATACACACTCCTCATCCCAAGAAATTGGCTTTAGTTTATTCTATTAACCCTGTTAAAGACTGTCTCGTGTTTCATCATTCTATGCTTTATGACAACTTCCCCCCCCTACAACACTAAGTTGATGATTTACATCAGATGAAGAGCTAGTCTCTCTGCTGAGCTATGCGTGCTGGCTGTGGAATTGTGAACTTGGGCCTTGTATATGGGCACCTGACTGTCAGCTAGTATTCTAGCTGAGTCCTCTATGCAGATTGACACAGCACTCCAGAAATGGGAATTAATTGCACAACAAAATTGTAGCTCTTTTTATTTTTTTCCAACCATAGGTGAGGCAGAGTGTTAACCAAACTTGTTCACCACTAAGTAGGACATGGAAAGTGACTGGTGCATCTTGCGGATGGGCACGGACCTCTGGTTGGTGGATAAGGGGCCATTTATTTATGGATTTCCATGGTTTTGGGGGGGGGGGGTCCCCAAGTGGTACATCATGTTCTTGTGTTTCAGGTCTTGGTGAAATTATCCAAGTCTTTTGTTTACTCTAAAGCTACAGGAGAACTCTTGTAATCCTCAAAACACAGAATGTTAAACTCTTCTCCTGGTTTCTGAGCTTGGCTGCCTAGTTTCAAAGTTGCAACCTATTAACCTATGCAGCTGGCTGCAGCCAATCAAGCGTACTGGGTTATTCAACTAGGCCTTGAAAAAGTAGATAAACTGTGACTGATAAATGCTTCAGTCTGCATGGTCTGTGCAAATGCTTATTCAGAGTATGGCAGTCTGAAGCCCCACACCTCTGGAGCATGGCTTTCAGTGTCAGAGCAGGTGTTTAATCTCTGTTGCTCAACTTCTACAGACTAGACTATGCTTGTAGGTTCTCCCAGAAGCAACATCAGGTAGTAGGTGTAAAGGCAGACTACAATGCCTTCCTTGTTCATTCCTCCGAGGTGACCATATAGGGTACCCAGGTGAAGTCGTTCAGGTCATGTTATGCAGCTATTGAGTCCTACAGGAGCTCTGAAAATCTCTTTAAAACCTTATAAGTGCCACTTTTATGGGCCCCCTCACTGGTACGCCACAATTTGAAAACATGTACTTCTTTTTTTAATTTGACTGTTTACGGTAGGCCCAAAAACTGATAGCAAAAAACAATCCAAGGAATCAACGATAGAGTGCAAGTTTTGCAAGAAAAACAGGTTTTATTACATGCAACTACAGCCGCAAAATTAACATGTCTAACAAAGTATCGAGTACAGATTAATTCCACATTCCCTGTTGGCTAACCCCTATACAAGAACCCAAACACAACCTATACAACTCCAACCCATTGGTTAGTAAACTAGCCAAGACCATATGCAAACAGCCCTCTCCGTATTACCCAAGTGTTCAGTGAAAGATACTGTTTTGATTGGCTAAACCGCATCCATGTAGCTGTTGCAATAATGGCCTTTTATTATTTGCCACAACAACTTCAGGTAACTCATGATGTGCATGCCCCCTGAAACAAACTAATCATGTTGGATTTGAACAGTGTGATCAGCACAATAGATGGTGTCATCCTTTCCCATGGCCTCAAACTTTTGGCAGAATCGGACCATTCCCAGACCTGTCTGCCAGCTTACTCTGCAACATATTTTGCAACTCCCGTTCCGTAACATGTTGCTTTCTCTAGAGCTTATCCTCCTAGCTATCTCCTGTGAAGTCGATGACTTCATGTAAACCTCAGCTGATGCTCTGCTCTTAGGCAATTAATTTCTCTGATGTATTGGTGCTACAAGGCCTTTCTACTACGCACCCAGTTGTCCTGAATCCCTAGTGGGCAGTGTGACCACAACCTGGTTCTGGATTTTGCCAATATCTCGACACAAGGCTTTATTCCCACAAGATCTGCCCTTCATAATTATTATTTTAATCTAACGTAAAGAACAAAACTGTTATAATTCATTCTACTCAAACTACTGTGAACTTCTGGATCTTGCAACATGCACTGCACTTCCCCCTTTCTCCAAGGACCTTGGTCATCTGCACACTTGTTTGGGGATGCAGGAAATAAAATCGAATTAAACCAACGGGACGTATACTCAGAAATGCAGCCTAGTTCCCTGAATGACGGAAAACTACCAACGCTTAACTGGGCCTAGTTAAAAAGGCAGGGCTGTGGCCAAGGTGGCAGGTGGCCCTTATGCTGATAATGATGAACGTCTACCTTACGTAATGCTTGCATTACCTGGCCTTTTGGACAGACACTGGTGAACTAACAAACGCTTTCACAAATACAAAGGGACACAATCTAATTCTCTTGAATGCAGCAGAGGCATAATCTAATTCAATGATGCTAGCTAGGAAACCTGTGCCATGACATAGGCCTAAATGCCAAGTGTAATGGACAGTGCCAAGTGTCTCTTGCTGTCCCTCGTTCTACTGTGTAATGCTCTTTAGTATGCATTTTATTTTATAATGGCCTTTGCATTACTGATATAAATTCCATGAGCTCGAGACATGTTGCTTTCAACCAAAAAAAATAACAGGCCATGTACAATAGTAATGTCAATGCAACTAGATGAAAAAACAATCCCGCCGTATAAATGGCCCTCAGATCCTGCAAAATAAACTTTGGCACAGTACCTCATGTCCACGAAACAGCAACGACACCATATGTACTAACAAAAAAAACCACAAACTGATCCGATTCAGCAGCCTGTTCAGTTGATGCACTTGAATAATATCCATTCCATACGATGCCACAAACGATAGTCTGATCCAGATGTCATTTCCACACCATAATAGTACAACCTGCGCCGTCCGACGTATTGCCATTGTTGCCGTACTCTTCCCTGATGGATAGTTCATAGCACGCAGATGAAACAAAGTCTCAGACCCGGAAGTAACACACGCTTCGAGCATGTGAAAGGGTGCGCTTTTCAAAACTTCCATCCGCCTTCTATGATGAGACGTTCTCCGTTGCAGAGTCCCAGAACGTTGGCACGAACATCCTGTGCCAGCAATCATCACCAATACCTTCAGCCACCCAGTGACGTCACCACTTTAATGATGAGCAGAGCCACAAACGGAGCTCTCCGGGCCAACCGTCACCCACAGGACTGCTGCCCGACGCAGTGGACCACTGCCACAATATGCCAGCACAGCAGCACCTCGACCAAAATCCAGGACGGTAATCACCTTGGGAAACACCTTAAACCTTTAATGTCTCCCCGACCGCCAACTGAGCTGCACACCTGAGGTGCCCTGGTGCTTTTCTAGCTGTATTTTCCCCAGCCCCTTGCGCACTACTATGGATGACTGAACTGCAGTCCCAAGGTCACCCACACACGAATACCAAGTCGCGCAGCCCCTCCAGGCACAGATGCCTGCCTAAGTGAAAGCAGGCATGGGGCGCGCTTACCTTGCGGGCCGGGGGGGCCGGTGGATGCCTCTGTGGTTCCTTCTCCTTACTGGTGGGCAACCTCCTTGCCTTCCCTGTGGCCTGGTAACAGTCCTTATTTGTACAGCTAGTTTCCTTGTTCCTTTTTCCGTTCCTGCTCCTTTCAGTTTCTAACAATCCTCGTCGCCAATGTTAGGTTGTGGGTTGGGGTTATAAATAACCACTCGGGAGCCTTGTTAGGTTTAGGTATCTTTAGGAAGTCCACAGGAACACAGGTAAGTACATTAAGTATAATGCAGGACAAGTTCATATGATAGAAGCATGCACTGGTCCCCCTTCTCTTAGGCTCCAGTTCTCAACTGACACTCAGTGGAATCAGAGCAGCTTCACACCATAACATTCTAGAGCCAACACTCTATATTCAACACTCCAAGCCCACACACACTATAAGGAGATGACCAGAATAAGTAAAACCCAACAGTAGTCCTCTTTTTATGGAAAGCACATAAGGATGGACCCATCCGCCTATCCATACTGTTGCCTCCCATCCCTAAAGTGTCACTCCTGGAACATTCAGTCAGGCAAGCATGCATCATCCACTCAACATTCCACCAGTCGTACATGACCTTATCTGCTCCTGTCCGACAGCCCACACACACATCAACTGCAGGACATCATTCTCAAAAGCACAAACTCCCCCACTTGGCCCTCCATTTTTCACCCGAGTGCATCCTGGGAGAGCCTTGTAGTTTCAGACAAGTGTGTTTACTGGCAACCCGAGTTTTCTTATCCCATAGGAGCTCTTCTATACAAAGGGCCTCTAGGTAGCCCCTATCTACCCCATGACATTTATGCCTCACCTTGTCCCCTCCTATAAAACCCTGAATCCAGGCTAACTTTCACTGGTTATTGGGGGACAATGTTTTACCAGAATGTTGGATGTAGATAGGCTCACGTTATTTGGCTCCACAAATGCCCACTTGATTTCTATGGTGCTAGTAATTGATTGCCAGAATGTTATCATGTGCCCACAATTAGTGTGACAAGCGAGCCAGTACCTGCAGCTGCATTTTGCTTAATCCCATCACAATCGCCTTAAGGATTGAGCCACACCTCCTCATGGAACAAATAGAAATCTTAGTAACCTAGTGAACAGACAGCTGAGGTGATGTCACAGTGCAGGGCCATGCAGGCAGAATTCTTTATGACACATAGTCTTGAATTCAGGCAAAGGAGGGAATAAAAGAATATGGTAGGGAGACTGAGCTGGTGTGAGACGGGAGAGATCAGGTATCGAAGGGACCTGTGGGGAGATGATTCGCTCTAAAGAGGGAGGGAGGGAAGACCACATTGTTGACAGCGTTTTGGGCAATGGGAATATGGGCACATCTGATCGGAAGGGGCAGAGAAGGTGGAAGGGAAGGAGTAGGAAGGGAGTGCAAGAGTCACATTTTCGTCAGGGGGAAGGTGGTTGGAGTGATTGATACAAGTAAGAAAGGGGGAGGTGGGCAGGTTGGGGTGGAATTGGGGAGTGATACTGTCCTTAACGGGAGCCATGTTTTCTTGGAAGAGAGCAATGTTGAACAGGGTGGGAATGCTGTTCAGGGCGGAGGAAGGGATGTTTTCAGAAGAGATGATGACGTTGGTCTTGGAGCAACTGATGAAATGGGTCGAAGCAGTGTTGACCTCGGAGGAAGTGTCCTCATCCTCGGAGAGGAAGCATCTGATCTGGACACTGCAACTAGGTAAGGCTTGTTACTTCCATCCCCGGGTGGGGCATGAATGTCTTTATAAAGAGAGATGCGCCTTTCCCGCCGTGGAGCGAGGCAAAAGATGTTTGCATTTTCAGTTTGCTTCAAGGAGAATCAAGGTTAATGCTTCTAGCCAAAGCCACCTGCTATAGCAGACACTTCCTGAATCCCCCATATAATCTTTGATGCATGAGGTTTAAAAAAAAATAAAAACGTATAATGAATGTTAAGCACAGAGGCCCCAGCTGTAAGGTCTTAATAGAAGTCCGGTGTGCAGCAGGTTTGTCATAGCCTTGTGATGGCGCTCTGGAAGATGGTTGAATTGCTATGTGAAAACGTTGCCAGGAAAATGTAGTCCAGTAAAAAGTCATTGGAAAAAAGCAGTTTTCAAAATGTAGTCGATCTACACATGTAAGTGTGGAAACATTCCAAATAATTGAAAGAGGTCGCCAAAAGGTTATTTTTAAACACACAAGTACAAGGCTGTAACCCTTACCCTGACCTAACCCCCCTACTTAAACCAGGCAATCGACACAAGCCCGATTGCTACCTTCAACCCTTTTTCTAACCGTAACCCTTAGGCATCTTGTTTGCATGTGGTGCGATACAAAAGAGCCAATAAATGAATACAGAATTAACATTAAAACAGGCACCAAGCCCCATCACAATCCTTCCTCAACCTCCACAGCCTTTACCCTAACCTAAACCCTTGATCTAATGCTAATACTAACTTTACTCTTACCACAGCTCTAACTGTTATACTCCCCTAATCCATAGGTTTATCCAACTCCCTAACCTATGCCAACCACAAAATTACCAGGCCTCCCTAATCCTAACTAAACTCCAACATCTCCTGCCTTCCTCAGCCTCCGTGACTTTAAGCTGTGACTCTAAGCCATACCCTTATTCTAATCCAAGTCTTTACCCTAAGCCTAACCCATAGTCTTACCCTAACTCCTTTTATAACCCTACAATGTACCCTCAACCTAAATGAGGCAATCTCAAGCACTCCACAACTTCCTTAAACCCATCCATACCTTACCCGAAAATCATTGCATTTATGGTTACTTTTCAGCCTAATTTTAGACTATTTTTTTGCTCTGACTTTTTTCAAGCGAAGGTTTGTTCACAATTTTTTGTTTTTTTTCACTGATCACACTTTCGTTGCATTTTTTAAGGTAGTGTCCCACTTTATTCATTAGGGGCCAAATTCACCCACGGTTACATGATTTCTGCAGTAGCCTGCTGCTTGGCTTCCCCTCCTCTTTTCCCCCTGAATCCTAGCATTATTTATTTGTAGTTTTCTATGTGCATCTTCTGTCGTTCTGGATACCCCTCAAGGAGTAGTAAGGTTAGTAGGAATAGTTTGTCGCTAGAATGGAAAGGGGGGGGGGGCTCTGTTCCTGAGGTACGGTTCACTCATTGGAGAGAGAACTGTGAGCTGGTGGTTGTGCAAAGACTTACTGCTAATAAACATGTATGTTTCACCTTTACACCACTACAATAGCCACACATGATGATTTTGCATGCAGTGAATAGAGTCCGTTGTTATCCTGAAAACTGTGTGTGGTTGTGGCCCATGAGGCCTTGCAATCGACATCCTGCTTCATTGCAATGATCCTGGCAGGTGCAGTGGTAGGATTAGCTGTGTCTCGGATCAATGAAATAGTCCACCCTTAGAATGCTTTCTTTCCCCCAAAAAAATATCCAGTTTTGGTATGTGAGCTAAGCCAAACTACGACTATCACTTTTCATTTGGGCTATTTGCAGATGAGAATACAAATGCCATCTTTTCTCCTCGTTTTTAGTTTTCAAGCCATGTGTGCTACTGTAACGTTACATGAAAGGGACCAAAACTAACACTGTAGAAGAGGGATGTTCAACGCAATTAAAGGGATGGTCTAGTAAAAAATTTTATTTAAAAAATAGATAGGCCACATTAAAAAAAAAAATACTAGCATCCTCCGTTTTAAAACTTCCTATGTAAAATTTTGAGCTATTCAAGCTCAAAATTCGAAAAAGCAAGCACAGGGGCGCAGCCATTTTGTGAAATGGAGGCCCTCCTGTGCTGGCTTTTGCGGCACTAATGAAGGAAAAGCCAGCCAGCTGTAGTAAACAAGTCTACCGCTGGGTGGCTTTCCCTTCATTAGTGCCGGGACTCGGAGGATGCGGAACGGAGAACAGAGCAGGAAAGCTGCAGCTGAATCTCGGTAAGTGCTAGTGTTTCTACCTGCAGCTGATTTCCCATTTGGGGCTCTCGGGCTCCCCGGGGGGAGCCCGAGAGCCCCAAATGGAAAAGCAGATTCAGGCAGACACAACGCGGTTGTTTTCCGCAATGCCGCGTTGTCTGCCTGAATCTGCTTTACCATTTGGGGCTTTTTTTCTAAGTTTTCCGGGCTGGAGGAGCCCGGAAAACTTAGAAATAAAACCGCAGCTTTAAAAAAGTTGTATTTATGTTTGCGGTCGCTTTTGAAGCGACCGCAAACATAAATACAACGTTATTGTGTTGGAAAACGCTGTGGTTTTTCTATCTAAGTTTCTCAGGCTCCTCCGGCTCGGAGGAGCCTGAGAAACTCAGAAAGAAAAACTGCAGCGTTTTCCAACACAACCGCGTTGTCTGCCTGAATCTGCTTTACCATTTGGGGCTCTCGGGCTCCCTCCGGGGAGCCCGAGAGCCCCAAATGGTAAAGCAGATTCAGGCAGACACAACGCGGCATTGCGGAAAACAACCGCGTGCCCGAGAGCCCCAAATGGGAAAGCAGATTTAGGCAGACAACGCAGCATTTAGCATTTCCCATTTGGGGCTCTCGGGCTCCCCACAGGGAGCCCGAGAGCCCCAAATGGGAAATCAGCTGCAGGTAGAAACACTACGCGGCATGTAAACATAACCGCGTGTGTTTCTGCCTGCTGTGGCTTTCACTTTGGGTCTCCGGTGCTCCCCTGGGAGAACCGGAGACCCAAAGTGATAGCCACAGCAGGCAGAAACACACGCGGTTGTGTTGGAAAACGCTGCGGTTTTTCTTTCCAAGTTTCTCAGGCTCCTCCAAGCCGGAAAACTTAGAAAAAAAACGCAGCTAGTGCTTATTTTTTGTAAAAAAAATAAATAGCACTTACCGAGATTCAGCTGCAGCTTTCCTGCTCTGGTCTCCGGTCCGCGTCCTCCGAGTCCCGGCACTAATGAAGGGAAAGCCACCCAGCGGTAGACTTTGTTTACTACAGCTGGCTGGCTTTTCCTTCCATTAGTGCCGCAAAAGCCAGCACAGGAGGGCCTCCATTTCACAAAATGGCTGCACCCCTGTGCTTGCTTTTTCGAATTTTGAGCTTGAATAGCTCAAAATTTTACATAGGAAGTTTTAAAACGGAGGATGCTAGTATTTATTTTTTTATGTGGCCTATCTATTTTTTAAATAAAAATTTTTACTAGACCATCCCTTTAAGCGGGGTCAGTTATCCTGAGTGTTCTTCCTTTTTACCCCATATTTGTCTGCACACCTGCTCAAACACTACAACTTAAATCAATCCACTGTATTACTTTATAAATAGAATGGAGCTTTGTCTGTTCTCTATAGCCATGGTGTTTATACAAAGGGGGATATTATAAAAGGCACTTATGTTGAATTGACCTCGAGGTATTTAATAGAAAAGGTACTTTATTTGTTCCATTTTACAGATGACCAGAAATTGATAAGTAACAAACCTCAATATAAGCTGGCAACCTCTTCTAGCAGCCTATTTCAATTCTCGGCAAATGACTAGGTGCACCCACCACTCTTGTATACACCAGGGAGGTGTGTTGTGACTTTGCAGCCTGAGCGATTGATGTGGGTAGCTGTGGGGCTGTGAAATGCCAAGTGCAGTTCTTGTGCATGTGATGGCCAACCCAGCCTGGCAGAGTGGAATGGGTGGGACAGTACATGGAATGGTAGTGTTGGAGCTGTTTTGGGGAAAGCCTTCCACGGATTGACATTTGGAGAGTGGCTGTTTCTCCACTTGCAGCACTGTGTGTGGCATCCATTATAGCCTTATTCTACAATAAAGGTTACTTGGACAATTCTCCTGTGTGCCTTTGCCTCCTTGCAAAAGACATTCTATTGAGATGATGGACCCAGACCACCCTAGCCGCACATGGAGCACAGCTTAAGTAGGCCCCTTCATGTACAGTTGATACCGCCACTCTAGTAACTGCAGGGGGAGACTGTGGGCTGAGTAACATGGTCTTGAGTGCTTCTGCCTACTCAAAGTATTGGCACCACTGATTCGACCCAAGCTGTTTGAGGTACCTCCCAGTCATGTGGTTGTAGTAGTCCACTCAATTTACCAGACTCTGCATTGCATCAGGTTTGGCTGCAGAGGAGTGTGGATTGACCCTGTAAGCCAGCAATTTTGGGGGATGGCAGAGTGAGGAGAAAGCCCCTTGGGGTGAGTTTTGAAACCCTGAATGTCTGAGGGCAGGAAGAAAGGCCCTTGTGGAGGCTCTTGGAGCAGCATGTGATATTTCAGACACGAGGAAAGCAGCTACTTGCTCTCAAGAGAGGTAATGTGCTAGGCTGCCGAACATTCCGTGAGGTTGCCTGAATGTCAAGCACATTTCACATGGCGCAGCTGCCAGCAGGGACCGTGGCTCAATTGGCATGCTACACTGGTGCACTAAGAGAGCACAAACTAACAGAGAGCTGCCTGAACACACAGTTCATTTGTGTGCACCAGCATGTCCAACAAAAGTGGGGAATGTGGCATGTCTCGCCTGAGGTAAACTCAAAAGAACAGTAAGCCTCTTGTTATGAATCCAACAATATCATTACTCTCTTTCTGGCATTGACCTCTCCCCATGTGGCCAGTGAAAGGCAGCCGCTACCTGATCCTGCCCATGGGGGCGGCTATATGATGAAGGATGACATGGGGAGAGACAACCTCCAGGAGGGAGTGAGGGTATCGGAGAATGAGACACGGTATCTCCCTTTCCCAATGCAACACTCAAATGGCCTATTGGGGATTCTTCCCCTGCTCCTTCAAAGGAGAGTGCTGAATCTCCCTCATTCCAATCTACAGACCAACTTTCAAACAATGACTTGGACCTTAAAATCTATTAGAAACATTCCTGTTTTTGTGGAAGTTAACGGGGATACTGCAATGAAGAAGAGGATGGGAGGAATGCAGAGCAGGAGAAGCCCCGAGCACAGACAACACTCTAGTTGTCGGGAGCACTGACCTGTGGCCGGGACGTTTAAAACGGGACCGCCAGAAACCATGGGAGACTGCTGGTGGGAGCGGGTTGCTCTTCTCTGTGCGACCGATGTGTGGAGCCAACCGTATCAAGTGCTGAGAAGAGGAAAGCTGCATGAGGAAGACTACTCGTGGGAGGAATGCCAGAAGACAGTGCTGGCCTCTTGGGCCTTCGGTGGTATAATAAAGTAGCAACACACTTACCAGAGACCCGTGCCGAGCAGAGGAGCCCAGCTGGAACCGCAGGAAGCAGTGACATGGAAGGCTGAGTTGCGCAAGGAAGAAAATGCATGAAGACAGTTATCAGGAGGCTTTGAGAAGGTCAAAAGACGCCACTAAGAACCATATGAAGGGGACACTGTGGTGTATTGACAAGCATGCTGCATGCAAGTAATTGAACAACATAGAACGGAGAACGAAAGAAAGACGTTTATTAAGTGCATCAGTTAAAGAAGGGAACCTTTTGAAGTTTGCCCATATGTACAAAATATACATATGATAAACAGTTACAAGTCAGCATATAATGGACAAATTGAACTAGCCAACAAGGCTAAAGTGGTAAATTACCACGAGTTAGCAAAACCCTAACAAATCAATATGCCCTGGACAGAATTAAATAGCCAGAAGGGCTAACCTAGTGAATTGTCGAGAGTGGAAGTACAGACAAATGTGTGGCTAGAAGAAGCCCTGACAGGTGAGTATAGCCGGCAATTACAAGTGTATCAATATAAGAGAGTAGAGAACCGGGCAGGAGAGTACACCAGATATCCTGACAACTCAGAGGACATTCTGTAAGAGTTGTGGTATTGATAAGAAGAAAAGACAAGAACTGTTGAGCATGACGAAGAATCCAGGGAAGGGAGACACCTTCTGTAGTAAGGAGCAATATCCTTTAGAGGAGTTTTGTTGGAGTTACCTATTGCTTTGCCCATATGAACATTTCTAAAACTCTGAAGGCCAAAAAAGTTATCCTTTTTCACTCTAAAATTCCTTTCATTAGAACGTAAGGGTCAGAATAGTACTTTGGACAGTTTTGTTTTGTACATTCTAACATTGACAGATCCTTAGTTTTGAGGTTAGGTAGGGAAATGCCTCTAGTGCAGGGACAGCAAGGCATTTTCCCAACCCCTTTTTATTTATCAATAAAGGTCTTTAGACAAAACTATGTGTAACTTGTGTCCGCGTTTTATTACTGACTCCTCACACCTATTTTACGTGTTAAGTGCAACTGGAAATCTCGGTTTATTCTCCATTCTCAAACTGCACATTGCCTGATATACACTGGACTGGTTTGGGCACCTTTTAATGCCTTGAATCTCCATTCCAGCCTGTTGCACAAACTGAACATGCAAAACATAATTTCGAATGGATTGTGTCCTTGCACGTATTCCTCATCTTGTGAGAAATCGTTATCTCCAGCTTCGCTGCTTCGGAAAAAAAAATTCTCGCCAGAGGGCGCTGTGCTCGAGGTCGTGGCGTCGATTGTCCCTCGACGTACTCCATACTCTGTCGACGTCACCGATGGTATAAATACCTTGAGCCGCGCCCGTTGCTTCAGTTCTGTTTTTCTAATCGATTCGCTATCGAGAACGGCGCGCTTCTATTTTCTGTGAAGAAAATGTCATCATCTTCGACACCTTCGACACCCAGGACTGGTTTTAAAAAGTGTGCAGATTGTGGATCTAAGATGTTGATCACTGATCCCCACCGGATTTGTCTCTGGTGTCTCGGTTCCAGTCACCGAACCGACGACTGCGGGTCCTGCCAATCGATGACCGAAAAAGCTCTTCGTGAGAGGAGAGGTAAACTGTCGGTGGGGAGGGAGGCTTCAAAAAAGGTTTCGTCCAAAAGACATAAGAAGACGACTGATTCTAAGGAATCGGATCGACATAGGCACTCTAGGAGATCTCGATCTAGGAGTAGATTGTGACACTCTTCGTCGTCATCGAATGAAGAGGATGCATAGATCTCCCTCATCATCATCTTCTTCAGAGTCGACCGAAGAAATTCGTTGTCCGACTAAATCGGATTCTCCCAGTAAGTGGGAAGAATTCCGCAAAAAGATGATGGAGGTTTTTGAGAATGCGGCCCCGACCCCCTCGAAAGACCCTCGAAAAAGCCATACCCCTAAAGTCGCTCCATTGGACGACAAAGGGAAGTCCAAGGCTACCATGGCTAAAACCAGTAGCGTCGAGGAATCCAAAAAACCTCGAGTCGACGTAAAACCGCTGAAGACTCTTCGAGAGTCGATCACATCTCCAGTGCCGTATAAGAAACACAAGTCGTCGAAGACTTTGACAATTTCATCGACGCCCTCGACGTCGATAATTTCGACGCCAAAGCCAGATGCGTCATTGACGCCATTATCGAAGTCATCTTCGAAAACTTCGAAGACAACCTCAAACTTAGAGATTTACAATTTTCTTCGAAGCAGATGGAGGAGGAAGAAGAAAGGAAATTCACTCCTTTACCCAGATCAGATTTTTTCAAATCCATGTCCGCAATTTATGAAGAGTCTGCTTCAGAAAAAAACGATGTTTCTCCTTTGGGAGTTACTTATGGTACAAGACAAGCTCCTGAAGAACTCATTGACCAGGAATCTAGAATGAGAGACCTGAGTGATACTCTACATTCTGCCAGTGGAGTTGACACATCCCCAGAATGAGTTTGCCAAACCTGATCCTGCAGAACATGCAGATGCTGGGTACAGGGGTCTTATGACCAGAGTAGTTGAATATATGGGTTGGGGTAATACTTCATCCATTTTTGAACAAGATGACATGACTGATATAATCGTCAAAGGACCTCAGAAAGATCCTGTTCTCCCTTTTCACAGGGCCCTTCAAAGGACTGTAGAGAAAAACTGGGAGAAGCCAGAAACTATTGCTGCTGCAGACAGCACTTTTCCAAGAAAATATAGACCAGCTGGAACAGATCCTGAATATTTGAATAAACATCCGACTCCAGAGAGTTTAGTCATTCAGGCAGCATCTACCTCAAAACAAACTGCTTATCCAACTATTCCTCCAGATAGAGAGGATAAAAAAATTGATGCCTGGGCACGTAAAGTTTTCACGTCAGGCAGTATGGCACTCAAGTCAGCAAATGTCACCTGTACCCTAGCCAGGTTTACCCAGACCCTGTGGGACTGTATTTTGGCGGCGGCTGATCATATTCCGGAAGGCGAGGAAAGGGAAGGCTTCCTGAATATAGTCAAAGACGGGAAGGAGGCATCAGCAGATCCATGGCTGCAAGCGTTGTACTACGCAGATTTGCGTGGTTGAGGAAGCCGGGATTTGCACCGGACGTGCAATCTAGACTCCTCAACATGCCCTTTGATGGCTCGAGGCTCTTTGGCAGAAAGGCTGATGAAAGCCTAGAAAAACTTCAGACCTCGAAAGCAGCAGCTAAATCATTTAGCGCCTCTTTGCGCCAGCCTCTAAAATCCTATTCCGGCTCATCTTCCTGGAGGGGTCGTTCTTTTCGCTACTACTCTTCTTTTGGTAGAGGAAGAGGACAGGCTTCTCAAAGGGGCAAAAGAAACTTCCCTCGTGGGGCACGAGGAAGAGGTGCAAAATCAGCCTCGGGAGCGGCATCTGTACCCTCAGCCACTCCTGCAGCCGCCTCCAAATCCCTCTGAGACCTTGTTACACAATACACCAGTGGGAGGCAGGATCTCTCAGCATCTGAAGAAATGGCGGGGCATTACCTCAGATGCTTGGGCACTGGAAACAGTAGCCCAAGGTTACTGCCTCCCCTTCCAAAAAAGGCCTCAGAATCATCCACCGGGAGTCAACTCCGTCAAAATTCCGGATCCGCTCCTGTTGCAGGAAATTTTAACCCTGCTAGAGAAAGGTGCCATAGAACCGGTACCTGTAGCGGAGAGGAACAGGGGTTGGTGCTCCCCATATTTTCTCATCCCCAAAAAAGGACGGAGGACTGAGACTTATCTTGGACTTGAGAAACTTGAACATGTTCCTCAGGAAGGACAAGTTCAAGATGGTGACACTCTCTCAGATCCTTAAGGCTCTCCAACTCCAAGAATGGTTGGTATCATTGGACCTTCAGGATGCTTACTTTCATGTGCCAATCCATCCAAAGCACAAAGTACCTGAGGTTCGCGATTGGCAATTCTCATTATCAGTTTCGAGTTCTGCCATTCGGGTTGACCTCCGCCCCAAGGGTTTTCACCAAACTGTTGGCGGTTGTGGCAGCAAGTCTCAGGAGAGGAGGTATTCACATATATCCCTACCTGGACGACTGGTTGATCAGAGCAAGTTCGCCAGAACAAGCTCAAGAACATCTGTCGATCACCTGCCACTTCCTCCACAAACTGGGCTTCTCCCTCAATTTCAAGAAGTCCCACATGATACCATTCCAGAAACTCCCAATTTATCGGAGCAGTCTTGGACACTTCATTGGGAAAAGCCTCGCCTCCCGAAGTGAGAGCTCTCCACATCCAGCAGATGGTAACGAAGTTTCAGAATGCCCAACGTCTACCGGCCTTCGATTTTCTCAGGTTGCTCGGCCTCATGGCATCCTGCATTTTCCTAGTACCAGAGACCAGGTTGAGAATGAGATCCCTTCAATGGGCTCGCAGAACTCAGTGGTCCCAGTTCTCAGGGAATATGTCGGATCTTCTGCAAGTCCCGAGCGCAGTTGCTCAGGATCATCTATGGTGGGCTTGCAACGACAACATTCTCAGGGGAGAGTCCTTTTGGCAACCATGGCCGAACAAAAAAGTAGTGACGGACGCCTCACTCACGGGGTGGGGAGCACACACCAACGATCTGACAATCAGCGGTTGTTGGTCTCCATCGGAGTCCAAACTACATATCAACGTGTTGGAGCTGAGGGCAATCAGACTAGCTCTGAAGGCCTTTCTGCCCTCCTGTACAGGGAAAGCATGTCCTGATAATGACTGACAATACAGTGGCCATGTACTATCTCAACAAGAGAGGAGGTGTAGGGTCACTGCCACTGTGCAGAGAAGCAATGCAGCTCTGGTTCTGGGCAATACGAGAAGGAATCTCTGTCGGCAATTCACCTAGCCGGAGAGAAGAACACGGCGGCAGACGCTCTGAGCAGGCAGAGCACGGTCTCTCACGAGTGGGAGCTGGCTCAGGAAGTCCTTCTGGAGATCTTTGCCCTTTGGGGAACCCCTCAAGTGGATCTGTTTGCCACCGCGATCAACCGGAAGTGTGATCAGTACTGCTCAAGGGAATTTCCTCAAAGAGGAGCTCCGGGAGACGCATTTGTAGTGGAGTGGAAGTTTCCACTGCTGTACGCGTTTCCCCCAGTCCCCGTGATTCCTCAAGTAATCAGGAGGTTGATAAAGTTCAGGAAAACCATGATCCTAATTGCCCCGGATTGGGCCAGGAGAACGTGGTACCCGGGCCTTCTAGACATGTCCATCTGCCCTCCAATACGTCTTCCGCAAAGAGAGGATCTTCTCTCGCAAGAGGAAGGTCGGGTTCTCCATCCAGATGTCAAGACACTCAACCTTCACGCATGGTTTCTGAGAGGTTGAGATACAGGGATTGGGATCTTCTGGATGACGTAATGGAAATCTTGCTTTCGGCCAGAAGACCAGCAACAAAGTGTTTGTACCGATGTCGCTAGAATAGGTTTAGTAACTGGTGCAAAGACAAGGATGTGGACCCTTTTCAGTGTGGCACCCCAATGGTGCTTTCTTTCCTATTACATCTAGCCAATCTGGGGCCCCAGATAGGAACAATCAAAGGATACCTTGCTGCGCTGTCCATTTTTAAGCGCTCCTCGGAAGAGGTTTCATATTTCAAAATACCGTTAATAATTCAATTCTTAAAGGGGCTTACTAATGTATACCCTCCAATACCTTTTCATGTACCAACTTGGGACTTAAATTTAGTATTAAAATTCTTGACTTGCATACCCTTTGAGCCTCTGCACTCCTGTCCAATGAGGCTTCTGACTCACTGTCCTCCTTGTGGCCCTATCATCAGCCCGCAGGGTTAGCGAACTTCAGGCTCTCTCATGCAAACCACCATATACTATTTTTTATAAGGATAAGGTAGTCCTTAAAGTTAAACCTTTGTTCTTGCCAAAAGTAGTCTCGGACTTCCATTTGTCACAAAAAATAGTACTACCAACTTTTTATCCTACTCCTCATCTGGGCAAGGAAGAGGAGGAAATGCACAGATTAGATCCCAAGAGGGCTCTTAGTTTTTACATCTCAAGGATGGCTAAATTGAGACAAGATGACCAACTATTTGTGGGTTATACTGGTCATAAATTAGGCTTATCTGTAACAAAACAGACCATTTCCTGCTGGATCATATTAGCCATAGTTGAATGCTACAGATTAGCGGGAAAAGAACCACCAGATGGGCTTCGTGCCCATTCTACAAGGGGAATGGCTACTTCTGCGGCTCTAAAGAGGGGGGTTCCGGCGGCAGATATTTGTGCAGCTGCAACCTGGAAAACCATGCATACTTTTGTTAAACATTACTGTTTGGACACTGCCTCCTCTAACGAGGGTTTATTTGCAAAGGCAGTTCTGCATTCTGTCCACGAAAACTGAAATTGGTACACCCGCCTCCAAAATTGCTACTGCTATGGGAGCCTATCACAAGATGAGGAATACGTGGGAGGACACAATCCATTCGAAGAACAAGTTACTTACCAACTGTAACGTTCTTTCGACTGGATGTCCTCCCACGTATTCCTCATCGACCCTCCCATCCTACCCCACAGTACAGTTTACGTTTTCTTACACTTTCCTCTCACGAAGAATGTATCGGTCATGGGACACGCCTGGGTGTTTATATATATATATATATATATATATATATATATATATATATATATATTATATATGAAAAAACAGAACTGAAGCCGGTATTTATACCATTGGTGACGTCAACAGAGTATGGAGTACGTCGAGGGACAATCGACGCCACGACCTCGAGCACAGCGCCCTCTGCTGAGAATTTTTTTTTCCCGAAGCAGTGAAGCTGGAGATGACGATTTATCACAAGATGAGGAATACGTGGGAGGAACATTCAGTCGAAAGAACGTTACAGTTGGTAAGTAACTTGTTCTTCTCCTCCGAAACCCCTAGCTAGGCCTGGTGAGCTGCCTCATACTTTGGGATGACCAATAGGACCTTTTTGAGATCCCATTTTGTGATGTAGGTGGGGGTGACAGATGGAGAGGGTGACGGTTCTCTGATTTGATTAACCTTTTTTTAACTCTTTATTTAATTATAGTGATGATTATAGTGTGACAAATTGGACTCTGCTCTGCAGGAGTACAGGGATGAGTAAGGGTAAAAAGGCCCACTTAGCCCTCACACGTCTAGAAACTAAAATACAATACAATGCAATCATAAAGGTAAAACAGGCACAGGTAAGAAATGTACCTCCTTCGCCGTTGGTGGTAACATGGGCCAAGGGAAGACTATGCTCTTAAGACTGGTGTGAAGATGAGCCAGTAGTGACTCGAACAACACAGTATCACGGTCCAAAATAAATGGAATGTCCAATCAACGTTCTATAAAATAAAAATCCCTCGTGCGTCGAGGTCCCTCAGATTGTTTTTTTCCGCCAACCTAGTTGGTCGCCTATGCAGAGCTTGCAAGAGATTTATATTGCTAACTTTTTCGCCATGACCTACGGTCGTCTAGTCTCCTGACTAATCTCTCGACGACTGCCTCGTGGGTTCCTGCCGCCGATGACATAAACAACTGCTCGGCGACTGTCCAACTGCTCGACGACTGTCGACCGTGTGGCCTCGGCGCTCCGGCCAGACTCTTACAGTAGGGAGAGTGGGGCCCTGGGTTTATTAATCTCTAAGAATGTATTTCATTTACCCCTCTTTCTTTCTTTTCTTGGTCTGGGTGCTGCTACCCTCTGCTATGGAGAGGACGTCCTTTAAATTTTGGCCGCTGTGTAACGGCAAGTTTCCTTGTATCGGCGATGGGTGTCCTTCCAATCGGTATCTTCCTTGAGACCACGACGAGCGCTCATGCAAGTCCTTCAAGTTCTTTGGACCAAAACCGTTGAAATACAGGTGGACTAAATAGTGAGCGTCCTACACTATGCACGCTGAAAACCTTTCCCCCATTGGCGCGGTTGATTCGGACGACTAGGAATCCGTTGGCCGCCATGGCTCCGAATTTGAAGCCATCGACCTTTGGTAGAGCCTGCAGACTCCCAAATGCCTATCCCTGGCCCCGACATACAGGCCACTGGCTCTGTCATAGGGAAATCACACCCTGCCTACAAAGGCACCCACGCACCAGGGATACAAAACCGCACAACCCCTAAGGCCTCTTTGATGGAATCATCGAAGAAGCGCACAATGCCAACAGGGCTGCTGAAAATGTCGACGGCACCTTCACAACCTTGCGGATCAGCACCCTCCACACTCTCTTTCGCTGCATGCAACTGGGCATCCCTCTGGAATGGGCTGTCACCCTAAAAATCATTCAGTTGTCGACGCACCTTCCAAAGGCGCCCAAGCACTTAAGGCCTCGGAGTCACCGACCGTGATTGCACCGGCAGGCGCGTCGAAACCCTCAATACAACCACTGAAAATTTGCAAAAGCCTTGCGGCTATCATTTCGGCGGCCACAGAGCACAAGAGCACCCCCTCTCATCGAGAGGAGTATTTTGAAGCCCCCAGCCTCTCTCTAAGGCCTTATTGCGAACATCTCCCCCTCTTGAGCAATCTTTTCCACCTCCAGACCCTTCTGCCTCTTCCCAATGGACTAGGGAGAGGTTTGAGCAATACATGGACAAGATGGCCCATTTATTGACTTTTCGGACAGGTTCATTACACCGAAAAGACCCAGGGAAGAGGACTCCTGCCCCATTCCCTACTAACTGCAGAAATTGCCCATCTCTGCACAGGGACACCAGGAAGATATCTTGGATGTCCCAGAGAAGAGAGATAGGATTGCCACTTTAAAGGACTGTATGCGGGTTTGTAAGAACCCATAGGTGTTCAGGCCCAAGTTGTTTTAGTGTCCTTTTGTGTCCTAGGAACAACAGTGTATTGAAACTTCTAATTCTATCCCTGATGATACCAATCCCTTCGTAGGGTTCGAAATTGAGGGGGAGCTGGGAGCTCTGGTTTATAAGCCTAGAAGTGCCTGGTTAGCTTAAAATCAACAGTTACCAGAAGCTACGTTTGCCTCCCCAGGCCAACTGATGCAAAACAAACACAACTATGTGAATTTACCTCTTTGCGTTTGGCCAATCTAAACATTCTGACACATCTATATGACATTTAAAGCATAACTTGACTTAACCTGCTGGTCAACGCCTATAATGATTCCATGGCTAAAGCTATCGACATCATTGCCCCACTAAAAATGCGCAAAGGGAAACCAAAAGCGCACCTGAATACGTGGTACACCCCAGAGCTCAAACTTCTCCGACAACAAAAAAGTAAACTTGTATCACTATGGAAATCAGTGCCTTCAGTAGACAACAGAACTAATTTCACCAATATCTCCACCCTGTACAAAAATGAGATTACATGCGCTAAGAAAGAATCTCTTAATTCCAGGATCTCTCAGGCAGGCTCTAGCACAAAAGAGCTCTTTAACATCCTAAAGGAATTGGAAAACCCCATTCCTCCCGCAGATACCTGCACAAAGGACAAACCATGGTGCACAGGGATCCAGAATGCCCTTGCTAACAACATTTCAGGGCTCCAAACTAAAAACAAAGGACATCTCACTCATGGTGCTACCTCCAGATCCACCCGTCCTTCACCCACTGCCACTAGCTCAGGCTTCACTTTCAAAAAGGTAACCATACCTGAAGTACAAAAAATTATAGCACCCTTGAAACCCTCGAACTGCAAGGGGGACAGTTGCCCCGCACAGATCATAAAAGATGCAGCCAGGGATCTTTCCCCCTTCATTGCCAAATTAAAAAACCGGTCATTCTCCAATAACACGGTCCCAAGTAATCTGAAACGATCTTTTGTCCTACCACTGTTAAAAAATAAAAACTCTCGACCCAGATATACCCACGAATAATAGACCCATTACCACTGTCCCATTCTTACTAAAAATTCTTGACAGAGTGGCCTATTTACAAATTCAGGATTACCTTGAGACAAACCAATTACTAGGAACTCGCCAATCTGGCTTTCGTTCTCAACATGGGACGGAAACGGCCCTTGTTGATCTCAAGAGCCAGATAGACGAACTCAAAGATAAAGGTAGGGCTGCCATCCTTCTCCTTGACCTCTCCGCTGCCTTTGACCTGGTTGACCACAAAATCTTGTGCAACCACTTGTCATCGGCAGCACACTTCTCCCACTCTGCGGTCACATGGATCCAATCCTTCCTTGACAACAGGACCATGCGGGTCTTCTCACCCCTAGCAGCGGCTGACCCTATTCCCATTACTTGCGGTGTCCCACAAGGATCTTGTGTCTCACCCACTTTGTATAATATATTTACAAAGCCCCTATTCGACAAGCTGGACCATCTGGGTGTCACCTACACTAACTACGCAGATGACACCCAGATTCTCCTCACTTTATCCGGCAATTACAACTCGGACGCCAACCGGATCAATGAAGTCTTCTCCATCATTCAGGCATGGATGGCCACACATGGCCTCTGCCTGAATGATGACAAGACCGAACTGCTCCTTGTCGGCTCACTTAATACCATCCGGAATCTCAGCCCTAGTTACACCAGCTTCACCATTGACGGTAACACCATTCCCATCGCTAAGAGTGTAAAAACTCTCGGTTTCTATCTAGACACGAATACCAACCTCGCCAAACAAATAAATATGACCAAATCAACCACTGCTTACACTGGTAAACTAATTGGGGCCTGCAGACCCTTGATCTTCCCCAACAACTGCCTGACTTTAGCCATAGCACTCATACAATCCAAACTGGATTACTGTAACGGCCTTTATGTAGGTGCCAACAAAACGGTAATCAATAAATTGCACATTCTACAAAACAATGCACTCTGTGCCGCCCTCAATATTCCTAGAAGAGAACATATCTCGGCTCCAAGAATTTCATGCAAATGGCTCTCCATCCAACAAAAAATAGACCTAAAAACCATCTGCCTCACTTACAAAGCTCTCAACCACCTAGCCCCGCCCTATTTAACCAATAAATTCACCTTACAACAGAATACTAGAACCACCAGATCCTCCAATACACTACAACTGACGGTGCCCAAATATTCCCTTAAAAGAGCAGTGGATCCAGCTTCCCAGTTCTAGCCTCACAACTGTGGAACACTATTCCACTGGATATCAAATCCACCCCCACCTTCCAACCTTTCGGATCTAAGGTCATCACTTGGTTACTCAATAAATAACTATGTATGTATGCCTAATGTATCCTTTAATATGTCTGCTTGTTACTATCTCTGCACTAACTGCTTTCTTGTAACTATACATATGCTGTACAAATGTTCCTCACCTTGCCTGTAACTTGATGTTTAATACCCCTGGGTCAGGAGCGCTATACAAAATAAACAAATCAACAAACAAACAAAAGGGTCATAAATAATGGATACAATTTTATATTTTTGCATTTTACGTGATTTGATGTGCATAACGATATGTACTAGCTCCTCGATCCCCAGTGGTAGCTCCTGGTGACCGGTTACTGATGGATAGCCAGGGGCTCCTTGTAGCTTCTGCTTATCCAGTCCTAATTTCGCACCCTGCTTTGACAATAGTTTTATTAATGGTCCGGAAGCCACTGGCATCAGTGACTGTGAGGACAGTTGAAGACTGAACTTCTGTTGACCCAGAGGTGTTTGTCACGCTCACCTGATTCCCACGGAGGCGCAGGTCTGGCTTCGAGTGCTGATGCTTCTTCTTTGGTGAAGCGCAGGGCTCTGAAGATGGACTCTCTGGCTCGCAGGAATATTCCCCTGTGTGTGAAAAGGGAGTATTACCCACTGACGGAATAATGTTCAAGCCTCCCACTCCCTTCCAACCCTCCACGATACCCTTCCTCGCGTGAAGTCTCACCTTAGGGTCTGGAAGGATGAGTTCTCCATCCTGCTTCTGATGCAGGGGCGCGTTGAAACCCAGTTACTTCACTGGATTGAGGTTTGATGGGAGTTCAAATAAGCTTGACTATTCAGGTAAGGCGCTGTAAGAGTTCTGTAGCAAGTTCAAAAGTTCAAGCTTAATAATAATGTTCATTGTCTTATTGCAGCAAGCGCTAACGCTTATGTCTTTTTCCCCTTAGGGGCCGGGGTTCGGAATGCCAGAGATATGGCGCCGACCCGAAGTGAAACGTGCAGTTCCAGTAAATGACAGGTAAGTTCTGGATGAGCGTTCGGGTAATGTCTTTGCATTTGCTCATTCAATGTCTTTGTCTTTTTTCCCCATAGGGGCCGGGGTCCAGAATGCCAGGAAGCGGCAGGACCCGAAATGAAATGGGAATGACCCAACAGGTAAGTCTTAGAAGGAAACTGAGCTTTTCCTATTCCCTTCCTTCTCTCACCTTGTGTTCTTGTCTTTTTCTCTCTAGGCTCTGGGAAGTGGCTGCGGATCCGGATGATCGCTGCTGAAGATGGAGGTGCCCAGGAAAGGTGAGTGAAATGCAGCGCTGCAGCGATCGAAGCGAAATGCTTTTAAAATGATGTCTTCCCTTTCAGGATTGTCGGAGTGATGTCTTCTTTCTCTCCAATTCTCTCTTAGCAGGTGACCCAGGATGCTGACAGGCGTGGCTGAAGTCCAGATGCAGGAGCTGACACGGTGAGCGTCCAGCTGCGAGGAGCAGAACAACGCAAAGCGTGAGTTGCTGATCGGGCGTGGTTTAAATAGCTTTGGAAGAAGTTCCAGGTATGTATCCTTCCACCGATCAGGTATGTATCCTTCCCCGACCACACCCAGGGGAAAGTAGTCCCACAGGTAAAGTAGTTCCATTCAGGCCTCAAGAGGGCCTGGATGTAGCAGCATGGTCTGCATCAGGTAAGTGCACTTTTAAAACACTTGAACACTTGTCTAGCTTTATGAGCCTGGCGCCTAAGGCGCCAGGACAGGGGTCCAACATGAGCCTGGCGCCGAAGGCGCCAGGACTGTGTCCAAAGGTCCCCAGCTTGGGCCCGCTGGAACTTCCCTGGGGGGAATGATGCCTGCCTCTGGGGTTGCTGGGTCGGACCTGGCTCCTTAGAGGTAGGCATCATGACAGTGTGTTCTGAGGCCTACTAAACTTGCTGGTCGTTCCCTAAAATGTTACCTCGTCTTACCTGCAACTCTATCCATGAATGTCATGACTGAAACCTTACAGTGCACAGGAGGATGTCCCAGGAAGGCGATTTGGTTCTGGTCACCAACATAGAAGATCCTCCTAGGACAAGATCTCAGACCAAAGAGGCTTAGTTTGAAGACAATTCTAAGTAAAAGGCAAAGGGGAAACCCAATGCCAAGAAGGGGAAGATGTCTTCAGCACCTTCAAGTTGCTGAGGTACGTGAGCCTGTACTACATCCTGAAAAGAGGGGTTTCTTGCTGATCTTGAAGATAGTAACCCTAGAGACCAGCCTGATGGGCAAGTGAGTTTTGTTGGTCCCATGTGTTAGAACTTGGATATCCACAAAGGTTGGTGTCCCAGAACCCTAAACCTGTAGTAGTTCTGGCATGGTTGAATGGGGGGGCGTAATGGGGGCAGCCAGTGCAGGGTGGTGCTTGTGGAGTACACATCCAAGTGGTTTGAGGTGAGGTTTCCAAGCAAATCATAACGGCACAGGTGATCTGTTGCCTGTAGGAGGTCTTTAGTGGGAGGGCTACCCTAAGTGGACTGCTTCAGATAATGGGGAGTAGCTTGCATCACAAGACCTGCAGAACCTCTTTGAAATGAAGGGCATGTGGAATTCCTGCACCACCCTATGCATTCTTAAATACAGTGGGTTAGTTGAGGGAGTGAATAGACGACTCTTGGAGAATTTGCCGCTCACATTTGCCATTGTGTTGAATTGGAAGGACTAGCTTCATCAAACCTTTGCTGCCTGTAGGGTCACACCTCGGGTGGCCACAAGAGTGACATCCTTGTTGAGGATGAGGTGGGAGATGCCAACAATTTGAACTACAACCCCTCTTGATGCCTACGGCACTGGGGTGCAGCGTGTGATCCTGAGGTCCTAGCAAAGAGTGAAAGGTCACCAAGACTACTACAAAATAAACAGTGATGCTTGTGACTGTTTGGAGGTTAAGGTCGGTGATAAGGTGAGACTTTGCAAAGTGGCAACGGTAGCGAAGGGGAAATCTCTGTACTTTAGGCCAACAGTGTCTGACTAGGTCACGTAGTGGGGGAAGGGTCAGGGCCAGGCCAGGCAAGGGAGGGGAGGAATGAATCCTCATTGTGGTGATGAGCTTTCTGTGGGGTGGAAATGTATTGAATGAAGGAAGGGCTAGTTGTGATCAGCGTAGGGCTGGTGAGGGTTGCAGTGGTGTGAAGAGGTTCTGGGGGTCATGGCCTTTTCAGATGCAGATGTGCACCACAGCTGTCGGGTTAGGGACATCCTTGCTGGCTTGATGATTGTGTACTATATTTCTGGCATGCGCATCCCTGTATACAGAAGTCTACCCATCTTCAGCTGTGTTATTGTCTTCAAATGTCCCTCCTCCCTTCCCCATCCATTGTGCGATCCCTTCCTGTGTCCATGCTGCTCATCGTTGGTTTAACTGTTTAGGAAGAACCATGGATAGTTTCGCATGCACATGATGGTCTGCCCAGCCTTAAGGGTGGAATGTATAATGAGAAAGGTAGTGTTTGAGCTTTGTTGGCGGGAGAGTGGCTGTTGCTCCACTGGCCGCACTGGGCTGTGTGTCCATTTTAACCTCATGATTATGTGTTCTAACTTTACAAATGTGGGGATTGGGAAGTGACGAGAAATCACAAAAATGAAAGGGAGTGCGGTGAGACCTATTGTGTTACAAGCGCCTGGGAAACTACGCCAGGCAATCGGCGAAGCATGAATGCAGGCTTTAGTCACAGATGCAAGCCCACATTTGAAGCGGCTTGTAGGTGCCTCCACTTTCTGTGCACCATTTGTCAGCTTGCCCTGGGATCCTGCTCCTTTCAAATGCCTGTCCTCTCCTATCCCTCCATTCCCCTGTGCATCTTGCCAGAACCCGATATGCCGACGTCGAAGAGGGGATTCATTTGTGACCAAGGCTTCCACCTGCATGGTGGGCCTGTTTCAGAATCCACAGGTTGTGACCATGCCACGTTTCACCCTTCACACCACAGTCTCTTGCCACATGGTGGTAATAGCCATAGTGGTCCATTCTTCGGGCCGTACCGGCTTGTAACAGTATGCTGTTCTCTTGGCTGCCGGCCATGCCAACCCGTTCCGACCCTCGGAACATGGCGTTATTGCTTAAATAAACTCCTGTCAACTATCCATAACAGCAGCTGTAGCCAAGAGCCCACGGGCGACTCAGACATTTGGAAACTGATTGCTTTCTATGGTGGATACATTGCAACAAACATATTACCAAGCCACAAAGGAAGGCATGCAAAGAGTGAAAATGCCATGTGATTGTCCGTCTTTTTATAAAACATACACTGCAAACTGAAATTCCTAATTTTGACAAATAAAGCACATTGTGATTAAATGATTTCCATGGATTACACAATTTGGGTAAATTGTGCAACTGGGATGTTGATCTGAGCCCGCGATTTTGGCTCTTTACCTCTTTTCTAAGCATACTATTTCTTAATATTTGGCTTTGCAGGGCTAAATCAATATTTTTGTGTTTGAAGATGACTTTTTAAAAGTTCACAAATCACATATTGAACCATCCCATATTCAACCAATCTGCCAAAATATAAAGCATTCTAGAAACCTGTTTAGCAAAAGTAATATGATTGTAGCTTTAATTTCTCCAAATGCTAGGTAATGGGCAGGCCAGCCATCTATGCATTAGAGCCTGGCAAAGTCACGGGTGGGGCACAAGCAGGTAGGCAGGTCTGGGTGTGATCGTCAGAGCAAGAGAACTTTAAAGGAGCTTCAATCGTGATGCTCATTATGGAGCCCACCAAGGCGCTGAGATTTGTGTGGTGCTGGTTCGTGACTGGGGGGGGTGCATCACTCAAGCAAAGGGATGGGGCAGCCTAATATGTGGCACTGGCCCGGTGCCTGATGTAAGGCAGTGCACTGTCCTAGAAAATGGGATAGCCTCTGCTCGAGGAGAGCTTCCTATGTGGCTTCAAGCCAGTGGTGGTGCCCTCAGTTTAAATTGGTGCCAGTTCTCTAACTCCCTTTCCTTATGTTGTGGCAGAATATCTATACTATATCATAGGCCTGCATTAGGCCCTCTGTGTAGCAGTGTATAATCACCCTTTTGAAGGGATTGGTTCCTCCGACGTATTCCACATCTATGACAGGTAATCACCACAGCTGTGCTTCTTCGGAAAGTTCGATACGCTGTCCTCGAGGGCCTCCGTCGAGCCGACGTCACGGGATGTTAGAAGTAGGACGCATGACGCCCGTAGCCTCCGTTCTGGTTTTTCCACGAACGTGTTCGCTTCGGAGATCTCGGTGGCCTCCGTTCTTCTGATTCTATCGGTTCTTCGAACTTGGTTTGTGAAATTAACATCATGTCTTCTTCTACCCCGCGGTCGGGATTTAAGAAGTGTCGGGACTGCGGTTCCAAGATGTCACTTACGGACCCGCACGACGTCTGCCTCTGGTGCCTCGGCGAGGACTACGCCACTGATGACTGTGACGAATGCCAGTCTTTGATGTCAAAGGCCTTGGGGAGCCAAAGAAGAAGCTGTCGGTAGGTAGGGATTCCAAGCCCCGAAAGTCGAAATCTGCTGGGCTTTCGACCGACGATTCGAGGGGCGACTCTCTGCATCGTCGGCATAAGTCCAGAGGGTCTCCGTCTCGGAGTGGGTCCCGCCATTCCTCTGCCACTTCGAGGCACTCGTGGAAGCGCAGTCACCGGTCGCCTTCTGAGTCCGAGGACTCCGCCAGACGGCGGGTAGCTTGTCCTACCAAGCATTCCTCTCCTGCGGAATGGGGCGCATTTCATAAGGAAATGAAGGCGATTTTCGAAACGTAGGGCTCCGTTCCGGCTGCGCCTTCGAGAGAAGCCGGCAAGGAACGCGCTAGGGCCACCGTTCGCACGCCTTCGGGCTTGGGTGGTCGGCGCGATCATTGGGAACCTTCGAGGTCCCGGTCGGACAAGGTGGATCGCTCTAGCCATGCCCGTTCCAGGTCCCAGTCCTCGACGCCCTCGAGACCGGTAGAACATGCAAGGTCTTCTAAGAATGTCTATCCCCAGCTGAGCAGGAGCTCTCCCGGGCGGCAGGAGCCTTTCCCTCCCACCCCCCCACAACAGCGACCCCACCAGAGGCAAGGTAAGCCTTGGGCCCACATCCTAGATAACCCCAGGCCCCATGCATGGCTGCACAACATTCCGCCGCTTATTGCAGATTCGTCAGCACAACTGAAAAGATTAACATGTGCACCCTCTGTTTTGCCTGATACTAGGTCTAACTGCCTGCTCTGAACGCACAGGAATGCATCTTGCCATTGATACAACACATGCTTATCCCCTTGAAAGATGGGCGACACGTTTTTTGCTTCCTTTGTCCACATGGACCATGAGGGTCCTTTTTGTAACCGGATTGGCTGTGCCTTAAAGCCAATCCCCTCTTGGCGGCAGGCGAGCGCTGGCCCTTCGAGGAAAGCCGAGGAAAAAAGCTGCTGACAGAGCTGACCGAGCGTGCCGTGCTGCAGGCTGCTCTAGGTCCTTGATCTCTGTCAACCTGCGTGGTATCTGCACTCGCCATCATCCGTAGGACCACTCTCCTCCACCAACCTTCTCACGGTGAGACTGCTGATCTTCTCGCTGTCCATACCATATGTGCCCACACTGTGACCCATAGCACCTGATAATTAACCCAGGTGCAGCTGCCCGTGTAACTTTTTAGTGATTATGAACACCTCCGAATGCTTGTGACTTCCTACACGTTCGCTCTGCCTAGCCACCGTAAAGTATGTATGTGCCAGCACTGTAATGGCAAAATTCAACGCATTGTGCAACACAACTGCTTCCCTTGCTAATGACTATTTGACTTCACCTAAGCACACGCTGCACCTAATTCGCGTAAACCTTTGTTTGCTGCATTCTGCCTTTCTATTCTGCGAGTCATACTGTTTGATGCACTCTGGCATTTGTAACCTGCTAGTCGTACCTGCACATGCACGTAATAGCTTCCCTACTCGCCATACCTAAATATGTCTGCCCCAATATACTGCACTGCCACTTTGCTGCTATCATGTATGTTGCACCCTGCCGTAGGTGGCGCATGCTAGACTTTTCATTTAGCTCACATTGATTTGTACCTACTTTGCTGCTATCGTGTATGTTGCATCCTGCCCTAGGCGGCGCTTGCTGGACTTTCTCATTTAGCCCACATTGATTTTTACCTACTTTGCTGCCATCGTGTATGTTGCATCCTGCCCTAGGCGGCGTTTGCTGGACCCTTGCATTTAGCCCACATTGATTTTTACCTACTTTGCTGCTATCGTGTATGTTGCATCCTGCCCTAAGAGGCGCTTGCTGGACCCTTGCATTTAGCCCACATTGATTTTTACCTACTTTGCTGCTATCGTGTATGTTGCATCCTGCCCTAAGCGGCGCTTGCTGGACCCTTGCATTTAGCCCACATTGATTTTTACCTACTTTGCTGCTATCGTGTATGTTGCATCCTGCCCTAGGCGGCGCTTGCTGGACTTTTGTATTTAGCCTACATTGATTTATGTCTGTTGCTAGAGCCCTATGTGGCATACTCTACAAAGCACTTTGACCTATGATGCCATTTGTGTCTGTTGTACCTAGCACTAGGTGGCCTCATAGGGGCTATCACATCTAGCCTGTATACTGTATGCTTGCTGAAACCGACATAGGTGGTTACACACTGGACTGCTTCATTTAGCTACATTTGCGTATGATACTAGCATCTGACCTCTGCACCTAACTATCCACTTTATCACACCCAGACTCAGTTATGCTGCTGCACCTATATACTTTGTGCCGTTTTTTTACACTGTGGGCCTTGGTCACCCCTTCGACCCAATCCTGCCTACCATTGCCTTATTACACACCTAAGACTTATGCTGACCACCCTGTCACAATGTCCCCAGTTCTGAACCTGGCTACCAAGCCATTGGTTTACCACCCCATCGCACCCATTTTACCTCTCACATAGAAACACTGCCCCAATCAAAAGCCTAACCTCTTGTACGACACAAACCCCTACCTCAATTCGCCTGCCTTAAGGCTTGAACACTTCGCCACGAAACCCACACCCAATCAACCTTGCCCGTTACACCTGAGGAACATCAGATTAAGAACTAGATTCCTCCACGTACCCAAACTCCATCCCATAACCAACATGCACATAAACACTAGCCAAATCCAAACTGCTCAGGTACAACCAGACAACCCTAAGACTCTGCTTAAAAACGAGGTGAAGGGTGCCCTCATCAACGCTAGGTCCCTCTCGGCCCATGCCCATGCCATCGCTGATCTCATCACCACACAAAACCTTGATTTTATTGCCATCACGGAAACGTGGTTGCACGCAGCTTCAGGCCCTTCACTGGCACTCGCCATCCCTAATGGATATTCCATTATCAGAAACGACCGCAATTCCGACCTTTCCAAAGGAGGTGGAGTCGCGTTTATCCACAGAGACAACATCAATATAAGACTGATTCCCAACACACAATTCAGTTCGGCTGAGTCCCTCTCAGCTAAACTTTTTCTATCTGACAACAGCACAGCTACTATGCACGTCATATACAGACCCCCGGGTCCACTCGCTACTTTTTCTAATGACATCTCAACCATTTTGGCTGACGACACCAAACCCAACTCCCAAGTTTTACTCCTTGGTGATCTTAATCTTGGACTATTAGATCCTAATGACTCACATACTGGTGAGATCGCCAGTAACAACTCCAATTTAGGATTCTCGCACCGCATCCTGGAACCAACCGACTCCAAAGGAAGGACCCTCGATTGGATCGCTGACTTAAATTGTAACACGCATATCATCTCTAACGACCCTTGTGCCTGGTCAGACCACCACATCATCTTCAATATTCCAGCCAATGAAACTTGCACCAAACCTAACATTGCACCATCCATTCCTACCAGAAACAAAAAGGACATTACCAAGGACAAACTTCTCCCTCTCCTCCTGCCCATACTAAATAATCAGGCTCTCTTATCCGACGAACCTACGGTCTTGGTGGACATATTCAACCAAACATTGCTCAAAGCAATTAACATCATAGCACCGCTTAAAACTAAGAATCCTAAACAGCGTGCCCACCTCAATTCTTGGTTCATTCCCTATCTCAGAACTCTTCGTAAAGAGAAGCAGAGCGCCAAAGCACTTTGGAAAAGCCTTCCCTCTGAGACGAACAAAAACATCCTCATTTTAGCAACCTTGAATTACAATGAAGCTATTCTACAAGCTAAAAAAGAGACCTACAACCAACGCATCGCACAGGCCGAATCCAACACGAAGGAGCTATTCAAAATTCTTAAGGAACTAGAATCCCTGTCCTCCAGTCCCGATACTTGCAAAAAGGATAGCACGTGGTGCGAAAACATTCAAAAAGCTCTCCTTACCAAAATATCCACCTTACAATCTAAAATCAACGCTAAGCAAAATTGATTACAAACATCTTTCCTAACCAAACCAAATCCTTATAAACCTTTGACTAATAAACCTAGAAACAATGTATTCACTTGCACTCCTTTTAGCTTTGTCCCACTCACGGTTATTGAGGTAGAAAGTATCATTAATAAATTGAAACCTTCCAATTGTCAAGGTGACTCCTGTCCCGCTCCTATCATCAAGGAATCTGCCCACGAACTTGCCCCCTTCATCACTACATTTATCAATTCCTCATTTCTCACGGGCACTGTTCCTAACAACCTTAAGGACGCCTGGGTCATCCCATTGCTCAAAAAACCCTCTCTGGACCGGAGTATCCCCACCAATTCTAGGCCAATCACTACAGTCCCATTCTTATTGAAAATTATGGACAGGGCAGCGTATTTACAGATCCAAAAATACCTGGAAAACAACAATCTGCTAGGCACAAGACAATCTGGCTTCCGTCCCAGGCATGCGATAAACAGCTTTATCAGACCTCAAAATACAAATTGAGGATTTAAAAGACAACAGCAAATTGGCCCTACTATTACTCCTCGACCTATTGACAGCTTCTGATCTTGTCAACCATCAAATCCTCTGTCGCCACTTGACATCAGCTGTCCACTTCTCTGATAAAGCTACTAAATAGACCAGCTCCTTCCTAGACAACAGGCAAATGAGGGTATTCTCACCTACCACCTCAGAAAAACCCACCTCAGTGCCTTGTGGGGTTCCATAGGGCTCGTGCACCTCACCAACACTCTAATACATATTCACTTAACCTCTGTTTGATGTACTTGATTATCTGGGTATCACATATACCAACTATGCAGGTGACTACATAGCTGACGCAAAAACCTTGAATGACATTTATCAAGCTATCCATGCTTGGATGGCCCAGCATGAGCTCTGTCTTAATGATGACAAGACAGAGCTCCTCATCCTGGGTTCCCAACAACGACTGAATAAACTTGACCCTGCCTTCAAAACTTTCAACATCGATGGTAATTCTATTAGTCTCCTCCGACACCAAAACATTAGGAATCTACCTCGACTCCACTCTATCATTGATTAGACAAGATTAGTAGATCGAGAGGGTGAGCTGCAAGTCAAAGGGGCCACCGTAGGAGTACCAGAGGTTGAAAAAAAGGTACTGGAGGTGCCAAGGCCGCTCGGGCAGTTGCCTCTTTGCCCTCAGGCACTGCCGCAGCCGCTTCAGCTCAGTCATGAGGCCGTGTCCCATGGTTCGCAGGATGGGGGAAGACTGGCGCAGCATCTTGTAGAATGGCGTGCCATTACTTCAGATAGGTGGGTTCTGGAGATCATGGCCCACGGCTACTGTCTTCCTTTTCGGCAGAGTCCTCACGACAATCCACCAGGGAATCTCTCTTTGAAGAGTCCGGATCCGCTCCTTGCGCAGGAAATCAAATCCCTGCTGGAGAAAGGCGCCATAGAACTGGTGCCTGTAGGGGAGAGGAACAAGGGATGGTATTGCCCATATTTTTTTTCTCCTGAAAAAAGACGGGGGATTGAGACCCATCATGGACTTGCGTGGTTTAAACAAGCTCCTCAGGAGAACAAGGTCAAGAAGGTTACTCTCTCTCAAGTTCTCCAGGCCCTTCAACTTCAGGACTGATTGGTGTCTCTCGACCTCAAGGAAGCTTATTTCCATGTGCTGATTCATCCCAAGCACAAGTACCACCGGAGATTCGCGATTGGCGACTTGCACTTTCAGTTTCGGGTCCTGCCGTTCAGACTGACCTCCGCCCCGAGGGTCTTCACTAAGCTCATGTTGGTGGTGGCAGCGTATCTCAGGAAAGGGGAGATTCACGTCGACCCCTACTTGGACGATTGGTTGATCAGGGTGCGCTCTCCCGAGCAAGTCCTGGATCATCTGTCAGTCACCTGCCACTACCTTCACAAGCTGGGCGTCTCCCTTAACTTAAAGATGTCCCACTTGACACCTACCCAGCTGCTCCAGTACATCGGAGCAGTGCTCAACACTTCCCTGGGGCTGTGTTTTCCTCCCCAGGTGAGGGCTCATCACATGCTGCAGATGGTGAACAAGTTTCAACATGCCCAGAGTCTCCCGGCGTTCGAGTTCTTGAGGTTGCTCAGCCTCATGGCATCCTACATTCTTCTGGTGCCAGAGGCCAGGTTGCGGATGAGATCTCTGAAATGGGCTCTCAAGCTTCAGTGGTCTATGTCCTCCGGCAAGATGTCGGACCCCATTCAGGTGCCGACCTCGGTCACCCAGGATCTTTTGTGGTGGGCCGTTGAAGGCACTTTGATGAAGGGGGCTCCATTTTGGCTACCCTGGCAGGAGGTGACGATTGTGACTGACCCATCCCTCACGGGATGGGGAGCTCATGCCAACGAGTTGAGTCAGTGGTCGTTGGTCTCCCTTGGAGTCCAGACTCCATATCAATCTGTTAGAACTGAGGGCCGTCAGGCTAGCCCTGAAGGCTTTTCTGCCATCTGTGCGAGGGAAGAATGCCCTGATTCTGACAGACAATACAGTGGCCATGCACTACCTCAACAAAAAGGGGGGGGGGCAGGGTCTCTCCCTCTGTGCAGAGAGGCGATGAAGCTCTGGTTCTGGGCCATCCAGCAGGAAATTTTGATCTCGGCAGTTCTTCTGGGCGGAGACGAAAACGTGGCGGCCGACACTCTGAGCAGGCAGAGCACGGTCTCTCATGAGTGGGAGCTGGCTCAGGAGATTCTCATGGAGATCTTTGCCCTTTGGGGGGACCCCACAAGTGGATCTCTTCACCACCAGTGTCAACCGGAAGTGCGAAAGATTCTGCTCGCAGGAATTTCCTCCAAGAGGAGCCTTAGGGGCCGCGTTCGTATTGGAGTGGTCCTTCCCACTGCTGTATGCATTTCCTCCATTCCCCGTCATTCCACAAGTGCTGCAGAGGTTACGGAGGTTCGGTTCCCAAATGATCCTCATTGCTCCGGCATGGGCCAGGAGAACGTGGTACCCAGACCTTCTTGACCTGTCCATCTGCCCTGCACGCCGTCTTCCCTACCGAGACGATCTGCTCTCACGGGAGGTGGGGGGGGGTCAGGTTCTCCATCCAGAGGTCAAGTCCTTCAACCTTCATGCTCAGCTTCTGAAAGGTTGAGGTATAAGGATTGGGACCTCCCTGAAGACGTGATGGAGGTGTTGCTTTCGAAAGTTCTGCGACTGTTGCAGGGTTAAGAATGTGGATCCTTTTTAATGTACCATTCCTGTGGTTCTTTCTTTTTTGCTTGCATTAGCCCACAAAGGCCTGCAAATGGGTACCATTAAAGGTTACCTGGCGGCACTGTCCATATTTAAGCGCTCGTCTGAGGAGTGTTCTTATTTTAAGATTCCTTTTGATTTCTCAACATTAATGTGTTCCCTCCGTCACCTTTCCAGGTGCCCGGTTGGGATTTGAACCTGGTTCTAAAATTCCTCATGGGAGCTCCGTTTTGAGCCTTTACATTCTTGCCCTTTGAGATTGTTGACTTTTAAAACTGTATTTTTAGTTGCGGTTACTTCAGCTCGCAGAGTAAGTGAGTTGCAGGCACTTTCCATTAAGCCACCCTTCAGTGTTCCATAAGGACAGGATTGTCCTTAGGGTTCGTCCTTCTTTTCTTCCGAAAGTGGTGTCGGAATTTCATTTTTGCCAGAAGGTCATTCTTCCGGCGTTCTATCCTCATCCGCATCCTGGTAAGGAAGAGGAGAGGCTCCATAGGTTAGAGTTTCTACATCTCTCGCATGTCCTGGGTCAGAGTGGACGACCAGCTCTTGGCAGGATACGCTGGAAGGTGTTTGGGGCAAGCTGTTACTAAACATACTTTGTCTAGATGGATTATCTTGACAATTTCTGAATGTTAACGCTAGGCGGGTAAGGACCCTCCGGTAGGCTTACGGGCCCATTCTACTAGGGGTGTGGCTGCCTCTACTGCCCTGCAGAGGGGTGTTCCCATTCGTAACATTTGTGAAGCAGCCACATGGGCCTCTGTCCATACTTTTGTAAAACACTACTCCCTCGATTCTATCCATGGGCAAGATTTGGCTTTTGGCAAGGCGGACCTCTATTCTGCAATTTAATTGGCCATGCTAAAATTCTAAATTCTTTTCCCACCTCCTGCTGCTTTGGGGGTCTGTCATAGATGTGGAATGCGTCGGAGGAACTAATCCCTTCGAAGAACAAGTTACTTTCTTACCTGATAACGTTCTTTCGATCGGATGTTCCGACGACGTATTTCCGCCAGGCTTTCTGTAGTCATTCTGGCAGAAGATTGGTGCCACACGTTCTGGGAAAAACCTACAACTGAGGCTACGAGCGTCGTGTGTCCTACTTATAACATCCAGTGATGTCGGCTCGACGGAGGCCCTCGAGGACAGCGTATCGACATCATTGACGCAGGACGTAGACGCCGAATATTTTCCGAAGCAGCACAGCTGTGGCGATTACCTGTCATAGATGTGGAATACGTCGTCGGAATATCCCATCGAAAGAACGTTAACAGAGAAGGTATCTGTAGATCATAATTATCTGATATCAAAAAACCCAAACACCAACTCTGTGACGATTTCTAAATTCACATTAGACAATGACCATGTAAATGGTGGAGTTTGTTTATTCTTTTGTGGTTTCATAATCCTGACTAGTTTTATTTGTGTTCACTGTTAACTCGTTTTCCTGCGCATAAAGCTGTAAATCAGAGATCTGGCGTTGCAGGCCGATCAGTGTCTGGTCAAGTAAGACGAGATAGTCTGCATATGGCAGCCAATTAACCATTTGAGAGTCTAGCCTAGGAGTGAAAGAATGGGCACTTTGAAGGGTTGCACCAGTATCTGCAATAAAGAGGTTAAAGAGGATGGCAGCAAGGACGCATGCCTGCTTCAGTCCACGTTTCGTTCGAATCAGCAGTGAAAGTGGGCCCTCTCAGTTTAGCAAAACTTTGATGGTTGTTCCCTTGTGCGGTTCACTAATGATTGCAACCATATATGCATGACTTCCCCAACTAATACCTTTTGACCAGAGAAATTAACGGTTTACACTGACTAAATCATGTAGAAATCGATAAAGCATGTGTAAAGACGCGTACCTTTCATCAAGAGCTCAGACTTGAGCAGGTTCACTAGAAATCAATGTAGTTCTGTGCCGATCCTTTTTAATAAAACCTGTTTGAAAGGGCTACAGGATTCCTGCATCAGTTGCTCAGCTTCTTAGTTCTCGTTCAATCAAGGAGCAAAAGATTTTTCCCGACACATCCAGTAGAGCGATTAGTCTATAAGTTGCTGGGTTGAGTCTGTCCCCCCTTTTTATAGATCGGAACAATAATGGAGGACTTCCGTGACAGTGAAATTTCCTTAGAGTTTTACAACTCGACTAAAAAGAATGGTCAAAATCTGTGCCCAGAGGATCGGATTGCCTTTAAGGGTGAGATTTGAAAGTCCATCTGGGCCGGGGGCTCTTGAAATTTCGCTCTTGATGATATAGCAAGGATATCATCCTAATCAATGGGTAAATTCCATTTAGCTTTATTAAGAGCTTCCTTGTAATAAGCTGATGCAGATTTTTGAGCATATGTAATGGAATAAAAATCAATCCACTCCTTCTCTGTAATCGGATTCACCTGAAGATTGGGTATTACCCAAAAATCTCATGGCGGGGGGGGGGGGGGAGAAACGTATGGTAGATTTGATTGAATTTCAGCTGTATATGAATGTCATACAGCCAAAAATGTTGATCCAATTCACCATACAGTACCTTTGTCAGTCTGAAAAAACAAAACCCCTAACCATCGTGTTGCCCCCCCCCTGGGCAAACACGCTCCAGTCTCAGACAATCTTTGACAATCCCCTAGGGGCGGTTATGGATCACTATACCCCCCCCTGCTGCATTTGTATCTCATGCCCTATGTGCACTGTGTTACTCCTATCTTACTACAATGGACACAAATAACAAATAACATAAGACACAAAGAAAACACCAAGAATCGATTCAATTATAACAAGGGAATACATTTATTTATATACACACAGCTAAGCATAATGCATAACAATGCAGGCAGTCCTAATGCTATGTCTAATTTGCACCTTTCATACTTCTGGTGCAAATCAAATCTATGCAATAACTATAAGCCTTTCAGGTTTCTAATGCAAGCTTATGCTGCCTAATGCAGTCTAAATGCAAGCGTCAGCATCCATCTCCTTCATGGACAAATCCACACCATCCTTCCCACTCTCACTCTACACAATCCCTGTCTGGTTTCCCCTTGTCCCCTTATGTGAGTGTCTGTCCTAAGCAATCAATTTAGTGTAGGCCAAAACCATACTTCCCATTCTGCATGTGTTTTGAGCTGTGTCTTTGCCAGGCCTCAAGATCTGGAACTGCCAACTGCCAAGCTCTCGATCTCATCAGAGCCACATCACCATCTCCAGCCAGCAACCTCAGCAACCCCTCAGCAACTCCCTCTGTGGCTCTCTTCAACTCTCTGGCAACTTTCATGCAGTCTAAATCCAGCCAATTGTAGCCTCCTTGGTTATAGTCTCCCATGACGCACACATCCCTATGGTTACTCAAATTCTATACTAAGAATGTCTCCTTCTCTGTCAGCATATAGCAATGCCTGCCTGTTTGCGTGTTCCTTGCACGGCATGTCCTGTCACTTCGTGTCCTGTCAGCGTGACATCTGAACATCATATCTTTCTTTCATGGCCATTCTGTGTGCGGTGAAAAACACCATCTATTTCCCCATTCATAACCCATTCTCTCCACTGTAGGCTCTGTTGGCATCACCAAATGCTCTTTTAGGCCCCGTCTCTCTCATGCAAAAGCACCTTCTCCATCTCCCCATCGTGCTCATGCCCCCACCCTCATGTTGCAGTCTCCGCGAAGCACAGAAGCCAAGCTGATAAGGCTCCCTTCTTGGACAAGGGTTCATGTTATCTGTGTGCCAGGCAAATGTTTACAAATTCCTTCTCAGTGTAATTCAAAACAATTCTCCGTGCTGAGCCCAGTGGCGCAGGTAACTTCTGTGTGTCTCTCCATCAGCAAATGGCTCAGGCCTTGTGTTAAATGCTTCCTAGCGTTTACAATATTCTCACAATGCAAGCACTACATAATGAAGACTCTTTCTAAGTGACCCAACCTACATACATGCATGACAGTCTCTTTGTGTGTCTCTATAAAGCATAACAATGTGTATTAAATGGCTCTATGTGCATTTCAAATGTGCCTGTGTGTGTCATTCCAGGCCTAATTCGAAGTTTCTCTCAGCCTAAGCGCTATTTCTAATGCAAACATAAATGCATAGCAAATCATGGTGCAAATATACTGTGTCTCTAAAATACAATCATGGCACTTCAAATATATGCAATTGTCATTCTATTGCAAATAGCAAAATGTGTCTAGCATGTTTCTCTATCATTGGGCCTAATGATTCTTCTAATGATAACAATCCCAGGCTCTTCATTTTTTCCAATTCCACAATTCTCCCCTTTTATCATTAAATAAATCATAACATAACAAACCATAGCATAGCAATCGTGGTATGCTAATAACAAGCAAAGTTACAGAAAGGAAAAAGCATATATTTCATGATGCGGGGAAAAAACTTTTTCAAAATGGAAGCATTTCACTCTATCAGTGGCAAGCTAAAATATCAAATGCAAATGTGTCAGAAATCGGAACAGCATAGCCAAATGTCAAAGGTCAAAAGTCAAGCCAAAGTCAAAGTGTCTACAAGCTAAATGTGTGTGAAAGTGTCTCTACAAGCAGAAAACGAAAATGCAATGCATAGAATCAATGCACAAGAACTGTATATATAGGTGTTTCCAATTCAATGTGTCGAGCACAAAATATGACAATCACTTTCACAGGTGTCAAAGGTCAGTACAGATGTCAGTAGCCAAACGGGCCAAACATTCCATAGATCAATGCATACATATCAGTGTATTCATGCAGTGATATTCAGTCCAAGATATTTCCAAGTCCTCAGGAGATGTGTGTCCTCACAACCGTGCACAGTACAAATTCAGTTCTAATGCAAAAAGGTTTCAGCCAAGGAATGTCAACAAAGAAGCAATGTCAACAAAGCAAGTGTTCACAAATCGGATACTGTGTTCACTAAGAGCATATCGTTGTTCAGCAAAAGGTTCAAAGTTCCGGTAACAAAGTTCTCCACAGCAACAAAGTGTGAAAACAGAAAAGTGTTCAAGCCGATAGTGTTCAGGCAGCAGAAACATGTACAAGCCAATTCAGGTTGGCCTGCTTGATATATGCCAGCAAGCTTTTTACACAGAGCTCCAAAAAGACAACTGGAGCAAGCAAGTGTCTGTAGCATATGTGCCCCATTTCGTCTCCATGGGGTGATCAACATATGCCCTTTCACTTCAAAGGTAGTACTGGAAAAATTGCGTGTCAGGACTTTCAATTGATGTATACGCTCCCTTTTTCCCCAGGCCTCAACACAGGTGCACTCATTCAGAGTGTTTGCAAAACATGCAGATGGTGACTCTCCGGTGCAATTCCATGCACATTGCAATTTCATGCACATTGGCCCTTCTCCATAGGCCCAAACTCCAGCTTCAAATTCTCCTCTTCCTCTCCAGGTCATGCTGTTGTCATGCCATGCCAGCCGGTCCCATGCTCTTCAAATGAGGGACAGCCAGCGTTAAATACAAGTGCAAAATGCTTTCAAAGCACCATGCTCAGTCTCCTTCACTCAAGAGACAAAGCTTCACTGCTTTCAAACGTGGATCAGGCAAGAAATGCTTTCAGAGCGTGTCTTACCTGCTCATTGCTGCATTTTTCTCTTTTTCTGCTCAGGCACAAACTTGTCTGGTGCAAAAGGCATTCCAAATGGATTCTCTTCTCGCTGCAGATTACAAAAGCTGCTCACAAAGCAATTCGAATTTCTTCTCTGCTGCTGCTGCACAATCTTTCACTGCAAGCTCTCTCACTTGGCACAGGATGCTGCAAGGTGTATTCTCTCTGCACAGTCGGTCACGATCTTCACTTCCAATGGCAATAGGTGTCATGCCACAAAGTCTGTGTAGCAGCAGATTTTCTCGGTACATTCTCAGAGCACAGCCATTGGACAAGGCGCACACCCTAAGGCCTCAAAATGGTCGGTCGGCATTCCCCAAAAGTGCTGCTGCAAAGCGTAGATGCCAATGTCTCATTGCTGCAAACAAACAGCCATGATGCAAAGTCACATTACAAGGTGACAAAAGCCAGTCTCTTTCTTGTGCTACAAAGTCACAAGGTGTCAGCCATCATCAAAGTCTGGTCATTTGGTCTGGTCATCATGCCGGTTTCAGGCGTCATGCTGCTCCAAATCATGGTCTGGTCATTTAATGCGGCGATGCCATCTCGTCTGGTCAATGCGATCTCGGTCTGGTCAAGGTGTCTCCAGATTTCATGCAAAGAAACAAAAGTGCAAGTATCAGTCTTACTCAGTTTCAGGTGTTTTCAAAGCCAACAAATAAAACGACATTTCTCATTGTGCATTGAAGTGCACATCTATGCAAATTCTCTACGCTTTCCCATGTCTCTCAAAGGACATCCATGCTATCTCCCCTGTGTCTCATCAATGTGTCAGTGCATCTAACTATTGTCTCACTAGGCCTGTCTCTCCTGCATCATAATGCATGCATGCTTAATGCATCACTCCTCCCTCCATCCCTATCTTTTGCAAAACAAAACAATCAGTTTCACATACTCCAGACATCTCACATACTCCACATGCTTCACATTCACAAATGTCACAACTGCGTTCAATTTCACTCCTGCATTTCCTTCTGTGTCACTTCCATGTCCTCTAAATGTCACAACACTCTCCCCATTTTTCATCATTAAGAATTCACAACGTTGAATTATTCCATGCTGAAAAATCAATTCAGTTTCATTCAAACAGCCTCTTTCATATACAATGCAATTCACATATTCCTGTAATGCACTGCCTTGTGCTTCAAATACACAGTCTGCCAGTCCCGCGCAAT